>NW_028261382.1:49488471-49788471 GCF_051295495.1 Thamnophis sirtalis | reverse complement strand
CTAGTCCATCCCCTTTACTCAAGCAGGAGACCCTTACAGAATAACAGAGTTGGAGGGGACCTTGGGGGTCTTTTAGTCCATCACCTTTACTCAAGCAGGAGACCCTTACAGAATAATAGAGTTGGAGGGGACCTTGCGGGTCTTCTAGTCCATCCCCTTTACTCAAGCAGGAGACCCTTACCGAAGAACAGAGTTGGAGGGGACCTTGGGGGTCTTCTAGTCCAGCCCCTTTGCACAAGCAGGAGACCCTTACAGAATAACAGAGTTGGAGGGGACCTTGGTGGTCTTCTAGTCCAGCCCCTTTACTCAAGCAGGAGACCTTTACAGAATAACAGAGTTGGAGGGGACCTTGGGGGTCTTCTAGTCCAGCAACGTTACTCAAGCAGGAGATGCTTACAGAATAACAGAGTTGGAGGGGACCTTGGGGGTCTTCTAGTCCAGCCCCTTTACTCAAGCAGGAGACGCTTACAGAATAACAGAGTTGGAGGGGACCTTGGGGGTCATCTAGTCCATCCACTTCACTCAAGCAGGAGACGCTTAGAGAATAACAGAGTTGGAGGGGACCTTGGGTGTCTTCTAATCCAGCCCCTTTACTCAAGCAGGAGACCTTTACAGAATAACAGAGTTGGAGGGGACCTTGGGGGTCTTCTAGTCCAGCCCCTTTACTCAAGCAGGAGACGCTTACAGAATAACAGAGTTGGAGGGGACCTTGGAGGTCATCTAGTCCAGCCCCCTTCTTCAAGCAGGAGACCTTTACAGAATAACAGAGTTGGAGGGGACGTTGGGGGTCTTCTAGTCCAGCCCCTTTACTCAAGCAGGAGACCCTTACAGAATAACAGTTGGAGATTACCTTGGAGGTCATCTAGTCCATCCCCTTTACTCAAGCAGGAGACCCTTACAGAATAACAGAGTTGGAGGGGACCTTGGGGGTCTTTTAGTCCTTCCGCTTTACTCAAGCAGGAGACGCTTACAGAATAACAGAGTTGGAGGGGACCTTGGGTGTCTTCTAATCCAGCCCCTTTACTCAAGCAGGAGACCTTTACAGAATAACAGAGTTGGAGGGGACCTTGGGGGTCTTTTAGTCCATCCCCTTTACTCAAGCAGGAGACCCTTACAGAATAATAGAGTTGGAGGGGACCTTGGGGGTCTTCTAGTCCATCCCCTTTACTCAAGCAGGAGACCCTTACTGAATAACAGAGTTGGAGGGGACCTTGGGGGTCTTCTAGTCCAGCCCCTTTGCTCAAGCAGGAGACCCTTAAAGAATAACGGAGTTGGAGGGGACCTTGGGGGTCTTCTAGTCCAGCCCCTTTACTCAAGCAGGAGACCTTTACAGAATAACAGAGTTGGAGGGGACCTTGGGGGTCTTCTAGTCCAGACCCTTTACTCAAGCAGGAGACGCTTACAGAATAATAGAGTTGGAGGGGACCTTGGAGGTCATCTAGTCCATCCCCTTTACTCAAGCAGGAGATCTTTACAGAATAACAGAGTTGGAGGGGACCTTGGGGGTCTTCTAGTCCAGCAACGTTACTCAAGCAGGAGACGCTTACAGAATAACAGAGTTGGAGGGGACCTTGGAGGTCATCTAGTCCATCCCCTTTACTCAAGCAGGAGACGCTTACAGAATAACAGAGTTGGAGGGGACCTTGGGTGTCTTCTAATCCAGCCCCTTTACTCAAGCAGGAGACCTTTACAGAATAACAGAGTTGGAGGGGACCTTGGGGGTCTTCTAGTCCAGCCCCTTTACTCAAGCAGGAGACGCTTACAGAATAACAGAGTTGGAGGGTACCTTGGAGGTCATCTAGTCCAGCCCGCTTCTTCAAGCAGGAGACCTTTACAGAATAACAGAGTTGGAGATTACCTTGGAGATCATCTAGTCCATCCCCTTTACTCAAGCAGGAGACCCTTACAGAATAACAGAGTTGGAGGGGACCTTGGGGGTCTTTTAGTCCATCACCTTTACTCAAGCAGGAGACCCTTACAGAATAATAGAGTTGGAGGGGACCTTGCGGGTCTTCTAGTCCATCCCCTTTACTCAAGCAGGAGACCCTTACCGAATAACAGAGTTGGAGGGGACCTTGGGGGTCTTCTAGTCCAGCCCCTTTGCACAAGCAGGAGACCCTTACAGAATAACAGAGTTGGAGGGGACCTTGGTGGTCTTCTAGTCCAGCCCCTTTACTCAAGCAGGAGACCTTTACAGAATAACAGAGTTGGAGGGGACCTTGGGGGTCTTCTAGTCCAGCAACGTTACTCAAGCAGGAGATGCTTACAGAATAACAGAGTTGGAGGGGACCTTGGGGGTCTTCTAGTCCAGCCCCTTTACTCAAGCAGGAGACGCTTACAGAATAACAGAGTTGGAGGGGACCTTGGGGGTCATCTAGTCCATCCACTTCACTCAAGCAGGAGACGCTTACAGAATAACAGAGTTGGAGGGGACCTTGGGTGTCTTCTAATCCAGCCCCTTTACTCAAGCAGGAGACCTTTACAGAATAACAGAGTTGGAGGGGACCTTGGGGGTCTTCTAGTCCAGCCCCTTTACTCAAGCAGGAGACGCTTACAGAATAACAGAGTTGGAGGGGACCTTGGAGGTCATCTAGTCCAGCCCCCTTCTTCAAGCAGGAGACCTTTACAGAATAACAGAGTTGGAGGGGACCTTGGGGGTCTTCTAGTCCAGCCCCTTTACTCAAGCAGGAGACCCTTACAGAATAACAGTTGGAGATTACCTTGGAGGTCATCTAGTCCATCCCCTTTACTCAAGCAGGAGACCCTTACAGAATAACAGAGTTGGAGGGGACCTTGGGGGTCTTTTAGTCCATCCGCTTTACTCAAGCAGGAGACGCTTACAGAATAACAGAGTTGGAGGGGACCTTGGGTGTCTTCTAATCCAGCCCCTTTACTCAAGCAGGAGACCTTTACAGAATAACAGAGTTGGAGGGGACCTTGGGGGTCTTTTAGTCCATCCCCTTTACTCAAGCAGGAGACCCTTACAGAATAATAGAGTTGGAGGGGACCTTGGGGGTCTTCTAGTCCATCCCCTTTACTCAAGCAGGAGACCCTTACCGAATAACAGAGTTGGAGGGGACCTTGGGGGTCTTCTAGTCCAGCCCCTTTGCTCAAGCAGGAGACCCTTAAAGAATAACGGAGTTGGAGGGGACCTTGGGGGTCTTCTAGTCCAGCCCCTTTACTCAAGCAGGAGACCTTTACAGAATAACAGAGTTGGAGGGGACCTTGGGGGTCTTCTAGTCCAGACCCTTTACTCAAGCAGGAGACGCTTACAGAATAATAGAGTTGGAGGGGACCTTGGAGGTCATCTAGTCCATCCCCTTTACTCAAGCAGGAGATCTTTACAGAATAACAGAGTTGGAGGGGACCTTGGGGGTCTTCTAGTCCAGCAACGTTACTCAAGCAGGAGACGCTTACAGAATAACAGAGTTGGAGGGGACCTTGGAGGTCATCTAGTCCATCCCCTTTACTCAAGCAGGAGACGCTTACAGAATAACAGAGTTGGAGGGGACCTTGGGTGTCTTCTAATCCAGCCCCTTTACTCAAGCAGGAGACCTTTACAGAATAACAGAGTTGGAGGGGACCTTGGGGGTCTTCTAGTCCAGCCCCTTTACTCAAGCAGGAGACGCTTACAGAATAACAGAGTTGGAGGGGACCTTGGAGGTCATCTAGTCCAGCCCGCTTCTTCAAGCAGGAGACCTTTACAGAATAACAGAGTTGGAGATTACCTTGGAGATCATCTAGTCCATCCCCTTTACTCAAGCAGGAGACCCTTACAGAATAACAGAGTTGGAGGGGACCTTGGGGGTCTTTTAGTCCATCACCTTTACTCAAGCAGGAGACCCTTACAGAATAATAGAGTTGGAGGGGACCTTGCGGGTCTTCTAGTCCATCCCCTTTACTCAAGCAGGAGACCCTTACTGAATAACAGAGTTGGAGGGGACCTTGGGGGTCTTCTAGTCCAGCCCCTTTGCACAAGCAGGAGACCCTTACAGAATAACAGAGTTGGAGGGGACCTTGGTGGTCTTCTAGTCCAGCCCCTTTACTCAAGCAGGAGACCTTTACAGAATAACAGAGTTGGAGGGGACCTTGGGGGTCTTCTAGTCCAGCAACGTTACTCAAGCAGGAGATGCTTACAGAATAACAGAGTTGGAGGGGACCTTGGGGGTCTTCTAGTCCAGCCCCTTTACTCAAGCAGGAGACGCTTACAGAATAACAGAGTTGGAGGGGACCTTGGGGGTCATCTAGTCCATCCACTTCACTCAAGCAGGAGACGCTTACAGAATAACAGAGTTGGAGGGGACCTTGGGTGTCTTCTAATCCAGCCCCTTTACTCAAGCAGGAGACCTTTACAGAATAACAGAGTTGGAGGGGACCTTGGGGGTCTTCTAGTCCAGCCCCTTTACTCAAGCAGGAGACGCTTACAGAATAACAGAGTTGGAGGGGACCTTGGAGGTCATCTAGTCCAGCCCCCTTCTTCAATCAGGAGACCTTTACAGAATAACAGAGTTGGAGGGGACCTTGGGGGTCTTCTAGTCCAGCCCCTTTACTCAAGCAGGAGACCCTTACAGAATAACAGTTGGAGATTACCTTGGAGGTCATCTAGTCCATCCCCTTTACTCAAGCAGGAGACCCTTACAGAATAACAGAGTTGGAGGGGACCTTGGGGGTCTTTTAGTCCATCCGCTTTACTCAAGCAGGAGACGCTTACAGAATAACAGAGTTGGAGGGGACCTTGGGTGTCTTCTAATCCAGCCCCTTTACTCAAGCAGGAGACCTTTACAGAATAACAGAGTTGGAGGGGACCTTGGGGGTCTTTTAGTCCATCCCCTTTACTCAAGCAGGAGACCCTTACAGAATAATAGAGTTGGAGGGGACCTTGGGGGTCTTCTAGTCCATCCCCTTTACTCAAGCAGGAGACCCTTACCGAATAACAGAGTTGGAGGGGACCTTGGGGGTCTTCTAGTCCAGCCCCTTTGCTCAAGCAGGAGACCCTTAAAGAATAACGGAGTTGGAGGGGACCTTGGGGGTCTTCTAGTCCAGCCCCTTTACTCAAGCAGGAGACCTTTACAGAATAACAGAGTTGGAGGGGACCTTGGGGGTCTTCTAGTCCAGACCCTTTACTCAAGCAGGAGACGCTTACAGAATAACAGAGTTGGAGGCGACCTTGGAGGTCATCTAGTCCATCCCCTTTACTCAAGCAGGAGACGCTTACAGAATAACAGAGTTGGAGGGGACCTTGGGGGTCTTCTAGTCCAGCCCCTTTGCTCAAGCAGGAGACCCTTAAAGAATAACGGAGTTGGAGGGGACCTTGGGGGTCTTCTAGTCCAGCCCCTTTACTCAAGCAGGAGACCCTTACCAAATAACAGAGTTGGAGGGGATCTTGGGGGTCTTCTAGTCCATCCCCTTTACTCAAGCAGGAGACCCTTACAGAATAACAGAGTTGGAGGGGACCTTGGAGGTCATCTAGTCCATCCCCTTTACTCAAGCAGGAGATCTTTAGAGAATAACAGAGTTGGAGGGGACCTTGGGGGTCTTCTAGTCCAGCAACTTTACTCAAGCAGGAGACGCTTACAGAATAATAGAGTTGGAGGGGACCTTGGAAGTCATCTAGTCCATCCCCTTTACTCAAGCAGGAGACGCTTACAGAATAACAGAGTTGGAGGGGACCTTGGGTGTCTTCTTGTCCAGCCCCTTTACTCAAGCAGGAGACCCTTACCGAATAACAGAGTTGGAGGGGACCTTGGGGGTCTTTTAGTCCATCCGCTTTACTCAAGCAGGAGACGCTTACAGAATAACAGAGTTGGAGGGGACCTTGGGTGTCTTCTAATCCAGCCCCTTTACTCAAGCAGGAGACCTTTACAGAATAACAGAGTTGGAGGGGACCTTGGGGGTCTTCTAGTCCAGCCCCTTTACTCAAGCAGGAGACGCTTACAGAATAACAGAGTTGGAGGGGACCTTGGAGGTCATCTAGTCCAGCCCCCTTCTTCAACCAGGAGACCTTTACAGAATAACAGAGTTGGAGGGGACCTTGGGGGTCTTCTAGTCCAGCCCCTTTACTCAAGCAGGAGACGCTTACAGAATAACAGAGTTGGAGATTACCTTGGAGATCATCTAGTCCATCCCCTTTACTCAAGCAGGAGACCCTTACAGAATAACAGAGTTGGAGGGGACCTTGGGGGTCTTCTAGTCCAGCCCCTTTGCTCAAGCAGGAGACGCTTACAGAATAACAGAGTTGGAGGGGACCTTGGAGGTCATCTAGTCCAGCCCCCTTCTTCAAGCAGGAGACCCTTACAGAATAACAGAGTTGGAAGGGACCTTGGAGGTCTTCTACTCCAGCCCCCTCTGCTCAAGCTGGAGACGCTTACAGAATAAGAGAGTTGGAGGGGACCTTGGGGGTCTTCTAGTCGAGCCCCTTTACTCAAGCAGGAGACCTTTACAGAATAACAGAGTTGGAGGGGACCTTGGGGGTCTTCTAGTCCAGCCCCTTTACTCAAGCAGGAGACGCTTACAGAATAACAGAGTTGGAGGCGACCTTGGAGGTCATCTAGTCCATCCCCTTTACTGAAGCAGGAGATCTTTACAGAATAACAGAGTTGGAAGGGACCTTGGAAGTCATCTAGTCCATCCCCTTTACTCAAGCAGGAGACGCTTAGAGAATAACAGAGTTGGAGGGGACCTTGGAGGTCATCTAGTCCATCCCCATAACTCAAGCAGGAGACGCTTACAGAATAACAGAGTTGGAGGGGGCCTTGGGTGTCTTCTAGTCCAGCCGCTTTACTCAAGCAGGAGACCCTTACCGAATAATAGAGTTGGAGGGGACCTTGGGGGTCTTCTAGTCCAGTCCCTTTAGTCAAGCAGGAGACCCTTACAGAATAACAGAGTTGGAGGGGACCTTGGGGGTCTTCTAGTCCAGCCCCTTTACTCAAGCAGGAGACGCTTACAGAATAACAGAGTTGGAGGGGACCTTGGAGGTCATCTAGTCCAGCCCCCTTCTTCAAGCAGGAGACCTTTACAGAATAACAGAGTTGGAGGGGACCTTGGGGGTCTTCTAGTCCAGCCCCTTTACTCAAGCAGGAGACCCTTACCAAATAACAGAGTTGGAGGGGATCTTGGGGGTCTTCTAGTCCAGCCCCTTTACTCAAGCAGGAGACCTTTACAGAATAACAGAGTTGGAGGGGACCTTGGGGGTCTTCTAGTCCAGCCCCTTTACTCAAGCAGGAGACCCTTACAGAATAAAAGAGTTGGAGGCGACCTTGGAGGTCATCTAGTCCATCCCCTTTACTCAAGCAGGAGACCCTTACAGAATAACAGAGTTGGAGGGGACCTTGGAGGTCATCTAGTCCATCCCCTTTACTCAAGCAGGAGATCTTTAGAGAATAACAGAGTTGGAGGGGACCTTGGGGGTCTTCTAGTCCAGCAACTTTACTCAAGCAGGAGACGCTTACAGAATAATAGAGTTGGAGGGGACCTTGGAAGTCATCTAGTCCATCCCCTTTACTCAAGCAGGAGACGCTTACAGAATAACAGAGTTGGAGGGGACCTTGGGTGTCTTCTAGTCCAGCTCCTTTACTCAAGCAGGAGACCCTTACCGAATAACAGAGTTGGAGGGGACCTTGGGGGTCTTTTAGTCCATCCGCTTTACTCAAGCAGGAGACGCTTACAGAATAACAGAGTTGGAGGGGACCTTGGGTGTCTTCTAATCCAGCCCCTTTACTCAAGCAGGAGACCTTTACAGAATAACAGAGTTGGAGGGGACCTTGGGGGTCTTCTAGTCCAGCCCCTTTACTCAAGCAGGAGACGCTTACAGAATAACAGAGTTGGAGGGGACCTTGGAGGTCATCTAGTCCAGCCCCCTTCTTCAAGCAGGAGACCTTTACAGAATAACAGAGTTGGAGGGGACCTTGGGGGTCTTCTAGTCCAGCCCCTTTACTCAAGCAGGAGACGCTTACAGAATAACAGAGTTGGAGATTACCTTGGAGATCATCTAGTCCATCCCCTTTACTCAAGCAGGAGACCCTTACAGAATAACAGAGTTGGAGGGGACCTTGGGGGTCCTCTAGTCCAGCCCCTTTGCTCAAGCAGGAGACCCTTACAGAATAACAGAGTTGGAAGGGACCTTGGAGGTCTTCTACTCCAGCCCCCTCTGCTCAAGCTGGAGACGCTTACAGAATAAGAGAGTTGGAGGGGACCTTGGGGGTCTTCTAGTCGAGCCCCTTTACTCAAGCAGGAGACCTTTACAGAATAACAGAGTTGGAGGGGACCTTGGGGGTCTTCTAGTCCAGCCCCTTTACTCAAGCAGGAGACGCTTACAGAATAACAGAGTTGGAGGCGACCTTGGAGGTCATCTTGTCCATCCCCTTTACTGAAGCAGGAGATCTTTACAGAATAACAGAGTTGGAGGGGACCTTGGAAGTCATCTAGTCCATCCCCTTTACTCAAGCAGGAGACGCTTAGAGAATAACAGAGTTGGAGGGGACCTTGGAGGTCATCTAGTCCATCCCCATAACTCAAGCAGGAGACGCTTACAGAATAACAGAGTTGGAGGGGGCCTTGGGTGTCTTCTAGTCCAGCCGCTTTACTCAAGCAGGAGACCCTTACCGAATAATAGAGTTGGAGGGGACCTTGGGGGTCTTCTAGTCCAGTCCCTTTAGTCAAGCAGGAGACCCTTACAGAATAACAGAGTTGGAGGGGACCTTGGGGGTCTTCTAGTCCAGCCCCTTTACTCAAGCAGGAGACCCTTACAGAATAACAGTTGGAGATTACCTTGGAGGTCATCTAGTCCATCCCCTTTACTCAAGCAGGAGACCCTTACAGAATAACAGAGTTGGAGGGGACCTTGGGGGTCTTTTAGTCCATCCGCTTTACTCAAGCAGGAGACGCTTACAGAATAACAGAGTTGGAGGGGACCTTGGGTGTCTTCTAATCCAGCCCCTTTACTCAAGCAGGAGACCTTTACAGAATAACAGAGTTGGAGGGGACCTTGGGGGTCTTCTAGTCCAGCTCCTTTACTCAAGCAGGAGACGCTTACAGAATAACAGAGTTGGAGGGTACCTTGGAGGTCATCTAGTCCAGCCCCCTTCTTCAAGCAGGAGACCTTTACAGAATAACAGAGTTGGAGGGGACCTTGGGGGTCTTCTAGTCCAGCCCCTTTACTCAAGCAGGAGACCCTTACCAAATAACAGAGTTGGAGGGGACCTTGGGGGTCTTCTAGTCCAGCCCCTTTACTCAAGCATGAGACCTTTACAGAATAACAGAGTTGGAGGGGACCTTGGGGGTCTTCTAGTCCAGCCCCTTTACTCAAGCAGGAGACGCTTACAGAATAACAGAGTTGGAGGGGACCTTGGAGGTCATCTAGTCCATCCCCTTTACTCAAGCAGGAGATCTTTACAGAATAACAGAGTTGGAGGGGACCTTGGGGGTCTTCTAGTCCAGCAACGTTACTCAAGCAGGAGACGCTTACAGAATAACAGAGTTGGAGGGGACCTTGGAGGTCATCTAGTCCATCCCCTTTACTCAAGCAGGAGACGCTTACAGAATAACAGAGTTGGAGGGGACCTTGGGTGTCTTCTAATCCAGCCCCTTTACTCAAGCAGGAGACCTTTACAGAATAACAGAGTTGGAGGGGACCTTGGGGGTCTTCTAGTCCATCCCCTTTACTCAAGCAGGAGACACTTACAGAATAACAGAGTTGGAGGGGACCTTGGAGGTCATCTAGTCCAGCCCGCTTCTTCAAGCAGGAGACCTTTACAGAATAACAGAGTTGGAGATTACCTTGGAGATCATCTAGTCCATCCCCTTTACTCAAGCAGGAGACCCTTACAGAATAACAGAGTTGGAGGGGACCTTGGGGGTCTTTTAGTCCATCACCTTTACTCAAGCAGGAGACCCTTACAGAATAATAGAGTTGGAGGGGACCTTGCGGGTCTTCTAGTCCATCCCCTTTACTCAAGCAGGAGACCCTTACCGAATAACAGAGTTGGAGGGGACCTTGGGGGTCTTCTAGTCCAGCCCCTTTGCTCAAGCAGGAGACCCTTACAGAATAACAGAGTTGGAGGGGACCTTGGTGGTCTTCTAGTCCAGCCCCTTTACTCAAGCAGGAGACCTTTACAGAATAACAGAGTTGGAGGGGACCTTGGGGGTCTTCTAGTCCAGCAACGTTACTCAAGCAGGAGATGCTTACAGAATAACAGAGTTGGAGGGGACCTTGGGGGTCTTCTAGTCCAGCCCCTTTACTCAAGCAGGAGACACTTACAGAATAACAGAGTTGGAGGGGACCTTGGGGGTCATCTAGTCCATCCACTTCACTCAAGCAGGAGACGCTTAGAGAATAACAGAGTTGGAGGGGACCTTGGGTGTCTTCTAATCCAGCCCCTTTACTCAAGCAGGAGACCTTTACAGAATAACAGAGTTGGAGGGGACCTTGGGGGTCTTCTAGTCCAGCCCCTTTACTCAAGCAGGAGACGCTTACAGAATAACAGAGTTGGAGGGGACCTTGGAGGTCATCTAGTCCAGCCCCCTTCTTCAAGCAGGAGACCTTTACAGAATAACAGAGTTGGAGGGGACCTTGGGGGTCTTCTAGTCCAGCCCCTTTACTCAAGCAGGAGACCCTTACAGAATAACAGTTGGAGATTACCTTGGAGGTCATCTAGTCCATCCCCTTTACTCAAGCAGGAGACCCTTACAGAATAACAGAGTTGGAGGGGACCTTGGGGGTCTTTTAGTCCATCCGCTTTACTCAAGCAGGAGACGCTTACAGAATAACAGAGTTGGAGGGGACCTTGGGTGTCTTCTAATCCAGCCCCTTTACTCAAGCAGGAGACCTTTACAGAATAACAGAGTTGGAGGGGACCTTGGGGGTCTTTTAGTCCATCCCCTTTACTCAAGCAGGAGACCCTTACAGAATAATAGAGTTGGAGGGGACCTTGGGGGTCTTCTAGTCCATCCCCTTTACTCAAGCAGGAGACCCTTACCGAATAACAGAGTTGGAGGGGACCTTGGGGGTCTTCTAGTCCAGCCCCTTTGCTCAAGCAGGAGACCCTTAAAGAATAACGGAGTTGGAGGGGACCTTGGGGGTCTTCTAGTCCAGCCCCTTTACTCAAGCAGGAGACCTTTACAGAATAACAGAGTTGGAGGGGACCTTGGGGGTCTTCTAGTCCAGACCCTTTACTCAAGCAGGAGACGCTTACAGAATAACAGAGTTGGAGGGGACCTTGGAGGTCATCTAGTCCATCCCCTTTACTCAAGCAGGAGACCTTTACAGAATAACAGAGTTGGAGGGGACCTTGGGGGTCTTCTAGTCCATCCCCTTTACTCAAGCAGGAGACACTTACAGAATAACAGAGTTGGAGGGGACCTTGGAGGTCATCTAGTCCAGCCCGCTTCTTCAAGCAGGAGACCTTTACAGAATAACAGAGTTGGAGATTACCTTGGAGATCATCTAGTCCATCCCCTTTACTCAAGCAGGAGACCCTTACAGAATAACAGAGTTGGAGGGGACCTTGGGGGTCTTTTAGTCCATCACCTTTACTCAAGCAGGAGACCCTTACAGAATAATAGAGTTGGAGGGGACCTTGCGGGTCTTCTAGTCCATCCCCTTTACTCAAGCAGGAGACCCTTACCGAATAACAGAGTTGGAGGGGACCTTGGGGGTCTTCTAGTCCAGCCCCTTTGCTCAAGCAGGAGACCCTTACAGAATAACAGAGTTGGAGGGGACCTTGGTGGTCTTCTAGTCCAGCCCCTTTACTCAAGCAGGAGACCTTTACAGAATAACAGAGTTGGAGGGGACCTTGGGGGTCTTCTAGTCCAGCAACGTTACTCAAGCAGGAGATGCTTACAGAATAACAGAGTTGGAGGGGACCTTGGGGGTCTTCTAGTCCAGCCCCTTTACTCAAGCAGGAGACACTTACAGAATAACAGAGTTGGAGGGGACCTTGGGGGTCATCTAGTCCATCCACTTCACTCAAGCAGGAGACGCTTAGAGAATAACAGAGTTGGAGGGGACCTTGGGTGTCTTCTAATCCAGCCCCTTTACTCAAGCAGGAGACCTTTACAGAATAACAGAGTTGGAGGGGACCTTGGGGGTCTTCTAGTCCAGCCCCTTTACTCAAGCAGGAGACGCTTACAGAATAACAGAGTTGGAGGGGACCTTGGAGGTCATCTAGTCCAGCCCCCTTCTTCAAGCAGGAGACCTTTACAGAATAACAGAGTTGGAGGGGACCTTGGGGGTCTTCTAGTCCAGCCCCTTTACTCAAGCAGGAGACCCTTACAGAATAACAGTTGGAGATTACCTTGGAGGTCATCTAGTCCATCCCCTTTACTCAAGCAGGAGACCCTTACAGAATAACAGAGTTGGAGGGGACCTTGGGGGTCTTTTAGTCCATCCGCTTTACTCAAGCAGGAGACGCTTACAGAATAACAGAGTTGGAGGGGACCTTGGGTGTCTTCTAGTCCAGCCGCTTTACTCAAGCAGGAGACCCTTACCGAATAATAGAGTTGGAGGGGACCTTGGGGGTCTTCTAGTCCAGTCCCTTTAGTCAAGCAGGAGACCCTTACAGAATAACAGAGTTGGAGGGGACCTTGGGGGTCTTCTAGTCCAGCCCCTTTACTCAAGCAGGAGACCCTTACAGAATAACAGTTGGAGATTACCTTGGAGGTCATCTAGTCCATCCCCTTTACTCAAGCAGGAGACCCTTACAGAATAACAGAGTTGGAGGGGACCTTGGGGGTCTTTTAGTCCATCCGCTTTACTCAAGCAGGAGACGCTTACAGAATAACAGAGTTGGAGGGGACCTTGGGTGTCTTCTAATCCAGCCCCTTTACTCAAGCAGGAGACCTTTACAGAATAACAGAGTTGGAGGGGACCTTGGGGGTCTTCTAGTCCAGCTCCTTTACTCAAGCAGGAGACGCTTACAGAATAACAGAGTTGGAGGGTACCTTGGAGGTCATCTAGTCCAGCCCCCTTCTTCAAGCAGGAGACCTTTACAGAATAACAGAGTTGGAGGGGACCTTGGGGGTCTTCTAGTCCAGCCCCTTTACTCAAGCAGGAGACCCTTACCAAATAACAGAGTTGGAGGGGACCTTGGGGGTCTTCTAGTCCAGCCCCTTTACTCAAGCATGAGACCTTTACAGAATAACAGAGTTGGAGGGGACCTTGGGGGTCTTCTAGTCCAGCCCCTTTACTCAAGCAGGAGACGCTTACAGAATAACAGAGTTGGAGGGGACCTTGGAGGTCATCTAGTCCATCCCCTTTACTCAAGCAGGAGATCTTTACAGAATAACAGAGTTGGAGGGGACCTTGGGGGTCTTCTAGTCCAGCAACGTTACTCAAGCAGGAGACGCTTACAGAATAACAGAGTTGGAGGGGACCTTGGAGGTCATCTAGTCCATCCCCTTTACTCAAGCAGGAGACGCTTACAGAATAACAGAGTTGGAGGGGACCTTGGGTGTCTTCTAATCCAGCCCCTTTACTCAAGCAGGAGACCTTTACAGAATAACAGAGTTGGAGGGGACCTTGGGGGTCTTCTAGTCCATCCCCTTTACTCAAGCAGGAGACACTTACAGAATAACAGAGTTGGAGGGGACCTTGGAGGTCATCTAGTCCAGCCCGCTTCTTCAAGCAGGAGACCTTTACAGAATAACAGAGTTGGAGATTACCTTGGAGATCATCTAGTCCATCCCCTTTACTCAAGCAGGAGACCCTTACAGAATAACAGAGTTGGAGGGGACCTTGGGGGTCTTTTAGTCCATCACCTTTACTCAAGCAGGAGACCCTTACAGAATAATAGAGTTGGAGGGGACCTTGCGGGTCTTCTAGTCCATCCCCTTTACTCAAGCAGGAGACCCTTACCGAATAACAGAGTTGGAGGGGACCTTGGGGGTCTTCTAGTCCAGCCCCTTTGCTCAAGCAGGAGACCCTTACAGAATAACAGAGTTGGAGGGGACCTTGGTGGTCTTCTAGTCCAGCCCCTTTACTCAAGCAGGAGACCTTTACAGAATAACAGAGTTGGAGGGGACCTTGGGGGTCTTCTAGTCCAGCAACGTTACTCAAGCAGGAGATGCTTACAGAATAACAGAGTTGGAGGGGACCTTGGGGGTCTTCTAGTCCAGCCCCTTTACTCAAGCAGGAGACACTTACAGAATAACAGAGTTGGAGGGGACCTTGGGGGTCATCTAGTCCATCCACTTCACTCAAGCAGGAGACGCTTAGAGAATAACAGAGTTGGAGGGGACCTTGGGTGTCTTCTAATCCAGCCCCTTTACTCAAGCAGGAGACCTTTACAGAATAACAGAGTTGGAGGGGACCTTGGGGGTCTTCTAGTCCAGCCCCTTTACTCAAGCAGGAGACGCTTACAGAATAACAGAGTTGGAGGGGACCTTGGAGGTCATCTAGTCCAGCCCCCTTCTTCAAGCAGGAGACCTTTACAGAATAACAGAGTTGGAGGGGACCTTGGGGGTCTTCTAGTCCAGCCCCTTTACTCAAGCAGGAGACCCTTACAGAATAACAGTTGGAGATTACCTTGGAGGTCATCTAGTCCATCCCCTTTACTCAAGCAGGAGACCCTTACAGAATAACAGAGTTGGAGGGGACCTTGGGGGTCTTTTAGTCCATCCGCTTTACTCAAGCAGGAGACGCTTACAGAATAACAGAGTTGGAGGGGACCTTGGGTGTCTTCTAATCCAGCCCCTTTACTCAAGCAGGAGACCTTTACAGAATAACAGAGTTGGAGGGGACCTTGGGGGTCTTTTAGTCCATCCCCTTTACTCAAGCAGGAGACCCTTACAGAATAATAGAGTTGGAGGGGACCTTGGGGGTCTTCTAGTCCATCCCCTTTACTCAAGCAGGAGACCCTTACCGAATAACAGAGTTGGAGGGGACCTTGGGGGTCTTCTAGTCCAGCCCCTTTGCTCAAGCAGGAGACCCTTAAAGAATAACGGAGTTGGAGGGGACCTTGGGGGTCTTCTAGTCCAGCCCCTTTACTCAAGCAGGAGACCTTTACAGAATAACAGAGTTGGAGGGGACCTTGGGGGTCTTCTAGTCCAGACCCTTTACTCAAGCAGGAGACGCTTACAGAATAACAGAGTTGGAGGGGACCTTGGAGGTCATCTAGTCCATCCCCTTTACTCAAGCAGGAGACCTTTACAGAATAACAGAGTTGGAGGGGACCTTGGGGGTCTTCTAGTCCATCCCCTTTACTCAAGCAGGAGACACTTACAGAATAACAGAGTTGGAGGGGACCTTGGAGGTCATCTAGTCCAGCCCGCTTCTTCAAGCAGGAGACCTTTACAGAATAACAGAGTTGGAGATTACCTTGGAGATCATCTAGTCCATCCCCTTTACTCAAGCAGGAGACCCTTACAGAATAACAGAGTTGGAGGGGACCTTGGGGGTCTTTTAGTCCATCACCTTTACTCAAGCAGGAGACCCTTACAGAATAATAGAGTTGGAGGGGACCTTGCGGGTCTTCTAGTCCATCCCCTTTACTCAAGCAGGAGACCCTTACCGAATAACAGAGTTGGAGGGGACCTTGGGGGTCTTCTAGTCCAGCCCCTTTGCTCAAGCAGGAGACCCTTACAGAATAACAGAGTTGGAGGGGACCTTGGTGGTCTTCTAGTCCAGCCCCTTTACTCAAGCAGGAGACCTTTACAGAATAACAGAGTTGGAGGGGACCTTGGGGGTCTTCTAGTCCAGCAACGTTACTCAAGCAGGAGATGCTTACAGAATAACAGAGTTGGAGGGGACCTTGGGGGTCTTCTAGTCCAGCCCCTTTACTCAAGCAGGAGACACTTACAGAATAACAGAGTTGGAGGGGACCTTGGGGGTCATCTAGTCCATCCACTTCACTCAAGCAGGAGACGCTTAGAGAATAACAGAGTTGGAGGGGACCTTGGGTGTCTTCTAATCCAGCCCCTTTACTCAAGCAGGAGACCTTTACAGAATAACAGAGTTGGAGGGGACCTTGGGGGTCTTCTAGTCCAGCCCCTTTACTCAAGCAGGAGACGCTTACAGAATAACAGAGTTGGAGGGGACCTTGGAGGTCATCTAGTCCAGCCCCCTTCTTCAAGCAGGAGACCTTTACAGAATAACAGAGTTGGAGGGGACCTTGGGGGTCTTCTAGTCCAGCCCCTTTACTCAAGCAGGAGACCCTTACAGAATAACAGTTGGAGATTACCTTGGAGGTCATCTAGTCCATCCCCTTTACTCAAGCAGGAGACCCTTACAGAATAACAGAGTTGGAGGGGACCTTGGGGGTCTTTTAGTCCATCCGCTTTACTCAAGCAGGAGACGCTTACAGAATAACAGAGTTGGAGGGGACCTTGGGTGTCTTCTAATCCAGCCCCTTTACTCAAGCAGGAGACCTTTACAGAATAACAGAGTTGGAGGGGACCTTGGGGGTCTTTTAGTCCATCCCCTTTACTCAAGCAGGAGACCCTTACAGAATAATAGAGTTGGAGGGGACCTTGGGGGTCTTCTAGTCCATCCCCTTTACTCAAGCAGGAGACCCTTACCGAATAACAGAGTTGGAGGGGACCTTGGGGGTCTTCTAGTCCAGCCCCTTTGCTCAAGCAGGAGACCCTTAAAGAATAACGGAGTTGGAGGGGACCTTGGGGGTCTTCTAGTCCAGCCCCTTTACTCAAGCAGGAGACCTTTACAGAATAACAGAGTTGGAGGGGACCTTGGGGGTCTTCTAGTCCAGACCCTTTACTCAAGCAGGAGACGCTTACAGAATAACAGAGTTGGAGGCGACCTTGGAGGTCATCTAGTCCAGCCCCTTTACTCAAGCAGGAGACGCTTACAGAATAACAGAGTTGGAGGGGACCTTGGGGGTCTTCTAGTCCAGCCCCTTTGCTCAAGCAGGAGACCCTTAAAGAATAACGGAGTTGGAGGGGACCTTGGGGGTCTTCTAGTCCAGCCCCTTTACTCAAGCAGGAGACCCTTACCAAATAACAGAGTTGGAGGGGATCTTGGGGGTCTTCTAGTCCATCCCCTTTACTCAAGCAGGAGACCCTTACAGAATAACAGAGTTGGAGGGGACCTTGGAGGTCATCTAGTCCATCCCCTTTACTCAAGCAGGAGATCTTTAGAGAATAACAGAGTTGGAGGGGACCTTGGGGGTCTTCTAGTCCAGCAACTTTACTCAAGCAGGAGACGCTTACAGAATAATAGAGTTGGAGGGGACCTTGGAAGTCATCTAGTCCATCCCCTTTACTCAAGCAGGGGACGCTTACAGAATAACAGAGTTGGAGGGGACCTTGGGTGTCTTCTAGTCCAGCCCCTTTACTCAAGCAGGAGACCCTTACCGAATAACAGAGTTGGAGGGGACCTTGGGGGTCTTTTAGTCCATCCGCTTTACTCAAGCAGGAGACGCTTACAGAATAACAGAGTTGGAGGGGACCTTGGGTGTCTTCTAATCCAGCCCCTTTACTCAAGCAGGAGACCTTTACAGAATAACAGAGTTGGAGCGGACCTTGGGGGTCTTCTAGTCCAGCCCCTTTACTCAAGCAGGAGACGCTTACAGAATAACAGAGTTGGAGGGGACCTTGGAGGTCATCTAGTCCAGCCCCCTTCTTCAAGCAGGAGACCTTTACAGAATAACAGAGTTGGAGGGGACCTTGGGGGTCTTCTAGTCCAGCCCCTTTACTCAAGCAGGAGACGCTTACAGAATAACAGAGTTGGAGATTACCTTGGAGATCATCTAGTCCATCCCCTTTACTCAAGCAGGAGACCCTTACAGAATAACAGAGTTGGAGGGGACCTTGGGGGTCTTCTAGTCCAGCCCCTTTGCTCAAGCAGGAGACGCTTACAGAATAACAGAGTTGGAGGGGACCTTGGAGGTCATCTAGTCCAGCCCCCTTCTTCAAGCAGGAGACCCTTACAGAATAACAGAGTTGGAAGGGACCTTGTAGGTCTTCTACTCCAGCCCCCTCTGCTCAAGCTGGAGACGCTTACAGAATAAGAGAGTTGGAGGGGACCTTGGGGGTCTTCTAGTCGAGCCCCTTTACTCAAGCAGGAGACCTTTACAGAATAACAGAGTTGGAGGGGACCTTGGGGGTCTTCTAGTCCAGCCCCTTTACTCAAGCAGGAGACGCTTACAGAATAACAGAGTTGGAGGCGACCTTGGAGGTCATCTAGTCCATCCCCTTTACTGAAGCAGGAGATCTTTACAGAATAACAGAGTTGGAAGGGACCTTGGAAGTCATCTAGTCCATCCCCTTTACTCAAGCAGGAGACGCTTAGAGAATAACAGAGTTGGAGGGGACCTTGGAGGTCATCTAGTCCATCCCCATAACTCAAGCAGGAGACGCTTACAGAATAACAGAGTTGGAGGGGGCCTTGGGTGTCTTCTAGTCCAGCCGCTTTACTCAAGCAGGAGACCCTTACCGAATAATAGAGTTGGAGGGGACCTTGGGGGTCTTCTAGTCCAGTCCCTTTAGTCAAGCAGGAGACCCTTACAGAATAACAGAGTTGGAGGGGACCTTGGGGGTCTTCTAGTCCAGCCCCTTTACTCAAGCAGGAGACCCTTACAGAATAACAGTTGGAGATTACCTTGGAGGTCATCTAGTCCAGCCCCTTTACTCAAGCAGGAGACCCTTACAGAATAACAGAGTTGGAGGGGACCTTGGGGGTCTTTTAGTCCATCCGCTTTACTCAAGCAGGAGACGCTTACAGAATAACAGAGTTGGAGGGGACCTTGGGTGTCTTCTAATCCAGCCCCTTTACTCAAGCAGGAGACCTTTACAGAATAACAGAGTTGGAGGGGACCTTGGGGGTCTTCTAGTCCAGCCCCTTTACTCAAGCAGGAGACGCTTACAGAATAACAGTGTTGGAGGGTACCTTGGAGGTCATCTAGTCCAGCCCCCTTCTTCAAGCAGGAGACCTTTACAGAATAACAGAGTTGGAGGGGACCTTGGGGGTCTTCTAGTCCAGCCCCTTTACTCAAGCAGGAGACCCTTACCAAATAACAGAGTTGGAGGGGACCTTGGGGGTCTTCTAGTCCAGCCCCTTTACTCAAGCATGAGACCTTTACAGAATAACAGAGTTGGAGGGGACCTTGGGGGTCTTCTAGTCCAGCCCCTTTACTCAAGCAGGAGACGCTTACAGAATAACAGAGTTGGAGGGGACCTTGGAGGTCATCTAGTCCATCCCCTTTACTCAAGCAGGAGATCTTTACAGAATAACAGAGTTGGAGGGGACCTTGGGGGTCTTCTAGTCCAGCAACGTTACTCAAGCAGGAGACGCTTACAGAATAACAGAGTTGGAGGGGACCTTGGAGGTCATCTAGTCCATCCCCTTTACTCAAGCAGGAGACGCTTACAGAATAACAGAGTTGGAGGGGACCTTGGGTGTCTTCTAATCCAGCCCCTTTACTCAAGCAGGAGACCTTTACAGAATAACAGAGTTGGAGGGGACCTTGGGGGTCTTCTAGTCCAGCCCCTTTACTCAAGCAGGAGACCTTTACAGAATAACAGAGTTGGAGGGGACCTTGGGGGTCCTCTAGTCGAGCCCCTTTACTCAAGCAGGAGACCCTTATCAAATAACAGAGTTGGAGGGGACCTTGGAGGTCATCTAGTCCATCCCCTTTACTCAAGCAGGAGATCTTTACAGAATAACAGAGTTGGAGGGGACCTTGGGGGTCTTCTAGTCCAGCAACGTTACTCAAGCAGGAGATGCTTACAGAATAACAGAGTTGGAGGGGACCTTGGGGGTCTTCTAGTCCAGCCCCTTTACTCAAGCAGGAGACGCTTACAGAATAACAGAGTTGGAGGGGACCTTGGGGGTCATCTAGTCCATCCACTTCACTCAAGCAGGAGACGCTTAGAGAATAACAGAGTTGGAGGGGACCTTGGAGGTCATCTAGTCCAGCCCCCTTCTTCAAGCAGGAGACCTTTACAGAATAACAGAGTTGGAGGGGACCTTGGGGGTCTTCTAGTCCAGCCCCTTTACTCAAGCAGGAGACCCTTACAGAATAACAGTTGGAGATTACCTTGGAGGTCATCTAGTCCATCCCCTTTACTCAAGCAGGAGACCCTTACAGAATAACAGAGTTGGAGGGGACCTTGGGGGTCTTTTAGTCCATCCGCTTTACTCAAGCAGGAGACGCTTACAGAATAACAGAGTTGGAGGGGACCTTGGGTGTCTTCTAATCCAGCCCCTTTACTCAAGCAGGAGACCTTTACAGAATAACAGAGTTGGAGGGGACCTTGGGGGTCTTTTAGTCCATCCCCTTTACTCAAGCAGGAGACCCTTACAGAATAATAGAGTTGGAGGGGACCTTGGGGGTCTTCTAGTCCATCCCCTTTACTCAAGCAGGAGACCCTTACCGAATAACAGAGTTGGAGGGGACCTTGGGGGTCTTCTAGTCCAGCCCCTTTGCTCAAGCAGGAGACCCTTAAAGAATAACGGAGTTGGAGGGGACCTTGGGGGTCTTCTAGTCCAGCCCCTTTACTCAAGCAGGAGACCTTTACAGAATAACAGAGTTGGAGGGGACCTTGGGGGTCTTCTAGTCCAGACCCTTTACTCAAGCAGGAGACGCTTACAGAATAACAGAGTTGGAGGGGACCTTGGAGGTCATCTAGTCCAGCCCCTTTACTCAAGCAGGAGACGCTTACAGAATAACAGAGTTGGAGGGGACCTTGGGGGTCTTCTAGTCCAGCCCCTTTGCTCAAGCAGGAGACCCTTAAAGAATAACGGAGTTGGAGGGGACCTTGGGGGTCTTCTAGTCCAGCCCCTTTACTCAAGCAGGAGACCCTTACCAAATAACAGAGTTGGAGGGGATCTTGGGGGTCTTCTAGTCCAGCCCCTTTACTCAAGCAGGAGACCTTTACAGAATAACAGAGTTGGAGGGGACCTTGGGGGTCTTCTAGTCCAGCCCCTTTACTCAAGCAGGAGACCCTTACCAAATAACAGAGTTGGAGGGGATCTTGGGGGTCTTCTAGTCCAGCCCCCTTCTTCAAGCAGGAGACCTTTACAGAATAACAGAGTTGGAGGGGACCTTGGGGGTCTTCTAGTCCAGCCCCTTTACTCAAGCAGGAGACGCTTACAGAATAACAGAGTTGGAGATTACCTTGGAGATCATCTAGTCCATCCCCTTTACTCAAGCAGGAGACCCTTACAGAATAACAGAGTTGGAGGGGACCTTGGGGGTCTTCTAGTCCAGCCCCTTTGCTCAAGCAGGAGACCCTTACAGAATAACAGAGTTGGAAGGGACCTTGGAGGTCTTCTACTCCCGCCCCCTCTGCTCAAGCTGGAGACGCTTACAGAATAAGAGAGTTGGAGGGGACCTTGGGGGTCTTCTAGTCGAGCCCCTTTACTCAAGCAGGAGACCTTTACAGAATAACAGAGTTGGAGGGGACCTTGGGGGTCTTCTAGTCCAGCCCCTTTACTCAAGCAGGAGACCCTTACAGAATAACAGAGTTGGAGGCGACCTTGGAGGTCATCTAGTCCATCCCCTTTACTGAAGCAGGAGATCTTTACAGAATAACAGAGTTGGAGGGGACCTTGGGGGTCTTCTAGTCCAGCAACTTTACTCAAGCAGGAGACGCTTACAGAATAACAGAGTTGGAGGGGACCTTGGAAGTCATCTAGTCCATCCCCTTTACTCAAGCAGGAGACGCTTAGAGAATAACAGAGTTGGAGGGGACCTTGGAGGTCATCTAGTCCATCCCCATAACTCAAGCAGGAGACGCTTACAGAATAACAGAGTTGGAGGGGGCCTTGGGTGTCTTCTAGTCCAGCCGCTTTACTCAAGCAGGAGACCCTTACCGAATAATAGAGTTGGAGGGGACCTTGGGGGTCTTCTAGTCCAGTCCCTTTAGTCAAGCAGGAGACCCTTACAGAATAACAGAGTTGGAGGGGACCTTGGGGGTCTTCTAGTCCAGCCCCTTTACTCAAGCAGGAGACCCTTACAGAATAACAGTTGGAGATTACCTTGGAGGTCATCTAGTCCATCCCCTTTACTCAAGCAGGAGACCCTTACAGAATAACAGAGTTGGAGGGGACCTTGGGGGTCTTTTAGTCCATCCGCTTTACTCAAGCAGGAGACGCTTACAGAATAACAGAGTTGGAGGGGACCTTGGGTGTCTTCTAATCCAGCCCCTTTACTCAAGCAGGAGACCTTTACAGAATAACAGAGTTGGAGGGGACCTTGGGGGTCTTCTAGTCCAGCCCCTTTACTCAAGCAGGAGACGCTTACAGAATAACAGAGTTGGACGGTACCTTGGAGGTCATCTAGTCCAGCCCCCTTCTTCAAGCAGGAGACCTTTACAGAATAACAGAGTTGGAGGGCACCTTGGGGGTCTTCTAGTCCAGCCCCTTTACTCAAGCAGGAGACCCTTACCAAATAACAGAGTTGGAGGGGACCTTGGGGGTCTTCTAGTCCAGCCCCTTTACTCAAGCATGAGACCTTTACAGAATAACAGAGTTGGAGGGGACCTTGGGGGGTCTTCTAGTCCAGCCCCCTTCTTCAAGCAGGAGACCTTTACAGAATAACAGAGTTGGAGATTACCTTGGAGATAATCTAGTCCATCCCCTTTACTCAAGCAGGAGACCCTTACAGAATAACAGAGTTGGAGGGGACCTTGGGGGTCTTTTAGTCCATACCCTTTACTCAAGCAGGAGACCCTTACAGAATAATAGAGTTGGAGGGGACCTTGGGGGTCTTCTAGTCCATCCCCTTTACTCAAGCAGGAGACCCTTACCGAATAACAGAATTGGAGGGGACCTTGGGGGTCTTCTAGTCCAGCCCCTTTGCTCAAGCAGGAGACCCTTACAGAATAACAGAGTTGGAGGGGACCTTGGTGGTCTTCTAGTCCAGCCCCTTTACTCAAGCAGGAGACCTTTACAGAATAACAGAGTTGGAGGGGACCTTGGGGGTCTTCTAGTCCAGCCCCTTTACTCAAGCAGGAGACCCTTACAGAATAACAGTTGGAGATTACCTTGGAGGTCATCTAGTCCATCCCTTTTACTCAAGCAGGAGACCCTTACAGAATAACAGAGTTGGAGGGGACCTTGGGGGTCTTTTAGTCCATCCGCTTTACTCAAGCAGGAGACGCTTACAGAATAACAGAGTTGGAGGGGACCTTGGGTGTCTTCTAATCCAGCCCCTTTACGCAAGCAGGAGACCTTTACAGAATAACAGAGTTGGAGGGGACCTTGGGGGTCTTCTAGTCCAGCCCCTTTACTCAAGCAGGAGACGCTTACAGAATAACAGAGTTGGAGGGGACCTTGGAGGTCATCTAGTCCAGCCCCCTTCTTCAAGCAGGAGACCTTTACAGAATAACAGAGTTGGAGGGGACCTTGGGGGTCTTCTAGTCCAGCCCCTTTACTCAAGCATGAGACCCTTACCAAATAACAGAGTTGGAGGGGACCTTGAGGGTCTTCTAGTCCAGCCCCTTTACTCAAGCATGAGACCTTTACAGAATAACAGAGTTGGAGGGGACCTTGGGGGTCTTCTAGTCCAGCCCCTTTACTCAAGCAGGAGACGCTTACAGAATAACAGAGTTGGAGGGGACCTTGGAGGTCATCTAGTCCATCCCCTTTACTCAAGCAGGAGATCTTTACAGAATAACAGAGTTGGAGGGGACCTTGGGGGTCATCTAGTCCATCCACTTCACTCAAGCAGGAGACCCTTACAGAATAACAGAGTTGGAGGGGACCTTGGGGGTCTTCTAGTCCAGCAACGTTACTCAAGCAGGAGATGCTTACAGAATAACAGAGTTGGAGGGGACCTTGGGGGTCCTCTAGTCCAGCCCCTTTACTCAAGCAGGAGACGCTTACAGAATAACAGAGTTGGAGGGGACCTTGGGGGTCATCTAGTCCATCCACTTCACTCAAGCAGGAGACGCTTAGAGAATAACAGAGTTGGAGGGGACCTTGGGTGTCTTCTAATCCAGCCCCTTTACTCAAGCAGGAGACCTTTACAGAATAACAGAGTTGGAGGGGACCTTGGGGGTCTTCTAGTCCAGCCCCTTTACTCAAGCAGGAGACGCTTACAGAATAACAGAGTTGGAGGGGACCTTGGAGGTCATCTAGTCCAGCCCCCTTCTTCAAGCAGGAGACCTTTACAGAATAACAGAGTTGGAGGGGACCTTGGGGGTCTTCTAGTCCAGCCCCTTTACTCAAGCAGGAGACCCTTACAGAATAACAGTTGGAGATTACCTTGGAGGTCATCTAGTCCATCCCCTTTACTCAAGCAGGAGACCCTTACAGAATAACAGAGTTGGAGGGGACCTTGGGGGTCTTTTAGTCCATCCGCTTTACTCAAGCAGGAGACGCTTACAGAATAACAGAGTTGGAGGGGACCTTGGGTGTCTTCTAATACAGCCCCTTTACTCAAGCAGGAGACCTTTACAGAATAACAGAGTTGGAGGGGACCTTGGGGGTCTTCTAGTCCAGCCCCTTTGCTCAAGCAGGAGACCCTTAAAGAATAACGGAGTTGGAGGAGACCTTGGGGGTCTTCTAGTCCAGCCCCTTTACTCAAGCAGGAGACCTTTACAGAATAACAGAGTTGGAGGGGACCTTGGGGGTCTTCTAGTCCAGACCCTTTACTCAAGCAGGAGACGCTTACAGAATAACAGAGTTGGAGGCGACCTTGGAGGTCATCTAGTCCAGCCCCTTTACTCAAGCAGGAGACGCTTACAGAATAACAGAGTTGGAGGGGACCTTGGAGGTCATCTAGTCCAGCCCCCTTCTTCAAGCAGGAGACCTTTACAGAATAACAGAGTTGGAGGGGACCTTGGGGGTCTTCTAGTCCAGCCCCTTTACTCAAGCAGGAGACCCTTACCAAATAACAGAGTTGGAGGGGATCTTGGGGGTCTTCTAGTCCAGCCCCTTTACTCAAGCAGGAGACCTTTACAGAATAACAGAGTTGGAGGGGACCTTGGGGGTCTTCTAGTCCAGCCCCTTTACTCAAGCAGGAGACCCTTACAGAATAACAGAGTTGGAGGCGACCTTGGAGGTCATCTAGTCCATCCCCTTTACTCAAGCAGGAGACCCTTACAGAATAACAGAGTTGGAGGGGACCTTGGAGGTCATCTAGTCCATCCCCTTTACTCAAGCAGGAGATCTTTAGAGAATAACAGAGTTGGAGGGGACCTTGGGGGTCTTCTAGTCCAGCAACTTTACTCAAGCAGGAGACGCTTACAGAATAATAGAGTTGGAGGGGACCTTGGAAGTCATCTAGTCCATCCCCTTTACTCAAGCAGGAGACGCTTACAGAATAACAGAGTTGGAGGGGACCTTGGGTGTCTTCTAGTCCAGCCCCTTTACTCAAGCAGGAGACCCTTACCGAATAACAGAGTTGGAGGTGACCTTGGGGGTCTTTTAGTCCATCCGCTTTACTCAAGCAGGAGACGCTTACAGAATAACAGAGTTGGAGGGGACCTTGGGTGTCTTCTAATCCAGCCCCTTTACTCAAGCAGGAGACCTTTACAGAATAACAGAGTTGGAGGGGACCTTGGGGGTCTTCTAGTCCAGCCCCTTTACTCAAGCAGGAGACGCTTACAGAATAACAGAGTTGGAGGGTACCTTGGAGGTCATCTAGTCCAGCCCCCTTCTTCAAGCAGGAGACCTTTACAGAATAACAGAGTTGGAGGGGACCTTGGGGGTCTTCTAGTCCAGCCCCTTTACTCAAGCAGGAGACCCTTACCAAATAACAGAGTTGGAGGGGACCTTGGGGGTCTTCTAGTCCAGCCCCTTTACTCAAGCATGAGACCTTTACAGAATAACAGAGTTGGAGGGGACCTTGGGGGTCTTCTAGTCCAGCCCCTTTACTCAAGCAGGAGACGCTTACAGAATAACAGAGTTGGAGGGGACCTTGGAGGTCATCTAGTCTATCCCCTTTACTCAAGCAGGAGATCTTTACAGAATAACAGAGTTGGAGGGGACCTTGGGGGTCTTCTAGTCCAGCAACGTTACTCAAGCAGGAGACGCTTACAGAATAACAGAGTTGGAGGGGACCTTGGAGGTCATCTAGTCCATCCCCTTTACTCAAGCAGGAGACGCTTACAGAATAACAGAGTTGGAGGGGACCTTGGGTGTCTTCTAATCCAGCCCCTTTACTCAAGCAGGAGACCTTTACAGAATAACAGAGTTGGAGGGGACCTTGGGGGTCTTCTAGTCCAGCCCCTTTACTCAAGCAGGAGACGCTTACAGAATAACAGAGTTGGAGGGGACCTTGGAGGTCATCTAGTCCAGCCCCCTTCTTCAAGCAGGAGACCTTTACAGAATAACAGAGTTGGAGATTACCTTGGAGATCATCTAGTCCATCCCCTTTACTCAAGCAGGAGACCCTTACAGAATAACAGAGTTGGAGGGGACCTTGGGGGTCTTTTAGTCCATCACCTTTACTCAAGCAGGAGACCCTTACAGAATAATAGAGTTGGAGGGGACCTTGGGGGTCTTCTAGTCCATCCCCTTTACTCAAGCAGGAGACCCTTACCGAATAACAGAGTTGGAGGGGACCTTGGGGGTCTTCTAGTCCAGCCCCTTTGCTCAAGCAGGAGACCCTTACAGAATAACAGAGTTGGAGGGGACCTTGGTGGTTTTCTAGTCCAGCCCCTTTACTCAAGCAGGAGACCTTTACAGAATAACAGAGTTGGAGGGGACCTTGGGGGTCTTCTAGTCCAGCAACGTTACTCAAGCAGGAGATGCTTACAGAATAACAGAGTTGGAGGGGACCTTGGGGGTCTTCTAGTCCAGCCCCTTTACTCAAGCAGGAGACGCTTACAGAATAACAGAGTTGGAGGGGACCTTGGGGGTCATCTAGTCCATCCACTTCACTCAAGCAGGAGACGCTTAGAGAATAACAGAGTTGGAGGGGACCTTGGGTGTCTTCTAATCCAGCCCCTTTACTCAAGCAGGAGACCTTTACAGAATAACAGAGTTGGAGGGGACCTTGGGGGTCTTCTAGTCCAGCCCCTTTACTCAAGCAGGAGACGCTTACAGAATAACAGAGTTGGAGGGGACCTTGGAGGTCATCTAGTCCAGCCCCCTTCTTCAAGCAGGAGACCTTTACAGAATAACAGAGTTGGAGGGGACCTTGGGGATCTTCTAGTCCAGCCCCTTTACTCAAGCAGGAGACCCTTACAGAATAACAGTTGGAGATTACCTTGGAGGTCATCTAGTCCATCCCCTTTACTCAAGCAGGAGACCCTTACAGAATAACAGAGTTGGAGGGGACCTTGGGGGTCTTTTAGTCCATCCGCTTTACTCAAGCAGGAGACGCTTACAGAATAACAGAGTTGGAGGGGACCTTGGGTGTCTTCTAATCCAGCCCCTTTACTCAAGCAGGAGACCTTTACAGAATAACAGAGTTGGAGGGGACCTTGGGGGTCTTTTAGTCCATCCCCATTACTCAAGCAGGAGACCCTTACAGAATAATAGAGTTGGAGGGGACCTTGGGGGTCTTCTAGTCCATCCCCTTTACTCAAGCAGGAGACCCTTACCGAATAACAGAGTTGGAGGGGACCTTGGGGGTCTTCTAGTCCAGCCCCTTTGCTCAAGCAGGAGACCCTTAAAGAATAACGGAGTTGGAGGGGACCTTGGGGGTCTTCTAGTCCAGCCCCTTTACTCAAGCAGGAGACCTTTACAGAATAACAGAGTTGGAGGGGACCTTGGGGGTCTTCTAGTCCAGACCCTTTACTCAAGCAGGAGACGCTTACAGAATAACAGAGTTGGAGGCGACCTTGGAGGTCATCTAGTCCAGCCCCTTTACTCAAGCAGGAGACGCTTACAGAATAACAGAGTTGGAGGGGACCTTGGGGGTCTTCTAGTCCAGCCCCTTTGCTCAAGCAGGAGACCCTTAAAGAATAACGGAGTTGGAGGGGACCTTGGGGGTCTTCTAGTCCAGCCCCTTTACTCAAGCAGGAGACCCTTACCAAATAACAGAGTTGGAGGGGATCTTGGGGGTCTTCTAGTCCATCCCCTTTACTCAAGCAGGAGACCCTTACAGAATAACAGAGTTGGAGGGGACCTTGGAGGTCATCTAGTCCATCCCCTTTACTCAAGCAGGAGATCTTTAGAGAATAACAGAGTTGGAGGGGACCTTGGGGGTCTTCTAGTCCAGCCCCTTTGCTCAAGCAGGAGACGCTTACAGAATAACAGAGTTGGAGGGGACCTTGGAGGTCATCTAGTCCAGCCCCCTTCTTCAAGCAGGAGACCCTTACAGAATAACAGAGTTGGAAGGGACCTTGGAGGTCTTCTACTCCAGCCCCCTCTGCTCAAGCTGGAGACGCTTACAGAATAAGAGAGTTGGAGGGGACCTTGGGGGTCTTCTAGTCGAGCCCCTTTACTCAAGCAGGAGACCTTTACAGAATAACAGAGTTGGAGGGGACCTTGGGGGTCTTCTAGTCCAGCCCCTTTACTCAAGCAGGAGACGCTTACAGAATAACAGAGTTGGAGGCGACCTTGGAGGTCATCTAGTCCATCCCCTTTACTGAAGCAGGAGATCTTTACAGAATAACAGAGTTGGAAGGGACCTTGGAAGTCATCTAGTCCATCCCCTTTACTCAAGCAGGAGACGCTTAGAGAATAACAGAGTTGGAGGGGACCTTGGAGGTCATCTAGTCCATCCCCATAACTCAAGCAGGAGACGCTTACAGAATAACAGAGTTGGAGGGGGCCTTGGGTGTCTTCTAGTCCAGCCGCTTTACTCAAGCAGGAGACCCTTACCGAATAATAGAGTTGGAGGGGACCTTGGGGGTCTTCTAGTCCAGTCCCTTTAGTCAAGCAGGAGACCCTTACAGAATAACAGAGTTGGAGGGGACCTTGGGGGTCTTCTAGTCCAGCCCCTTTACTCAAGCAGGAGACCCTTACAGAATAACAGTTGGAGATTACCTTGGAGGTCATCTAGTCCATCCCCTTTACTCAAGCAGGAGACCCTTACAGAATAACAGAGTTGGACGGGACCTTGGGGGTCTTTTAGTCCATCCGCTTTACTCAAGCAGGAGACGCTTACAGAATAACAGAGTTGGAGGGGACCTTGGGTGTCTTCTAATCCAGCCCCTTTACTCAAGCAGGAGACCTTTACAGAATAACAGAGTTGGAGGGGACCTTGGGGGTCTTCTAGTCCAGCCCCTTTACTCAAGCAGGAGACGCTTACAGAATAACAGTGTTGGAGGGTACCTTGGAGGTCATCTAGTCCAGCCCCCTTCTTCAAGCAGGAGACCTTTACAGAATAACAGAGTTGGAGGGGACCTTGGGGGTCTTCTAGTCCAGCCCCTTTACTCAAGCAGGAGACCCTTACCAAATAACAGAGTTGGAGGGGACCTTGGGGGTCTTCTAGTCCAGCCCCTTTACTCAAGCATGAGACCTTTACAGAATAACAGAGTTGGAGGGGACCTTGGGGGTCTTCTAGTCCAGCCCCTTTACTCAAGCAGGAGACGCTTACAGAATAACAGAGTTGGAGGGGACCTTGGAGGTCATCTAGTCCATCCCCTTTACTCAAGCAGGAGATCTTTACAGAATAACAGAGTTGGAGGGGACCTTGGGGGTCTTCTAGTCCAGCAACGTTACTCAAGCAGGAGACGCTTACAGAATAACAGAGTTGGAGGGGACCTTGGAGGTCATCTAGTCCATCCCCTTTACTCAAGCAGGAGACGCTTACAGAATAACAGAGTTGGAGGGGACCTTGGGTGTCTTCTAATCCAGCCCCTTTACTCAAGCAGGAGACCTTTACAGAATAACAGAGTTGGAGGGGACCTTGGGGGTCTTTTAGTCCAGCCCCTTTACTCAAGCAGGAGACCCTTACCGAATAACAGAGTTGGAGGGGACCTTGGGGGTCTTCTAGTCCAGCCCCTTTACTCAAGCAGGAGACGCTTACAGAATAACAGAGTTGGAGGGGACCTTGGAGGTCATCTAGTCCAGCCCCCTTCTTCAAGCAGGAGACCTTTACAGAATAACAGAGTTGGAGATTACCTTGGAGATCATCTAGTCCATCCCCTTTACTCAAGCAGGAGACCCTTACAGAATAACAGAGTTGGAGGGGACCTTGGGGGTCTTTTAGTCCATCCCCTTTACTCAAGCAGGAGACCCTTACAGAATAATAGAGTTGGAGGGGACCTTGGGGGTCTTCTAGTCCATCCCCTTTACTCAAGCAGGAGACCCTTACCGAATAACAGAGTTGGAGGGGACCTTGGGGGTCTTCTAGTCCAGCCCCTTTGCTCAAGCAGGAGACCCTTACAGAATAACAGAGTTGGAGGGGACCTTGGTGGTCTTCTAGTCCAGCCCCTTTACTCAAGCAGGAGACCTTTACAGAATAACAGAGTTGGAGGGGACCTTGGGGGTCCTCTAGTCGAGCCCCTTTACTCAAGCAGGAGACCCTTATCAAATAACAGAGTTGGAGGGGACCTTGGAGGTCATCTAGTCCATCCCCTTTACTCAAGCAGGAGACCATTACAGAATAACAGTTGGAGATTACCTTGGAGGTCATCTAGTCCATCCCCTTTACTCAAGCAGGAGACCCTTACAGAATAACAGAGTTGGAGGGGACCTTGGGGGTCTTTTAGTCCATCCGCTTTACTCAAGCAGGAGACGCTTACAGAATAACAGAGTTGGAGGGGACCTTGGGTGTCTTCTAATCCAGCCCCTTTACTCAAGCAGGAGACCTTTACAGAATAACAGAGTTGGAGGGGACCTTGGGGGTCTTCTAGTCCAGCCCCTTTACTCAAGCAGGAGACGCTTGCAGAATAACAGAGTTGGAGGGTACCTTGGAGGTCATCTAGTCCAGCCCCCTTCTTCAAGCAGGAGACCTTTACAGAATAACAGAGTTGGAGGGCACCTTGGGGGTCTTCTAGTCCAGCCCCTTTACTCAAGCAGGAGACCCTTACCAAATAACAGAGTTGGAGGGGACCTTGGGGGTCTTCTAGTCCAGCCCCTTTACTCAAGCATGAGACCTTTACAGAATAACAGAGTTGGAGGGGACCTTGGGGGTCTTCTAGTCCAGCCCCCTTCTTCAAGCAGGAGACCTTTACAGAATAACAGAGTTGGAGATTACCTTGGAGATCATCTAGTCCATCCCCTTTACTCAAGCAGGAGACCCTTACAGAATAACAGAGTTGGAGGGGACCTTGGGGGTCTTTTAGTCCATACCCTTTACTCAAGCAGGAGACCCTTACAGAATAATAGAGTTGGAGGGGACCTTGGGGGTCTTCTAGTCCATCCCCTTTACTCAAGCAGGAGACCCTTACCGAATAACAGAATTGGAGGGGACCTTGGGGGTCTTCTAGTCCAGCCCCTTTGCTCAAGCAGGAGACCCTTACAGAATAACAGAGTTGGAGGGGACCTTGGTGGTCTTCTAGTCCAGCCCCTTTACTCAAGCAGGAGACCTTTACAGAATAACAGAGTTGGAGGGGACCTTGGGGGTCTTCTAGTCCAGCCCCTTTACTCAAGCAGGAGACCCTTACAGAATAACAGTTGGAGATTACCTTGGAGGTCATCTAGTCCATCCCTTTTACTCAAGCAGGAGACCCTTACAGAATAACAGAGTTGGAGGGGACCTTGGGGGTCTTTTAGTCCATCCGCTTTACTCAAGCAGGAGACGCTTACAGAATAACAGAGTTGGAGGGGACCTTGGGTGTCTTCTAATCCAGCCCCTTTACGCAAGCAGGAGACCTTTACAGAATAACAGAGTTGGAGGGGACCTTGGGGGTCTTCTAGTCCAGCCCCTTTACTCAAGCAGGAGACGCTTACAGAATAACAGAGTTGGAGGGGACCTTGGAGGTCATCTAGTCCAGCCCCCTTCTTCAAGCAGGAGACCTTTACAGAATAACAGAGTTGGAGGGGACCTTGGGGGTCTTCTAGTCCAGCCCCTTTACTCAAGCAGGAGACCCTTACCAAATAACAGAGTTGGAGGGGACCTTGGGGGTCTTCTAGTCCAGCCCCTTTACTCAAGCATGAGACCTTTACAGAATAACAGAGTTGGAGGGGACCTTGGGGGTCTTCTAGTCCAGCCCCTTTACTCAAGCAGGAGACGCTTACAGAATAACAGAGTTGGAGGGGACCTTGGAGGTCATCTAGTCCATCCCCTTTACTCAAGCAGGAGATCTTTACAGAATAACAGAGTTGGAGGGGACCTTGGGGGTCTTCTAGTCCAGCAACGTTACTCAAGCAGGAGATGCTTACAGAATAACAGAGTTGGAGGGGACCTTGGGGGTCTTCTAGTCCAGCCCCTTTACTCAAGCAGGAGACGCTTACAGAATAACAGAGTTGGAGGGGACCTTGGGGGTCATCTAGTCCATCCACTTCACTCAAGCAGGAGACGCTTAGAGAATAACAGAGTTGGAGGGGACCTTGGGTGTCTTCTAATCCAGCCCCTTTACTCAAGCAGGAGACCTTTACAGAATAACAGAGTTGGAGGGGACCTTGGGGGTCTTCTAGTCCAGCCCCTTTACTCAAGCAGGAGACGCTTACAGAATAACAGAGTTGGAGGGGACCTTGGAGGTCATCTAGTCCAGCCCCCTTCTTCAAGCAGGAGACCTTTACAGAATAACAGAGTTGGAGGGGACCTTGGGGGTCTTCTAGTCCAGCCCCTTTACTCAAGCAGGAGACCCTTACAGAATAACAGTTGGAGATTACCTTGGAGGTCATCTAGTCCATCCCCTTTACTCAAGCAGGAGACCCTTACAGAATAACAGAGTTGGAGGGGACCTTGGGGGTCTTTTAGTCCATCCGCTTTACTCAAGCAGGAGACGCTTACAGAATAACAGAGTTGGAGGGGACCTTGGGTGTCTTCTAATACAGCCCCTTTACTCAAGCAGGAGACCTTTACAGAATAACAGAGTTGGAGGGGACCTTGGGGGTCTTTTAGTCCATCCCCTTTACTCAAGCAGGAGACCCTTACAGAATAATAGAGTTGGAGGGGACCTTGGGGGTCTTCTAGTCCATCCCCTTTACTCAAGCAGGAGACCCTTACCGAATAACAGAGTTGGAGGGGACCTTGGGGGTCTTCTAGTCCAGCCCCTTTGCTCAAGCAGGAGACCCTTAAAGAATAACGGAGTTGGAGGGGACCTTGGGGGTCTTCTAGTCCAGCCCCTTTACTCAAGCAGGAGACCTTTACAGAATAACAGAGTTGGAGGGGACCTTGGGGGTCTTCTAGTCCAGACCCTTTACTCAAGCAGGAGACGCTTACAGAATAACAGAGTTGGAGGCGACCTTGGAGGTCATCTAGTCCAGCCCCTTTACTCAAGCAGGAGACGCTTACAGAATAACAGAGTTGGAGGGGACCTTGGAGGTCATCTAGTCCAGCCCCCTTCTTCAAGCAGGAGACCTTTACAGAATAACAGAGTTGGAGGGGACCTTGGGGGTCTTCTAGTCCAGCCCCTTTACTCAAGCAGGAGACCCTTACCAAATAACAGAGTTGGAGGGGATCTTGGGGGTCTTCTAGTCCAGCCCCTTTACTCAAGCAGGAGACCTTTACAGAATAACAGAGTTGGAGGGGACCTTGGGGGTCTTCTAGTCCAGCCCCTTTACTCGAGCAGGAGACCCTTACAGAATAACAGAGTTGGAGGCGACCTTGGAGGTCATCTAGTCCATCCCCTTTACTCAAGCAGGAGACCCTTACAGAATAACAGAGTTGGAGGGGACCTTGGAGGTCATCTAGTCCATCCCCTTTACTCAAGCAGGAGATCTTTAGAGAATAACAGAGTTGGAGGGGACCTTGGGGGTCTTCTAGTCCAGCAACTTTACTCAAGCAGGAGACGCTTACAGAATAACAGAGTTGGAGGGGACCTTGGAAGTCATCTAGTCCATCCCCTTTACTCAAGCAGGAGACGCTTACAGAATAACAGAGTTGGAGGGGACCTTGGGTGTCTTCTAGTCCAGCCCCTTTACTCAAGCAGGAGACCCTTACCGAATAACAGAGTTGGAGGGGACCTTGGGGGTCTTTTAGTCCATCCGCTTTACTCAAGCAGGAGACGCTTACAGAATAACAGAGTTGGAGGGGACCTTGGGTGTCTTCTAATCCAGCCCCTTTACTCAAGCAGGAGACCTTTACAGAATAACAGAGTTGGAGGGGACATTGGGGGTCTTCTAGTCCAGCCCCTTTACTCAAGCAGGAGACGCTTACAGAATAACAGAGTTGGAGGGGACCTTGGAGGTCATCTAGTCCAGCCCCCTTCTTCAAGCAGGAGACCTTTACAGAATAACAGAGTTGGAGGGGACCTTGGGGGTCTTCTAGTCCAGCCCCTTTACTCAAGCAGGAGACGCTTACAGAATAACAGAGTTGGAGATTACCTTGGAGATCATCTAGTCCATCCCCTTTACTCAAGCAGGAGACCCTTACAGAATAACAGAGTTGGAGGGGACCTTGGGGGTCTTCTAGTCCAGCCCCTTTGCTCAAGCAGGAGACCCTTACAGAATAACAGAGTTGGAAGGGACCTTGGAGGTCTTCTACTCCCGCCCCCTCTGCTCAAGCTGGAGACGCTTACAGAATAAGAGAGTTGGAGGGGACCTTGGGGGTCTTCTAGTCGAGCCCCTTTACTCAAGCAGGAGACCTTTACAGAATAACAGAGTTGGAGGGGACCTTGGGGGTCTTCTAGTCCAGCCCCTTTACTCAAGCAGGAGACCCTTACAGAATAACAGAGTTGGAGGCGACCTTGGAGGTCATCTAGTCCATCCCCTTTACTGAAGCAGGAGATCTTTACAGAATAACAGAGTTGGAGGGGACCTTGGGGGTCTTCTAGTCCAGCAACTTTACTCAAGCAGGAGACGCTTACAGAATAACAGAGTTGGAGGGGACCTTGGAAGTCATCTAGTCCATCCCCTTTACTCAAGCAGGAGACGCTTAGAGAATAACAGAGTTGGAGGGGACCTTGGAGGTCATCTAGTCCATCCCCATAACTCAAGCAGGAGACGCTTACAGAATAACAGAGTTGGAGGGGGCCTTGGGTGTCTTCTAGTCCAGCCGCTTTACTCAAGCAGGAGACCCTTACCGAATAATAGAGTTGGAGGGGACCTTGGGGGTCTTCTAGTCCAGTCCCTTTAGTCAAGCAGGAGACCCTTACAGAATAACAGAGTTGGAGGGGACCTTGGGGGTCTTCTAGTCCACCCCCTTTACTCAAGCAGGAGACCATTACAGAATAACAGTTGGAGATTACCTTGGAGGTCATCTAGTCCATCCCCTTTACTCAAGCAGGAGACCCTTACAGAATAACAGAGTTGGAGGGGACCTTGGGGGTCTTTTAGTCCATCCGCTTTACTCAAGCAGGAGACGCTTACAGAATAACAGAGTTGGAGGGGACCTTGGGTGTCTTCTAATCCAGCCCCTTTACTCAAGCAGGAGACCTTTACAGAATAACAGAGTTGGAGGGGACCTTGGGGGTCTTCTAGTCCAGCCCCTTTACTCAAGCAGGAGACGCTTACAGAATAACAGAGTTGGAGGGTACCTTGGAGGTCATCTAGTCCAGCCCCCTTCTTCAAGCAGGAGACCTTTACAGAATAACAGAGTTGGAGGGCACCTTGGGGGTCTTCTAGTCCAGCCCCTTTACTCAAGCAGGAGACCCTTACCAAATAACAGAGTTGGAGGGGACCTTGGGGGTCTTCTAGTCCAGCCCCTTTACTCAAGCATGAGACCTTTACAGAATAACAGAGTTGGAGGGGACCTTGGGGGTCTTCTAGTCCAGCCCCCTTCTTCAAGCAGGAGACCTTTACAGAATAACAGAGTTGGAGATTACCTTGGAGATCATCTAGTCCATCCCCTTTACTCAAGCAGGAGACCCTTACAGAATAACAGAGTTGGAGGGGACCTTGGGGGTCTTTTAGTCCATACCCTTTACTCAAGCAGGAGACCCTTACAGAATAATAGAGTTGGAGGGGACCTTGGGGGTCTTCTAGTCCATCCCCTTTACTCAAGCAGGAGACCCTTACCGAATAACAGAATTGGAGGGGACCTTGGGGGTCTTCTAGTCCAGCCCCTTTGCTCAAGCAGGAGACCCTTACAGAATAACAGAGTTGGAGGGGACCTTGGTGGTCTTCTAGTCCAGCCCCTTTACTCAAGCAGGAGACCTTTACAGAATAACAGAGTTGGAGGGGACCTTGGGGGTCTTCTAGTCCAGCCCCTTTACTCAAGCAGGAGACCCTTACAGAATAACAGTTGGAGATTACCTTGGAGGTCATCTAGTCCATCCCTTTTACTCAAGCAGGAGACGCTTACAGAATAACAGAGTTGGAGGGGACCTTGGGGGTCTTTTAGTCCATCCGCTTTACTCAAGCAGGAGACGCTTACAGAATAACAGAGTTGGAGGGGACCTTGGGTGTCTTCTAATCCAGCCCCTTTACGCAAGCAGGAGACCTTTACAGAATAACAGAGTTGGAGGGGACCTTGGGGGTCTTCTAGTCCAGCCCCTTTACTCAAGCAGGAGACGCTTACAGAATAACAGAGTTGGAGGGGACCTTGGAGGTCATCTAGTCCAGCCCCCTTCTTCAAGCAGGAGACCTTTACAGAATAACAGAGTTGGAGGGGACCTTGGGGGTCTTCTAGTCCAGCCCCTTTACTCAAGCAGGAGACCCTTACCAAATAACAGAGTTGGAGGGGACCTTGGGGGTCTTCTAGTCCAGCCCCTTTACTCAAGCATGAGACCTTTACAGAATAACAGAGTTGGAGGGGACCTTGGGGGTCTTCTAGTCCAGCCCCTTTACTCAAGCAGGAGACGCTTACAGAATAACAGAGTTGGAGGGGACCTTGGAGGTCATCTAGTCCATCCCCTTTACTCAAGCAGGAGATCTTTACAGAATAACAGAGTTGGAGGGGACCTTGGGGGTCTTCTAGTCCAGCAACGTTACTCAAGCAGGAGATGCTTACAGAATAACAGAGTTGGAGGGGACCTTGGGGGTCTTCTAGTCCAGCCCCTTTACTCAAGCAGGAGACGCTTACAGAATAACAGAGTTGGAGGGGACCTTGGGGGTCATCTAGTCCATCCACTTCACTCAAGCAGGAGACGCTTAGAGAATAACAGAGTTGGAGGGGACCTTGGGTGTCTTCTAATCCAGCCCCTTTACTCAAGCAGGAGACCTTTACAGAATAACAGAGTTGGAGGGGACCTTGGGGGTCTTCTAGTCCAGCCCCTTTACTCAAGCAGGAGACGCTTACAGAATAACAGAGTTGGAGGGGACCTTGGAGGTCATCTAGTCCAGCCCCCTTCTTCAAGCAGGAGACCTTTACAGAATAACAGAGTTGGAGGGGACCTTGGGGGTCTTCTAGTCCAGCCCCTTTACTCAAGCAGGAGACCCTTACAGAATAACAGTTGGAGATTACCTTGGAGGTCATCTAGTCCATCCCCTTTACTCAAGCAGGAGACCCTTACAGAATAACAGAGTTGGAGGGGACCTTGGGGGTCTTTTAGTCCATCCGCTTTACTCAAGCAGGAGACGCTTACAGAATAACAGAGTTGGAGGGGACCTTGGGTGTCTTCTAATACAGCCCCTTTACTCAAGCAGGAGACCTTTACAGAATAACAGAGTTGGAGGGGACCTTGGGGGTCTTTTAGTCCATCCCCTTTACTCAAGCAGGAGACCCTTACAGAATAATAGAGTTGGAGGGGACCTTGGGGGTCTTCTAGTCCATCCCCTTTACTCAAGCAGGAGACCCTTACCGAATAACAGAGTTGGAGGGGACCTTGGGGGTCTTCTAGTCCAGCCCCTTTGCTCAAGCAGGAGACCCTTAAAGAATAACGGAGTTGGAGGGGACCTTGGGGGTCTTCTAGTCCAGCCCCTTTACTCAAGCAGGAGACCTTTACAGAATAACAGAGTTGGAGGGGACCTTGGGGGTCTTCTAGTCCAGACCCTTTACTCAAGCAGGAGACGCTTACAGAATAACAGAGTTGGAGGCGACCTTGGAGGTCATCTAGTCCAGCCCCTTTACTCAAGCAGGAGACGCTTACAGAATAACAGAGTTGGAGGGGACCTTGGAGGTCATCTAGTCCAGCCCCCTTCTTCAAGCAGGAGACCTTTACAGAATAACAGAGTTGGAGGGGACCTTGGGGGTCTTCTAGTCCAGCCCCTTTACTCAAGCAGGAGACGCTTACAGAATAACAGAGTTGGAGGGGACCTTGGAGGTCATCTAGTCCAGCCCCCTTCTTCAAGCAGGAGACCTTTACAGAATAACAGAGTTGGAGGGGACCTTGGGGGTCTTCTAGTCCAGCCCCTTTACTCAAGCAGGAGACGCTTACAGAATAACAGAGTTGGAGATTACCTTGGAGATCATCTAGTCCATCCCCTTTACTCAAGCAGGAGACGCTTACAGAATAACAGAGTTGGAGGGGACCTTGGAGGTCATCTAGTCCAGCCCCCTTCTTCAAGCAGGAGACCTTTACAGAATAACAGAGTTGGAGGGGACCTTGGGGGTCCTCTAGTCCAGCCCCTTTGCTCAAGCAGGAGACCCTTACAGAATAACAGAGTTGGAAGGGACCTTGGAGGTCTTCTACTCCAGCCCCCTCTGCTCAAGCTGGAGACGCTTACAGAATAAGAGAGTTGGAGGGGACCTTGGGGGTCTTCTAGTCGAGCCCCTTTACTCAAGCAGGAGACCTTTACAGAATAACAGAGTTGGAGGGGACCTTGGGGGTCTTCTAGTCCAGCCCCTTTACTCAAGCAGGAGACGCTTACAGAATAACAGAGTTGGAGGCGACCTTGGAGGTCATCTTGTCCATCCCCTTTACTGAAGCAGGAGATCTTTACAGAATAACAGAGTTGGAGGGGACCTTGGAAGTCATCTAGTCCATCCCCTTTACTCAAGCAGGAGACGCTTAGAGAATAACAGAGTTGGAGGGGACCTTGGAGGTCATCTAGTCCATCCCCATAACTCAAGCAGGAGACGCTTACAGAATAACAGAGTTGGAGGGGGCCTTGGGTGTCTTCTAGTCCAGCCGCTTTACTCAAGCAGGAGACCCTTACCGAATAATAGAGTTGGAGGGGACCTTGGGGGTCTTCTAGTCCAGTCCCTTTAGTCAAGCAGGAGACGCTTACAGAATAACAGAGTTGGAGGGGACCTTGGGGGTCTTCTAGTCCAGCCCCTTTACTCAAGCAGGAGACCCTTACAGAATAACAGTTGGAGATTACCTTGGAGGTCATCTAGTCCATCCCCTTTACTCAAGCAGGAGACCCTTACAGAATAACAGAGTTGGAGGGGACCTTGGGGGTCTTTTAGTCCATCCGCTTTACTCAAGCAGGAGACGCTTACAGAATAACAGAGTTGGAGGGGACCTTGGGTGTCTTCTAATCCAGCCCCTTTACTCAAGCAGGAGACCTTTACAGAATAACAGAGTTGGAGGGGACCTTGGGGGTCTTCTAGTCCAGCCCCTTTACTCAAGCAGGAGACGCTTACAGAATAACAGAGTTGGAGGGTACCTTGGAGGTCATCTAGTCCAGCCCCCTTCTTCAAGCAGGAGACCTTTACAGAATAACAGAGTTGGAGGGGACCTTGGGGGTCTTCTAGTCCAGCCCCTTTACTCAAGCAGGAGACCCTTACCAAATAACAGAGTTGGAGGGGACCTTGGGGGTCTTCTAGTCCAGCCCCTTTACTCAAGCATGAGACCTTTACAGAATAACAGAGTTGGAGGGGACCTTGGGGGTCTTCTAGTCCAGCCCCTTTACTCAAGCAGGAGACGCTTACAGAATAACAGAGTTGGAGGGGACCTTGGAGGTCATCTAGTCCATCCCCTTTACTCAAGCAGGAGATCTTTACAGAATAACAGAGTTGGAGGGGACCTTGGGGGTCTTCTAGTCCAGCAACGTTACTCAAGCAGGAGACGCTTACAGAATAACAGAGTTGGAGGGGACCTTGGAGGTCATCTAGTCCATCCCCTTTACTCAAGCAGGAGACGCTTACAGAATAACAGAGTTGGAGGGGACCTTGGGGGTCTTCTAGTCCAGCCCCTTTACTCAAGCAGGAGACGCTTACAGAATAACAGAGTTGGAGGGGACCTTGGAGGTCATCTAGTCCAGCCCCCTTCTTCAAGCAGGAGACCTTTACAGAATAACAGAGTTGGAGATTACCTTGGAGATCATCTAGTCCATCCCCTTTACTCAAGCAGGAGACCCTTACAGAATAACAGAGTTGGAGGGGACCTTGGGGGTCTTTTAGTCCATCACCTTTACTCAAGCAGGAGACCCTTACAGAATAATAGAGTTGGAGGGGACCTTGGGGGTCTTCTAGTCCATCCCCTTTACTCAAGCAGGAGACCCTTACCGAATAACAGAGTTGGAGGGGACCTTGGGGGTCTTCTAGTCCAGCCCCTTTGCTCAAGCAGGAGACCCTTACAGAATAACAGAGTTGGAGGGGACCTTGGTGGTCTTCTAGTCCAGCCCCTTTACTCAAGCAGGAGACCTTTACAGAATAACAGAGTTGGAGGGGACCTTGGGGGTCTTCTAGTCCAGCAACGTTACTCAAGCAGGAGATGCTTACAGAATAACAGAGTTGGAGGGGACCTTGGGGGTCTTCTAGTCCAGCCCCTTTACTCAAGCAGGAGACGCTTACAGAATAACAGAGTTGGAGGGGACCTTGGGGGTCATCTAGTCCATCCACTTCACTCAAGCAGGAGACGCTTAGAGAATAACAGAGTTGGAGGGGACCTTGGGTGTCTTCTAATCCAGCCCCTTTACTCAAGCAGGAGACCTTTACAGAATAACAGAGTTGGAGGGGACCTTGGGGGTCTTCTAGTCCAGCCCCTTTACTCAAGCAGGAGACGCTTACAGAATAACAGAGTTGGAGGGGACCTTGGGGGTCATCTAGTCCAGCCCCCTTCTTCAAGCAGGAGACCTTTACAGAATAACAGAGTTGGAGGGGACCTTGGGGGTCTTCTAGTCCAGCCCCTTTACTCAAGCAGGAGACCCTTACAGAATAACAGTTGGAGATTACCTTGGAGGTCATCTAGTCCATCCCCTTTACTCAAGCAGGAGACCCTTACAGAATAACAGAGTTGGAGGGGACCTTGGGGGTCTTTTAGTCCATCCGCTTTACTCAAGCAGGAGACGCTTACAGAATAACAGAGTTGGAGGGGACCTTGGGTGTCTTCTAATCCAGCCCCTTTACTCAAGCAGGAGACCTTTACAGAATAACAGAGTTGGAGGGGACCTTGGGGGTCTTTTAGTCCATCCCCTTTACTCAAGCAGGAGACCCTTACAGAATAATAGAGTTGGAGGGGACCTTGGGGGTCTTCTAGTCCATCCCCTTTACTCAAGCAGGAGACCCTTACCGAATAACAGAGTTGGAGGGGACCTTGGGGGTCTTCTAGTCCAGCCCCTTTGCTCAAGCAGGAGACCCTTAAAGAATAACGGAGTTGGAGGGGACCTTGGGGGTCTTCTAGTCCAGCCCCTTTACTCAAGCAGGAGACCTTTACAGAATAACAGAGTTGGAGGGGACCTTGGGGGTCTTCTAGTCCAGACCCTTTACTCAAGCAGGAGACGCTTACAGAATAACAGAGTTGGAGGCGACCTTGGAGGTCATCTAGTCCAGCCCCTTTACTCAAGCAGGAGACGCTTACAGAATAACAGAGTTGGAGGGGACCTTGGGGGTCTTCTAGTCCAGCCCCTTTGCTCAAGCAGGAGACCCTTAAAGAATAACGGAGTTGGAGGGGATCTTGGGGGTCTTCTAGTCCATCCCCTTTACTCAAGCAGGAGACCCTTACAGAATAACAGAGTTGGAGGGGACCTTGGAGGTCATCTAGTCCATCCCCTTTACTCAAGCAGGAGATCTTTAGAGAATAACAGAGTTGGAGGGGACCTTGGGGGTCTTCTAGTCCAGCAACTTTACTCAAGCAGGAGACGCTTACAGAATAATAGAGTTGGAGGGGACCTTGGAAGTCATCTAGTCCATCCCCTTTACTCAAGCAGGAGACGCTTACAGAATAACAGAGTTGGGGGGGACCTTGGGTGTCTTCTAGTCCAGCCCCTTTACTCAAGCAGGAGACCCTTACCGAATAACAGAGTTGGAGGGGACCTTGGGGGTCTTTTAGTCCATCCGCTTTACTCAAGCAGGAGACGCTTACAGAATAACAGAGTTGGAGGGGACCTTGGGTGTCTTCTAATCCAGCCCCTTTACTCAAGCAGGAGACCTTTACAGAATAACAGAGTTGGAGGGGACCTTGGGGGTCTTCTAGTCCAGCCCCTTTACTCAAGCAGGAGACGCTTACAGAATAACAGAGTTGGAGGGGACCTTGGAGGTCATCTAGTCCAGCCCCCTTCTTCAAGCAGGATACCTTTACAGAATAACAGAGTTGGAGGGGACCTTGGGGGTCTTCTAGTCCAGCCCCTTTACTCAAGCAGGAGACGCTTACAGAATAACAGAGTTGGAGATTACCTTGGAGATCATCTAGTCCATCCCCTTTACTCAAGCAGGAGACCCTTACAGAATAACAGAGTTGGAGGGGACCTTGGGGGTTTTCTAGTCCAGCCCCTTTGCTCAAGCAGGAGACCCTTACAGAATAACAGAGTTGGAAGGGACCTTGGAGGTCTTCTAGTCCAGCCCCTTTACTCAAGCAGGAGACCTTTACAGAATAACAGAGTTGGAGGGGACCTTGGGGGTCTTCTAGTCCAGCCCCTTTACTCAAGCAGGAGACCCTTACAGAATAACAGAGTTGGAGGCGACCTTGGAGGTCATCTAGTCCATCCCCTTTACTGAAGCAGGAGATCTTTACAGAATAACAGAGTTGGAGGGGACCTTGGGGGTCTTCTAGTCCAGCAACTTTACTCAAGCAGGAGACGCTTACAGAATAACAGAGTTGGAGGGGACCTTGGAAGTCATCTAGTCCATCCCCTTTACTCAAGCAGGAGACGCTTAGAGAATAACAGAGTTGGAGGGGACCTTGGAGGTCATCTAGTCCATCCCCATAACTCAAGCAGGAGACGCTTACAGAATAACAGAGTTGGAGGGGGCCTTGGGTGTCTTCTAGTCCAGCCGCTTTACTCAAGCAGGAGACCCTTACCGAATAATAGAGTTGGAGGGGACCTTGGGGGTCTTCTAGTCCAGTCCCTTTAGTCAAGCAGGAGACCCTTACAGAATAACAGAGTTGGAGGGGACCTTGGGGGTCTTCTAGTCCAGCCCCTTTACTCAAGCAGGAGACCCTTACAGAATAACAGTTGGAGATTACCTTGGAGGTCATCTAGTCCATCCCCTTTACTCAAGCAGGAGACCCTTACAGAATAACAGAGTTGGAGGGGACCTTGGGGGTCTTTTAGTCCATCCGCTTTACTCAAGCAGGAGACGCTTACAGAATAACAGAGTTGGAGGGGACCTTGGGTGTCTTCTAATCCAGCCCCTTTACTCAAGCAGGAGACCTTTACAGAATAACAGAGTTGGAGGGGACCTTGGGGGTCTTCTAGTCCAGCCCCTTTACTCAAGCAGGAGACCCTTACAGAATAACAGAGTTGGAGGGGACCTTGGAGGTCATCTAGTCCATCCCCTTTACTCAAGCAGGAGACGCTTACAGAATAACAGAGTTGGAGGGGACCTTGGGGGTCTTCTAGTCCAGCCACTTTACTCAAGCAGGAGACCCTTACCAAATAACAGAGTTGGAGGGGACCTTGGGGGTCTTCTAGTCCAGCCCCTTTACTCAAGCATGAGACCTTTACAGAATAACAGAGTTGGAGGGGACCTTGGGGGTCTTCTAGTCCAGCCCCCTTCTTCAAGCAGGAGACCTTTACAGAATAACAGAGTTGGAGATTACCTTGGAGATCATCTAGTCCATCCCCTTTACTCAAGCAGGAGACCCTTACAGAATAACAGAGTTGGAGGGGACCTTGGGGGTCTTTTAGTCCATCCCCTTTACTCAAGCAGGAGACCCTTACAGAATAATAGAGTTGGAGGGGACCTTGGGGGTCTTCTAGCCCATCCCCTTTACTCAAGCAGGAGACCCTTACCGAATAACAGAGTTGGAGGGGACCTTGGGGGTCTTCTAGTCCAGCCCCTTTGCTCAAGCAGGAGACCCTTACAGAATAACAGAGTTGGAGGGGACCTTGGTGGTCTTCTAGTCCAGCCCCTTTACTCAAGCAGGAGACCTTTACAGAATAACAGAGTTGGAGGGGACCTTGGGGGTCCTCTAGTCGAGCCCCTTTACTCAAGCAGGAGACCCTTACCAAATAACAGAGTTGGAGGGGACCTTGGGGGTCTTCTAGTCCAGCCCCTTTACTCAAGCAGGAGACCTTTACAGAATAACAGAGTTGGAGGGGACCTTGGGGGTCTTCTAGTCCAGCCCCTTTACTCAAGCAGGAGACGCTTACAGAATAACAGAGTTGGAGGCGACCTTGGAGGTCATCTAGTCCATCCCCTTTACTGAAGCAGGAGACGCTTACAGAATAATAGAGTTGGAGGGGACCTTGGGGGTCTTCTAGTCCAGCCCCTTTACTCAAGCAGGAGACCCTTACAGAATAACAGTTGGAGATTACCTTGGAGGTCATCTAGTCCATCCCCTTTACTCAAGCAGGAGACCCTTACAGAATAACAGAGTTGGAGGGGACCTTGGGGGTCTTTTAGTCCATCCGCTTTACTCAAGCAGGAGATGCTTACAGAATAACAGAGTTGGAGGGGACCTTGGGTGTCTTCTAATCCATCCCCTTTACTCAAGCAGGAGACCTTTACAGAATAACGGAGGGGACCTTGGGGGTCTTCTAGTCCAGCCAATTTACTCAAGCAGGAGACGCTTACAGAATAACAGAGTTGGAGGGGACCTTGGAGGTCATCTAGTCCAGCCCCCTTCTTCAAGCGGGAGACCTTTACAGGATAACAGAGTTGGAGGGGACCTTGGGGGTCTTCTAGTCCAGCCCCTTTACTCAAGCAGGAGACCGTTACCAAATAACAGAGTTGGAGGGGATCTTGGGGGTCTTCTAGTCCAGCCCCTTTACTCAAGCAGGAGACCTTTACAGAATAGCAGAGTTGGAGGGGACCTTGGGAGTCTTCTAGTCCAGCCCCTTTACTCAAGCAGGAGACGCTTACAGAATAACAGAGTTGGAGGCAACCTTGGAGGTCATCTAGTCCATCCCCTTTACTCAAGCAGGAGACCCTTACAGAATAACAGAGTTGGAGGGGACCTTGGAGGTCATCTAGTCCATCCCCTTTACTCAAGCAGGAGATCTTTAGAGAATAACAGAGTTGGAGGGGACCTTGGGCGTCTTCTAGTCCAGCAACTTTACTCAAGCAGGAGACGCTTACAGAATAATAGAGTTGGAGGGGACCTTGGAAGTCATCTAGTCCATCCCCTTTACTCAAGCAGGAGACGCTTACAGAATAACAGAGTTGGAGGGGACCTTGGGTGTCTTCTAGTCCAGCCCCTTTACTCAAGCAGGAGACCCTTACCGAATAACAGAGTTGGAGGGGACCTTGGGGGTCTTTTAGTCCATCCGCTTTACTCAAGCAGGAGACGCTTACAGAATAACAGAGTTGGAGGGGACCTTGGGTGTCTTCTAATCCAGCCCCTTTACTCAAGCAGGAGACCTTTACAGAATAATGGAGGGGACCTTGGGGGTCTTCTAGTCCAGCCCCTTTACTCAAGCAGGAGACGCTTACAGAATAACAGAGTTGGAGGGGACCTTGGAGGTCATCTAGTCCAGCCCCCTTCTTCAAGCAGGAGACCTTTACAGAATAACAGAGTTGGAGGGGACCTTGGGGGTCTTCTAGTCCAGCCCCTTTACTCAAGCAGGAGACGCTTACAGAATAACAGAGTTGGAGATTACCTTGGAGATCATCTAGTCCATCCCCTTTACTCAAGCAGGAGACCCTTACAGAAAACAGAGTTGGAGGGGACCTTGGGGGTCTTTTAGTCCATCCCCTTTACTCAAGCAGGAGACCCTTACAGAATAATAGAGTTGGAGGGGACCTGGGGGGTCTTCTAGTCCATCCCCTTTACTCAAGCAGGAGACCCTTACCGAATAACAGAGTTGGAGGGGACCTTGGGGGTCTTCTAGTCCAGGCCCTTTACTCAAGCAGGAGACCTTTACAGAATAACAGAGTTGGAGGGGACCTTGGGGGTCCTCTAGTCGAGCCCCTCTACTCAAGCAGGAGACCCTTACCAAATAACAGAGTTGGAGGGGAACTTGGGGGTCTTCTAGTCCAGCCCCTTTACTCAAGCAGGAGACCTTTACAGAATAACAGAGTTGGAGGGGACCTTGGGGGTCTTCTAGTCCAGCCCCTTTACTCAAGCAGGAGACGCTTACAGAATAACAGAGTTGGAGGCGACCTTGGAGGTCATCTAGTCCATCCCCTTTACTCAAGCAGGAGACCCTTACAGAATAACAGAGTTGGAGGGGACCTTGGAGGTCATCTAGTCCATCCCCTTTACTCAAGCAGGAGATCTTTAGAGAATAACAGAGTTGGAGGGGACCTTGGGCGTCTTCTAGTCCAGCAACTTTACTCAAGCAGGAGACGCTTACAGAATAATAGAGTTGGAGGGGACCTTGGAAGTCATCTAGTCCATCCCCTTTACTCAAGCAGGAGACGCTTACAGAATAACAGAGTTGGAGGGGACCTTGGGTGTCTTCTAGTCCAGCCCCTTTACTCAAGCAGGAGACCCTTACCGAATAACAGAGTTGGAGGGGACCTTGGGGGTCTTTTAGTCCATCCGCTTTACTCAAGCAGGAGACGCTTACAGAATAACAGAGTTGGAGGGGACCTTGGGTGTCTTCTAATCCAGCCCCTTTACTCAAGCAGGAGACCTTTACAGAATAATGGAGGGGACCTTGGGGGTCTTCTAGTCCAGCCCCTTTACTCAAGCAGGAGACGCTTACAGAATAACAGAGTTGGAGGGGACCTTGGAGGTCATCTAGTCCAGCCCCCTTCTTCAAGCAGGAGACCTTTACAGAATAACAGAGTTGGAGGGGACCTTGGGGGTCTTCTAGTCCAGCCCCTTTACTCAAGCAGGAGACGCTTACAGAATAACAGAGTTGGAGATTACCTTGGAGATCATCTAGTCCATCCCCTTTACTCAAGCAGGAGACCCTTACAGAAAACAGAGTTGGAGGGGACCTTGGGGGTCTTTTAGTCCATCCCCTTTACTCAAGCAGGAGACCCTTACAGAATAATAGAGTTGGAGGGGACCTGGGGGGTCTTCTAGTCCATCCCCTTTACTCAAGCAGGAGACGCTTACAGAATAACAGAGTTGGAGGCGACCTTGGAGGTCATCTAGTCCATCCCCTTTACTGAAGCAGGAGATCTTTACAGAATAACAGAGTTGGAGGGGACCTTGGGGGTCATCTAGTCCAGCAACTTTACTCAAGCAGGAGACGCTTACAGAATAACAGAGTTGGAGGGGACCTTGGAAGTCATCTAGTCCATCCCTTTTACTCAAGCAGGAGACCCTTACCGAATAACAGAGTTGGAGGGGACCTTGGGGGTCTTCTAGTCCAGCCCCTTTGCTCAAGCAGGAGACCCTTAAAGAATAACGGAGTTGGAGGGGACCTTGGGGGTCTTCTAGTCCAGCCCCTTTACTCAAGCAGGAGACCTTTACAGAATAACAGAGTTGGAGGGGACCTTGGGGGTCTTCTAGTCCAGACCCTTTACTCAAGCAGGAGACGCTTACAGAATAACAGAGTTGGAGGCGACCTTGGAGGTCATCTAGTCCAGCCCCTTTACTCAAGCAGGAGACGCTTACAGAATAACAGAGTTGGAGGGGACCTTGGGGGTCTTCTAGTCCAGCCCCTTTGCTCAAGCAGGAGACCCTTAAAGAATAACGGAGTTGGAGGGGATCTTGGGGGTCTTCTAGTCCATCCCCTTTACTCAAGCAGGAGACCCTTACAGAATAACAGAGTTGGAGGGGACCTTGGAGGTCATCTAGTCCATCCCCTTTACTCAAGCAGGAGATCTTTAGAGAATAACAGAGTTGGAGGGGACCTTGGGGGTCTTCTAGTCCAGCAACTTTACTCAAGCAGGAGACGCTTACAGAATAATAGAGTTGGAGGGGACCTTGGAGGTCATCTAGTCCAGCCCCCTTCTTCAAGCAGGAGACCTTTACAGAATAACAGAGTTGGAGGGGACCTTGGGGGTCTTCTAGTCCAGCCCCTTTACTCAAGCAGGAGACGCTTACAGAATAACAGAGTTGGAGGGGACCTTGGAGGTCATCTAGTCCAGCCCCCTTCTTCAAGCAGGAGACCTTTACAGAATAACAGAGTTGGAGGGGACCTTGGGGGTCTTCTAGTCCAGCCCCTTTACTCAAGCAGGAGACGCTTACAGAATAACAGAGTTGGAGATTACCTTGGAGATCATCTAGTCCATCCCCTTTACTCAAGCAGGAGACGCTTACAGAATAACAGAGTTGGAGGGGACCTTGGAGGTCATCTAGTCCAGCCCCCTTCTTCAAGCAGGAGACCTTTACAGAATAACAGAGTTGGAGGGGACCTTGGGGGTCCTCTAGTCCAGCCCCTTTGCTCAAGCAGGAGACCCTTACAGAATAACAGAGTTGGAAGGGACCTTGGAGGTCTTCTACTCCAGCCCCCTCTGCTCAAGCTGGAGACGCTTACAGAATAAGAGAGTTGGAGGGGACCTTGGGGGTCTTCTAGTCGAGCCCCTTTACTCAAGCAGGAGACCTTTACAGAATAACAGAGTTGGAGGGGACCTTGGGGGTCTTCTAGTCCAGCCCCTTTACTCAAGCAGGAGACGCTTACAGAATAACAGAGTTGGAGGCGACCTTGGAGGTCATCTTGTCCATCCCCTTTACTGAAGCAGGAGATCTTTACAGAATAACAGAGTTGGAGGGGACCTTGGAAGTCATCTAGTCCATCCCCTTTACTCAAGCAGGAGACGCTTAGAGAATAACAGAGTTGGAGGGGACCTTGGAGGTCATCTAGTCCATCCCCATAACTCAAGCAGGAGACGCTTACAGAATAACAGAGTTGGAGGGGGCCTTGGGTGTCTTCTAGTCCAGCCGCTTTACTCAAGCAGGAGACCCTTACCGAATAATAGAGTTGGAGGGGACCTTGGGGGTCTTCTAGTCCAGTCCCTTTAGTCAAGCAGGAGACGCTTACAGAATAACAGAGTTGGAGGGGACCTTGGGGGTCTTCTAGTCCAGCCCCTTTACTCAAGCAGGAGACCCTTACAGAATAACAGTTGGAGATTACCTTGGAGGTCATCTAGTCCATCCCCTTTACTCAAGCAGGAGACCCTTACAGAATAACAGAGTTGGAGGGGACCTTGGGGGTCTTTTAGTCCATCCGCTTTACTCAAGCAGGAGACGCTTACAGAATAACAGAGTTGGAGGGGACCTTGGGTGTCTTCTAATCCAGCCCCTTTACTCAAGCAGGAGACCTTTACAGAATAACAGAGTTGGAGGGGACCTTGGGGGTCTTCTAGTCCAGCCCCTTTACTCAAGCAGGAGACGCTTACAGAATAACAGAGTTGGAGGGTACCTTGGAGGTCATCTAGTCCAGCCCCCTTCTTCAAGCAGGAGACCTTTACAGAATAACAGAGTTGGAGGGGACCTTGGGGGTCTTCTAGTCCAGCCCCTTTACTCAAGCAGGAGACCCTTACCAAATAACAGAGTTGGAGGGGACCTTGGGGGTCTTCTAGTCCAGCCCCTTTACTCAAGCATGAGACCTTTACAGAATAACAGAGTTGGAGGGGACCTTGGGGGTCTTCTAGTCCAGCCCCTTTACTCAAGCAGGAGACGCTTACAGAATAACAGAGTTGGAGGGGACCTTGGAGGTCATCTAGTCCATCCCCTTTACTCAAGCAGGAGATCTTTACAGAATAACAGAGTTGGAGGGGACCTTGGGGGTCTTCTAGTCCAGCAACGTTACTCAAGCAGGAGACGCTTACAGAATAACAGAGTTGGAGGGGACCTTGGAGGTCATCTAGTCCATCCCCTTTACTCAAGCAGGAGACGCTTACAGAATAACAGAGTTGGAGGGGACCTTGGGGGTCTTCTAGTCCAGCCCCTTTACTCAAGCAGGAGACGCTTACAGAATAACAGAGTTGGAGGGGACCTTGGAGGTCATCTAGTCCAGCCCCCTTCTTCAAGCAGGAGACCTTTACAGAATAACAGAGTTGGAGATTACCTTGGAGATCATCTAGTCCATCCCCTTTACTCAAGCAGGAGACCCTTACAGAATAACAGAGTTGGAGGGGACCTTGGGGGTCTTTTAGTCCATCACCTTTACTCAAGCAGGAGACCCTTACAGAATAATAGAGTTGGAGGGGACCTTGGGGGTCTTCTAGTCCATCCCCTTTACTCAAGCAGGAGACCCTTACCGAATAACAGAGTTGGAGGGGACCTTGGGGGTCTTCTAGTCCAGCCCCTTTGCTCAAGCAGGAGACCCTTACAGAATAACAGAGTTGGAGGGGACCTTGGTGGTCTTCTAGTCCAGCCCCTTTACTCAAGCAGGAGACCTTTACAGAATAACAGAGTTGGAGGGGACCTTGGGGGTCTTCTAGTCCAGCAACGTTACTCAAGCAGGAGATGCTTACAGAATAACAGAGTTGGAGGGGACCTTGGGGGTCTTCTAGTCCAGCCCCTTTACTCAAGCAGGAGACGCTTACAGAATAACAGAGTTGGAGGGGACCTTGGGGGTCATCTAGTCCATCCACTTCACTCAAGCAGGAGACGCTTAGAGAATAACAGAGTTGGAGGGGACCTTGGGTGTCTTCTAATCCAGCCCCTTTACTCAAGCAGGAGACCTTTACAGAATAACAGAGTTGGAGGGGACCTTGGGGGTCTTCTAGTCCAGCCCCTTTACTCAAGCAGGAGACGCTTACAGAATAACAGAGTTGGAGGGGACCTTGGGGGTCATCTAGTCCAGCCCCCTTCTTCAAGCAGGAGACCTTTACAGAATAACAGAGTTGGAGGGGACCTTGGGGGTCTTCTAGTCCAGCCCCTTTACTCAGCAGGAGACCCTTACAGAATAACAGTTGGAGATTACCTTGGAGGGTCATCTAGTCCATCCCCTTTACTCAAGCAGGAGACCCTTACAGAATAACAGAGTTGGAGGGGACCTTGGGGTCTTTTAGTCCATCCGCTTTACTCAAGCAGGAGACGCTTACAGAATAACAGAGTTGGAGGGGACCTTGGGTGTCTTCTAATCCAGCCCCTTTACTCAAGCAGGAGACCTTTACAGAATAACAGAGTTGGAGGGGACCTTGGGGGTCTTTTAGTCCATCCCCTTTACTCAAGCAGGAGACCCTTACAGAATAATAGAGTTGGAGGGGACCTTGGGGTCTTCTAGTCCATCCCCTTTACTCAAGCAGGAGACCCTTACCGAATAACAGAGTTGGAGGGGACCTTGGGGGTCTTCTAGTCCAGCCCCTTTGCTCAAGCAGGAGACCCTTAAAGAATAACGGAGTTGGAGGGGACCTTGGGGGTCTTCTAGTCCAGCCCCTTTACTCAAGCAGGAGACCTTTACAGAATAACAGAGTTGGAGGGGACCTGGGGGTCTTCTAGTCCAGACCCTTTACTCAAGCAGGAGACGCTTACAGAATAACAGAGTTGGAGGCGACCTTGGAGGTCATCTAGTCCAGCCCTTTACTCAAGCAGGAGACGCTTACAGAATAACAGAGTTGGAGGGGACCTTGGGGGTCTTCTAGTCCAGCCCCTTTGCTCAAGCAGGAGACCCTTAAAGAATAACGGAGTTGGAGGGGATCTTGGGGGTCTTCTAGTCCATCCCCTTTACTCAAGCAGGAGACCCTTACAGAATAACAGAGTTGGAGGGGACCTTGGAGGTCATCTAGTCCATCCCCTTTACTCAAGCAGGAGATCTTTAGAGAATAACAGAGTTGGAGGGGACCTTGGGGGTCTTCTAGTCCAGCAACTTTACTCAAGCAGGAGACGCTTACAGAATAATAGAGTTGGAGGGGACCTTGGAAGTCATCTAGTCCATCCCCTTTACTCAAGCAGGAGACGCTTACAGAATAACAGAGTTGGGGGGGACCTTGGGTGTCTTCTAGTCCAGCCCCTTTACTCAAGCAGGAGACCCTTACCGAATAACAGAGTTGGAGGGGACCTTGGGGGTCTTTTAGTCCATCCGCTTTACTCAAGCAGGAGACGCTTACAGAATAACAGAGTTGGAGGGGACCTTGGGTGTCTTCTAATCCAGCCCCTTTACTCAAGCAGGAGACCTTTACAGAATAACAGAGTTGGAGGGGACCTTGGGGGTCTTCTAGTCCAGCCCCTTTACTCAAGCAGGAGACGCTTACAGAATAACAGAGTTGGAGGGGACCTTGGAGGTCATCTAGTCCAGCCCCCTTCTTCAAGCAGGATACCTTTACAGAATAACAGAGTTGGAGGGGACCTTGGGGGTCTTCTAGTCCAGCCCCTTTACTCAAGCAGGAGACGCTTACAGAATAACAGAGTTGGAGATTACCTTGGAGATCATCTAGTCCATCCCCTTTACTCAAGCAGGAGACCCTTACAGAATAACAGAGTTGGAGGGGACCTTGGGGGTTTTCTAGTCCAGCCCCTTTGCTCAAGCAGGAGACCCTTACAGAATAACAGAGTTGGAAGGGACCTTGGAGGTCTTCTAGTCCAGCCCCTTTACTCAAGCAGGAGACCTTTACAGAATAACAGAGTTGGAGGGGACCTTGGGGGTCTTCTAGTCCAGCCCCTTTACTCAAGCAGGAGACCCTTACAGAATAACAGAGTTGGAGGCGACCTTGGAGGTCATCTAGTCCATCCCCTTTACTGAAGCAGGAGATCTTTACAGAATAACAGAGTTGGAGGGGACCTTGGGGGTCTTCTAGTCCAGCAACTTTACTCAAGCAGGAGACGCTTACAGAATAACAGAGTTGGAGGGGACCTTGGAAGTCATCTAGTCCATCCCCTTTACTCAAGCAGGAGACGCTTAGAGAATAACAGAGTTGGAGGGGACCTTGGAGGTCATCTAGTCCATCCCCATAACTCAAGCAGGAGACGCTTACAGAATAACAGAGTTGGAGGGGGCCTTGGGTGTCTTCTAGTCCAGCCGCTTTACTCAAGCAGGAGACCCTTACCGAATAATAGAGTTGGAGGGGACCTTGGGGGTCTTCTAGTCCAGTCCCTTTAGTCAAGCAGGAGACCCTTACAGAATAACAGAGTTGGAGGGGACCTTGGGGGTCTTCTAGTCCAGCCCCTTTACTCAAGCAGGAGACCCTTACAGAATAACAGTTGGAGATTACCTTGGAGGTCATCTAGTCCATCCCCTTTACTCAAGCAGGAGACCCTTACAGAATAACAGAGTTGGAGGGGACCTTGGGGGTCTTTTAGTCCATCCGCTTTACTCAAGCAGGAGACGCTTACAGAATAACAGAGTTGGAGGGGACCTTGGGTGTCTTCTAATCCAGCCCCTTTACTCAAGCAGGAGACCTTTACAGAATAACAGAGTTGGAGGGGACCTTGGGGGTCTTCTAGTCCAGCCCCTTTACTCAAGCAGGAGACCCTTACAGATAACAGAGTTGGAGGGGACCTTGGAGGTCATCTAGTCCATCCCCTTTACTCAAGCAGGAGACGCTTACAGAATAACAGAGTTGGAGGGGACCTTGGGGGTCTTCTAGTCCAGCCACTTTACTCAAGCAGGAGACCCTTACCAAATAACAGAGTTGGAGGGGACCTTGGGGGTCTTCTAGTCCAGCCCCTTTACTCAAGCATGAGACCTTTACAGAATAACAGAGTTGGAGGGGACCTTGGGGGTCTTCTAGTCCAGCCCCCTTCTTCAAGCAGGAGACCTTTACAGAATAACAGAGTTGGAGATTACCTTGGAGATCATCTAGTCCATCCCCTTTACTCAAGCAGGAGACCCTTACAGAATAACAGAGTTGGAGGGGACCTTGGGGGTCTTTTAGTCCATCCCCTTTACTCAAGCAGGAGACCCTTACAGATAATAGAGTTGGAGGGGACCTTGGGGGTCTTCTAGCCCATCCCCTTTACTCAAGCAGGAGACCCTTACCGAATAACAGAGTTGGAGGGGACCTTGGGGGTCTTCTAGTCCAGCCCCTTTGCTCAAGCAGGAGACCCTTACAGAATAACAGAGTTGGAGGGGACCTTGGTGGTCTTCTAGTCCAGCCCCTTTACTCAAGCAGGAGACCTTTACAGAATAACAGAGTTGGAGGGGACCTTGGGGGTCCTCTAGTCGAGCCCCTTTACTCAAGCAGGAGACCCTTACCAAATAACAGAGTTGGAGGGGACCTTGGGGGTCTTCTAGTCCAGCCCCTTTACTCAAGCAGGAGACCTTTACAGAATAACAGAGTTGGAGGGGACCTTGGGGGTCTTCTAGTCCAGCCCCTTTACTCAAGCAGGAGACGCTTACAGAATAACAGAGTTGGAGGCGACCTTGGAGGTCATCTAGTCCATCCCCTTTACTGAAGCAGGAGACGCTTACAGAATAATAGAGTTGGAGGGGACCTTGGGGGTCTTCTAGTCCAGCCCCTTTACTCAAGCAGGAGACCCTTACAGAATAACAGTTGGAGATTACCTTGGAGGTCATCTAGTCCATCCCCTTTACTCAAGCAGGAGACCCTTACAGAATAACAGAGTTGGAGGGGACCTTGGGGGTCTTTTAGTCCATCCGCTTTACTCAAGCAGGAGATGCTTACAGAATAACAGAGTTGGAGGGGACCTTGGGTGTCTTCTAATCCATCCCCTTTACTCAAGCAGGAGACCTTTACAGAATAACGGAGGGGACCTTGGGGGTCTTCTAGTCCAGCCAATTTACTCAAGCAGGAGACGCTTACAGAATAACAGAGTTGGAGGGGACCTTGGAGGTCATCTAGTCCAGCCCCCTTCTTCAAGCGGGAGACCTTTACAGGATAACAGAGTTGGAGGGGACCTTGGGGGTCTTCTAGTCCAGCCCCTTTACTCAAGCAGGAGACCGTTACCAAATAACAGAGTTGGAGGGGATCTTGGGGGTCTTCTAGTCCAGCCCCTTTACTCAAGCAGGAGACCTTTACAGAATAGCAGAGTTGGAGGGGACCTTGGGAGTCTTCTAGTCCAGCCCCTTTACTCAAGCAGGAGACGCTTACAGAATAACAGAGTTGGAGGCAACCTTGGAGGTCATCTAGTCCATCCCCTTTACTCAAGCAGGAGACCCTTACAGAATAACAGAGTTGGAGGGGACCTTGGAGGTCATCTAGTCCATCCCCTTTACTCAAGCAGGAGATCTTTAGAGAATAACAGAGTTGGAGGGGACCTTGGGCGTCTTCTAGTCCAGCAACTTTACTCAAGCAGGAGACGCTTACAGAATAATAGAGTTGGAGGGGACCTTGGAAGTCATCTAGTCCATCCCCTTTACTCAAGCAGGAGACGCTTACAGAATAACAGAGTTGGAGGGGACCTTGGGTGTCTTCTAGTCCAGCCCCTTTACTCAAGCAGGAGACCCTTACCGAATAACAGAGTTGGAGGGGACCTTGGGGGTCTTTTAGTCCATCCGCTTTACTCAAGCAGGAGACGCTTACAGAATAACAGAGTTGGAGGGGACCTTGGGTGTCTCTAATCCAGCCCCTTTACTCAAGCAGGAGACCTTTACAGAATAATGGAGGGGACCTTGGGGGTCTTCTAGTCCAGCCCCTTTACTCAAGCAGGAGACGCTTACAGAATAACAGAGTTGGAGGGGACCTTGGAGGTCATCTAGTCCAGCCCCCTTCTTCAAGCAGGAGACCTTTACAGAATAACAGAGTTGGAGGGGACCTTGGGGGTCTTCTAGTCCAGCCCCTTTACTCAAGCAGGAGACGCTTACAGAATAACAGAGTTGGAGATTACCTTGGAGATCATCTAGTCCATCCCCTTTACTCAAGCAGGAGACCCTTACAGAAAACAGAGTTGGAGGGGACCTTGGGGGTCTTTTAGTCCATCCCCTTTACTCAAGCAGGAGACCCTTACAGAATAATAGAGTTGGAGGGGACCTGGGGGGTCTTCTAGTCCATCCCCTTTACTCAAGCAGGAGACCCTTACCGAATAACAGAGTTGGAGGGGACCTTGGGGGTCTTCTAGTCCAGGCCCTTTACTCAAGCAGGAGACCTTTACAGAATAACAGAGTTGGAGGGGACCTTGGGGGTCCTCTAGTCGAGCCCCTCTACTCAAGCAGGAGACCCTTACCAAATAACAGAGTTGGAGGGGAACTTGGGGGTCTTCTAGTCCAGCCCCTTTACTCAAGCAGGAGACCTTTACAGAATAACAGAGTTGGAGGGGACCTTGGGGGTCTTCTAGTCCAGCCCCTTTACTCAAGCAGGAGACGCTTACAGAATAACAGAGTTGGAGGCGACCTTGGAGGTCATCTAGTCCATCCCCTTTACTCAAGCAGGAGACCCTTACAGAATAACAGAGTTGGAGGGGACCTTGGAGGTCATCTAGTCCATCCCCTTTACTCAAGCAGGAGATCTTTAGAGAATAACAGAGTTGGAGGGGACCTTGGGCGTCTTCTAGTCCAGCAACTTTACTCAAGCAGGAGACGCTTACAGAATAATAGAGTTGGAGGGGACCTTGGAAGTCATCTAGTCCATCCCCTTTACTCAAGCAGGAGACGCTTACAGAATAACAGAGTTGGAGGGGACCTTGGGTGTCTTCTAGTCCAGCCCCTTTACTCAAGCAGGAGACCCTTACCGAATAACAGAGTTGGAGGGGACCTTGGGGGTCTTTTAGTCCATCCGCTTTACTCAAGCAGGAGACGCTTACAGAATAACAGAGTTGGAGGGGACCTTGGGTGTCTTCTAATCCAGCCCCTTTACTCAAGCAGGAGACCTTTACAGAATAATGGAGGGGACCTTGGGGGTCTTCTAGTCCAGCCCCTTTACTCAAGCAGGAGACGCTTACAGAATAACAGAGTTGGAGGGGACCTTGGAGGTCATCTAGTCCAGCCCCCTTCTTCAAGCAGGAGACCTTTACAGAATAACAGAGTTGGAGGGGACCTTGGGGGTCTTCTAGTCCAGCCCCTTTACTCAAGCAGGAGACGCTTACAGAATAACAGAGTTGGAGATTACCTTGGAGATCATCTAGTCCATCCCCTTTACTCAAGCAGGAGACCCTTACAGAAAACAGAGTTGGAGGGGACCTTGGGGGTCTTTTAGTCCATCCCCTTTACTCAAGCAGGAGACCCTTACAGAATAATAGAGTTGGAGGGGACCTGGGGGGTCTTCTAGTCCATCCCCTTTACTCAAGCAGGAGACGCTTACAGAATAACAGAGTTGGAGGCGACCTTGGAGGTCATCTAGTCCATCCCCTTTACTGAAGCAGGAGATCTTTACAGAATAACAGAGTTGGAGGGGACCTTGGGGGTCATCTAGTCCAGCAACTTTACTCAAGCAGGAGACGCTTACAGAATAACAGAGTTGGAGGGGACCTTGGAAGTCATCTAGTCCATCCCTTTTACTCAAGCAGGAGACCCTTACCGAATAACAGAGTTGGAGGGGACCTTGGGGGTCTTCTAGTCCAGCCCCTTTGCTCAAGCAGGAGACCCTTAAAGAATAACGGAGTTGGAGGGGACCTTGGGGGTCTTCTAGTCCAGCCCCTTTACTCAAGCAGGAGACCTTTACAGAATAACAGAGTTGGAGGGGACCTTGGGGGTCTTCTAGTCCAGACCCTTTACTCAAGCAGGAGACGCTTACAGAATAACAGAGTTGGAGGCGACCTTGGAGGTCATCTAGTCCAGCCCCTTTACTCAAGCAGGAGACGCTTACAGAATAACAGAGTTGGAGGGGACCTTGGGGGTCTTCTAGTCCAGCCCCTTTGCTCAAGCAGGAGACCCTTAAAGAATAACGGAGTTGGAGGGGATCTTGGGGGTCTTCTAGTCCATCCCCTTTACTCAAGCAGGAGACCCTTACAGAATAACAGAGTTGGAGGGGACCTTGGAGGTCATCTAGTCCATCCCCTTTACTCAAGCAGGAGATCTTTAGAGAATAACAGAGTTGGAGGGGACCTTGGGGGTCTTCTAGTCCAGCAACTTTACTCAAGCAGGAGACGCTTACAGAATAATAGAGTTGGAGGGGACCTTGGAAGTCATCTAGTCCATCCCCTTTACTCAAGCAGGAGACGCTTACAGAATAACAGAGTTGGGGGGGACCTTGGGTGTCTTCTAGTCCAGCCCCTTTACTCAAGCAGGAGACCCTTACCGAATAACAGAGTTGGAGGGGACCTTGGGGGTCTTTTAGTCCATCCGCTTTACTCAAGCAGGAGACGCTTACAGAATAACAGAGTTGGAGGGGACCTTGGGTGTCTTCTAATCCAGCCCCTTTACTCAAGCAGGAGACCTTTACAGAATAACAGAGTTGGAGGGGACCTTGGGGGTCTTCTAGTCCAGCCCCTTTACTCAAGCAGGAGACGCTTACAGAATAACAGAGTTGGAGGGGACCTTGGAGGTCATCTAGTCCAGCCCCCTTCTTCAAGCAGGATACCTTTACAGAATAACAGAGTTGGAGGGGACCTTGGGGGTCTTCTAGTCCAGCCCCTTTACTCAAGCAGGAGACGCTTACAGAATAACAGAGTTGGAGATTACCTTGGAGATCATCTAGTCCATCCCCTTTACTCAAGCAGGAGACCCTTACAGAATAACAGAGTTGGAGGGGACCTTGGGGGTTTTCTAGTCCAGCCCCTTTGCTCAAGCAGGAGACCCTTACAGAATAACAGAGTTGGAAGGGACCTTGGAGGTCTTCTAGTCCAGCCCCTTTACTCAAGCAGGAGACCTTTACAGAATAACAGAGTTGGAGGGGACCTTGGGGGTCTTCTAGTCCAGCCCCTTTACTCAAGCAGGAGACCCTTACAGAATAACAGAGTTGGAGGCGACCTTGGAGGTCATCTAGTCCATCCCCTTTACTGAAGCAGGAGATCTTTACAGAATAACAGAGTTGGAGGGGACCTTGGGGGTCTTCTAGTCCAGCAACTTTACTCAAGCAGGAGACGCTTACAGAATAACAGAGTTGGAGGGGACCTTGGAAGTCATCTAGTCCATCCCCTTTACTCAAGCAGGAGACGCTTAGAGAATAACAGAGTTGGAGGGGACCTTGGAGGTCATCTAGTCCATCCCCATAACTCAAGCAGGAGACGCTTACAGAATAACAGAGTTGGAGGGGGCCTTGGGTGTCTTCTAGTCCAGCCGCTTTACTCAAGCAGGAGACCCTTACCGAATAATAGAGTTGGAGGGGACCTTGGGGGTCTTCTAGTCCAGTCCCTTTAGTCAAGCAGGAGACCCTTACAGAATAACAGAGTTGGAGGGGACCTTGGGGGTCTTCTAGTCCAGCCCCTTTACTCAAGCAGGAGACCCTTACAGAATAACAGTTGGAGATTACCTTGGAGGTCATCTAGTCCATCCCCTTTACTCAAGCAGGAGACCCTTACAGAATAACAGAGTTGGAGGGGACCTTGGGGGTCTTTTAGTCCATCCGCTTTACTCAAGCAGGAGACGCTTACAGAATAACAGAGTTGGAGGGGACCTTGGGTGTCTTCTAATCCAGCCCCTTTACTCAAGCAGGAGACCTTTACAGAATAACAGAGTTGGAGGGGACCTTGGGGGTCTTCTAGTCCAGCCCCTTTACTCAAGCAGGAGACCCTTACAGAATAACAGAGTTGGAGGGGACCTTGGAGGTCATCTAGTCCATCCCCTTTACTCAAGCAGGAGACGCTTACAGAATAACAGAGTTGGAGGGGACCTTGGGGGTCTTCTAGTCCAGCCACTTTACTCAAGCAGGAGACCCTTACCAAATAACAGAGTTGGAGGGGACCTTGGGGGTCTTCTAGTCCAGCCCCTTTACTCAAGCATGAGACCTTTACAGAATAACAGAGTTGGAGGGGACCTTGGGGGTCTTCTAGTCCAGCCCCCTTCTTCAAGCAGGAGACCTTTACAGAATAACAGAGTTGGAGATTACCTTGGAGATCATCTAGTCCATCCCCTTTACTCAAGCAGGAGACCCTTACAGAATAACAGAGTTGGAGGGGACCTTGGGGGTCTTTTAGTCCATACCCTTTACTCAAGCAGGAGACCCTTACAGAATAATAGAGTTGGAGGGGACCTTGGGGGTCTTCTAGCCCATCCCCTTTACTCAAGCAGGAGACCCTTACCGAATAACAGAGTTGGAGGGGACCTTGGGGGTCTTCTAGTCCAGCCCCTTTGCTCAAGCAGGAGACCCTTACAGAATAACAGAGTTGGAGGGGACCTTGGTGGTCTTCTAGTCCAGCCCCTTTACTCAAGCAGGAGACCTTTACAGAATAACAGAGTTGGAGGGGACCTTGGGGGTCCTCTAGTCGAGCCCCTTTACTCAAGCAGGAGACCCTTACCAAATAACAGAGTTGGAGGGGACCTTGGGGGTCTTCTAGTCCAGCCCCTTTACTCAAGCAGGAGACCTTTACAGAATAACAGAGTTGGAGGGGACCTTGGGGGTCTTCTAGTCCAGCCCCTTTACTCAAGCAGGAGACGCTTACAGAATAACAGAGTTGGAGGCGACCTTGGAGGTCATCTAGTCCATCCCCTTTACTGAAGCAGGAGACGCTTACAGAATAATAGAGTTGGAGGGGACCTTGGGGGTCTTCTAGTCCAGCCCCTTTACTCAAGCAGGAGACCCTTACAGAATAACAGTTGGAGATTACCTTGGAGGTCATCTAGTCCATCCCCTTTACTCAAGCAGGAGACCCTTACAGAATAACAGAGTTGGAGGGGACCTTGGGGGTCTTTTAGTCCATCCGCTTTACTCAAGCAGGAGATGCTTACAGAATAACAGAGTTGGAGGGGACCTTGGGTGTCTTCTAATCCATCCCCTTTACTCAAGCAGGAGACCTTTACAGAATAACGGAGGGGACCTTGGGGGTCTTCTAGTCCAGCCAATTTACTCAAGCAGGAGATGCTTACAGAATAACAGAGTTGGAGGGGACCTTGGAGGTCATCTAGTCCAGCCCCCTTCTTCAAGCGGGAGACCTTTACAGGATAACAGAGTTGGAGGGGACCTTGGGGGTCTTCTAGTCCAGCCCCTTTACTCAAGCAGGAGACCGTTACCAAATAACAGAGTTGGAGGGGATCTTGGGGGTCTTCTAGTCCAGCCCCTTTACTCAAGCAGGAGACCTTTACAGAATAGCAGAGTTGGAGGGGACCTTGGGAGTCTTCTAGTCCAGCCCCTTTACTCAAGCAGGAGACGCTTACAGAATAACAGAGTTGGAGGCAACCTTGGAGGTCATCTAGTCCATCCCCTTTACTCAAGCAGGAGACCCTTACAGAATAACAGAGTTGGAGGGGACCTTGGAGGTCATCTAGTCCATCCCCTTTACTCAAGCAGGAGATCTTTAGAGAATAACAGAGTTGGAGGGGACCTTGGGCGTCTTCTAGTCCAGCAACTTTACTCAAGCAGGAGACGCTTACAGAATAATAGAGTTGGAGGGGACCTTGGAAGTCATCTAGTCCATCCCCTTTACTCAAGCAGGAGACGCTTACAGAATAACAGAGTTGGAGGGGACCTTGGGTGTCTTCTAGTCCAGCCCCTTTACTCAAGCAGGAGACCCTTACCGAATAACAGAGTTGGAGGGGACCTTGGGGGTCTTTTAGTCCATCCGCTTTACTCAAGCAGGAGACGCTTACAGAATAACAGAGTTGGAGGGGACCTTGGGTGTCTTCTAATCCAGCCCCTTTACTCAAGCAGGAGACCTTTACAGAATAATGGAGGGGACCTTGGGGGTCTTCTAGTCCAGCCCCTTTACTCAAGCAGGAGACGCTTACAGAATAACAGAGTTGGAGGGGACCTTGGAGGTCATCTAGTCCAGCCCCCTTCTTCAAGCAGGAGACCTTTACAGAATAACAGAGTTGGAGGGGACCTTGGGGGTCTTCTAGTCCAGCCCCTTTACTCAAGCAGGAGACGCTTACAGAATAACAGAGTTGGAGATTACCTTGGAGATCATCTAGTCCATCCCCTTTACTCAAGCAGGAGACCCTTACAGAAAACAGAGTTGGAGGGGACCTTGGGGGTCTTTTAGTCCATCCCCTTTACTCAAGCAGGAGACCCTTACAGAATAATAGAGTTGGAGGGGACCTGGGGGGTCTTCTAGTCCATCCCCTTTACTCAAGCAGGAGACCCTTACCGAATAACAGAGTTGGAGGGGACCTTGGGGGTCTTCTAGTCCAGGCCCTTTACTCAAGCAGGAGACCTTTACAGAATAACAGAGTTGGAGGGGACCTTGGGGGTCCTCTAGTCGAGCCCCTCTACTCAAGCAGGAGACCCTTACCAAATAACAGAGTTGGAGGGGAACTTGGGGGTCTTCTAGTCCAGCCCCTTTACTCAAGCAGGAGACCTTTACAGAATAACAGAGTTGGAGGGGACCTTGGGGGTCTTCTAGTCCAGCCCCTTTACTCAAGCAGGAGACGCTTACAGAATAACAGAGTTGGAGGCGACCTTGGAGGTCATCTAGTCCATCCCCTTTACTCAAGCAGGAGACCCTTACAGAATAACAGAGTTGGAGGGGACCTTGGAGGTCATCTAGTCCATCCCCTTTACTCAAGCAGGAGATCTTTAGAGAATAACAGAGTTGGAGGGGACCTTGGGCGTCTTCTAGTCCAGCAACTTTACTCAAGCAGGAGACGCTTACAGAATAATAGAGTTGGAGGGGACCTTGGAAGTCATCTAGTCCATCCCCTTTACTCAAGCAGGAGACGCTTACAGAATAACAGAGTTGGAGGGGACCTTGGGTGTCTTCTAGTCCAGCCCCTTTACTCAAGCAGGAGACCCTTACCGAATAACAGAGTTGGAGGGGACCTTGGGGGTCTTTTAGTCCATCCGCTTTACTCAAGCAGGAGACGCTTACAGAATAACAGAGTTGGAGGGGACCTTGGGTGTCTTCTAATCCAGCCCCTTTACTCAAGCAGGAGACCTTTACAGAATAATGGAGGGGACCTTGGGGGTCTTCTAGTCCAGCCCCTTTACTCAAGCAGGAGACGCTTACAGAATAACAGAGTTGGAGGGGACCTTGGAGGTCATCTAGTCCAGCCCCCTTCTTCAAGCAGGAGACCTTTACAGAATAACAGAGTTGGAGGGGACCTTGGGGGTCTTCTAGTCCAGCCCCTTTACTCAAGCAGGAGACGGCTTACAGAATAACAGAGTTGGAGATTACCTTGGAGATCATCTAGTCCATCCCCTTTACTCAAGCAGGAGACCCTTACAGAAAACAGAGTTGGAGGGGACCTTGGGGGTCTTTTAGTCCATCCCCTTTACTCAAGCAGGAGACCCTTACAGAATAATAGAGTTGGAGGGGACCTGGGGGGTCTTCTAGTCCATCCCCTTTACTCAAGCAGGAGACGCTTACAGAATAACAGAGTTGGAGGCGACCTTGGAGGTCATCTAGTCCATCCCCTTTACTGAAGCAGGAGATCTTTACAGAATAACAGAGTTGGAGGGGACCTTGGGGGTCATCTAGTCCAGCAACTTTACTCAAGCAGGAGACGCTTACAGAATAACAGAGTTGGAGGGGACCTTGGAAGTCATCTAGTCCATCCCTTTTACTCAAGCCAGGAGACGCTTACAGAATAACAGAGTTGGAGGGGCCTTGGGGGTCTTCTAGTCCATCCCCTTTACTCAAGCAGGAGACCCTTACAGAATAACAGAGTTGGAGGGGACCTTGGAGGTCATCTAGTCCATCCCCTTTACTCAAGCAGGAGATCTTTAGAGAATAACAGAGTTGGAGGGGACCTTGGGGGTCTTCTAGTCCAGCAACTTTACTCAAGCAGGAGACGCTTACAGAATAATAGAGTTGGAGGGGACCTTGGAAGTCATCTAGTCCATCCCCTTTACTCAAGCAGGAGACGCTTACAGAATAACAGAGTTGGGGGGGACCTTGGGTGTCTTCTAGTCCAGCCCCTTTACTCAAGCAGGAGACCCTTACCGAATAACAGAGTTGGAGGGGACCTTGGGGGTCTTTTAGTCCATCCGCTTTACTCAAGCAGGAGACGCTTACAGAATAACAGAGTTGGAGGGGACCTTGGGTGTCTTCTAATCCAGCCCCTTTACTCAAGCAGGAGACCTTTACAGAATAACAGAGTTGGAGGGGACCTTGGGGGTCTTCTAGTCCAGCCCCTTTACTCAAGCAGGAGACGCTTACAGAATAACAGAGTTGGAGGGGACCTTGGAGGTCATCTAGTCCAGCCCCCTTCTTCAAGCAGGATACCTTTACAGAATAACAGAGTTGGAGGGGACCTTGGGGGTCTTCTAGTCCAGCCCCTTTACTCAAGCAGGAGACGCTTACAGAATAACAGAGTTGGAGATTACCTTGGAGATCATCTAGTCCATCCCCTTTACTCAAGCAGGAGACCCTTACAGAATAACAGAGTTGGAGGGGACCTTGGGGGTTTTCTAGTCCAGCCCCTTTGCTCAAGCAGGAGACCCTTACAGAATAACAGAGTTGGAAGGGACCTTGGAGGTCTTCTAGTCCAGCCCCTTTACTCAAGCAGGAGACCTTTACAGAATAACAGAGTTGGAGGGGACCTTGGGGGTCTTCTAGTCCAGCCCCTTTACTCAAGCAGGAGACCCTTACAGAATAACAGAGTTGGAGGCGACCTTGGAGGTCATCTAGTCCATCCCCTTTACTGAAGCAGGAGATCTTTACAGAATAACAGAGTTGGAGGGGACCTTGGGGGTCTTCTAGTCCAGCAACTTTACTCAAGCAGGAGACGCTTACAGAATAACAGAGTTGGAGGGGACCTTGGAAGTCATCTAGTCCATCCCCTTTACTCAAGCAGGAGACGCTTAGAGAATAACAGAGTTGGAGGGGACCTTGGAGGTCATCTAGTCCATCCCCATAACTCAAGCAGGAGACGCTTACAGAATAACAGAGTTGGAGGGGGCCTTGGGTGTCTTCTAGTCCAGCCGCTTTACTCAAGCAGGAGACCCTTACCGAATAATAGAGTTGGAGGGGACCTTGGGGGTCTTCTAGTCCAGTCCCTTTAGTCAAGCAGGAGACCCTTACAGAATAACAGAGTTGGAGGGGACCTTGGGGGTCTTCTAGTCCAGCCCCTTTACTCAAGCAGGAGACCCTTACAGAATAACAGTTGGAGATTACCTTGGAGGTCATCTAAGTCCATCCCCTTTACTCAAGCAGGAGACCCTTACAGAATAACAGAGTTGGAGGGGACCTTGGGGGTCTTTTAGTCCATCCGCTTTACTCAAGCAGGAGACGCTTACAGAATAACAGAGTTGGAGGGGACCTTGGGTGTCTTCTAATCCAGCCCCTTTACTCAAGCAGGAGACCTTTACAGAATAACAGAGTTGGAGGGGACCTTGGGGGTCTTCTAGTCCAGCCCCTTTACTCAAGCAGGAGACCCTTACAGAATAACAGAGTTGGAGGGGACCTTGGAGGTCATCTAGTCCATCCCCTTTACTCAAGCAGGAGACGCTTACAGAATAACAGAGTTGGAGGGGACCTTGGGGGTCTTCTAGTCCAGCCACTTTACTCAAGCAGGAGACCCTTACCAAATAACAGAGTTGGAGGGGACCTTGGGGGTCTTCTAGTCCAGCCCCTTTACTCAAGCATGAGACCTTTACAGAATAACAGAGTTGGAGGGGACCTTGGGGGTCTTCTAGTCCAGCCCCCTTCTTCAAGCAGGAGACCTTTACAGAATAACAGAGTTGGAGATTACCTTGGAGATCATCTAGTCCATCCCCTTTACTCAAGCAGGAGACCCTTACAGAATAACAGAGTTGGAGGGGACCTTGGGGGTCTTTTAGTCCATACCCTTTACTCAAGCAGGAGACCCTTACAGAATAATAGAGTTGGAGGGGACCTTGGGGGTCTTCTAGCCCATCCCCTTTACTCAAGCAGGAGACCCTTACCGAATAACAGAGTTGGAGGGGACCTTGGGGGTCTTCTAGTCCAGCCCCTTTGCTCAAGCAGGAGACCCTTACAGAATAACAGAGTTGGAGGGGACCTTGGTGGTCTTCTAGTCCAGCTCCTTTACTCAAGCAGGAGACCTTTACAGAATAACAGAGTTGGAGGGGACCTTGGGGGTCCTCTAGTCGAGCCCCTTTACTCAAGCAGGAGACCCTTACCAAATAACAGAGTTGGAGGGGACCTTGGGGGTCTTCTAGTCCAGCCCCTTTACTCAAGCAGGAGACCTTTACAGAATAACAGAGTTGGAGGGGACCTTGGGGGTCTTCTAGTCCAGCCCCTTTACTCAAGCAGGAGACGCTTACAGAATAACAGAGTTGGAGGCGACCTTGGAGGTCATCTAGTCCATCCCCTTTACTGAAGCAGGAGACGCTTACAGAATAATAGAGTTGGAGGGGACCTTGGGGGTCTTCTAGTCCAGCCCCTTTACTCAAGCAGGAGACCCTTACAGAATAACAGTTGGAGATTACCTTGGAGGTCATCTAGTCCATCCCCTTTACTCAAGCAGGAGACCCTTACAGAATAACAGAGTTGGAGGGACCTTGGGGGTCTTTTAGTCCATCCGCTTTACTCAAGCAGGAGATGCTTACAGAATAACAGAGTTGGAGGGGACCTTGGGTGTCTTCTAATCCATCCCCTTTACTCAAGCAGGAGACCTTTACAGAATAACGGAGGGGACCTTGGGGGTCTTCTAGTCCAGCCAATTTACTCAAGCAGGAGACGCTTACAGAATAACAGAGTTGGAGGGGACCTTGGAGGTCATCTAGTCCAGCCCCCTTCTTCAAGCGGGAGACCTTTACAGGATAACAGAGTTGGAGGGGACCTTGGGGGTCTTCTAGTCCAGCCCCTTTACTCAAGCAGGAGACCGTTACCAAATAACAGAGTTGGAGGGGATCTTGGGGGTCTTCTAGTCCAGCCCCTTTACTCAAGCAGGAGACCTTTACAGAATAGCAGAGTTGGAGGGGACCTTGGGAGTCTTCTAGTCCAGCCCCTTTACTCAAGCAGGAGACGCTTACAGAATAACAGAGTTGGAGGCAACCTTGGAGGTCATCTAGTCCATCCCCTTTACTCAAGCAGGAGACCCTTACAGAATAACAGAGTTGGAGGGGACCTTGGAGGTCATCTAGTCCATCCCCTTTACTCAAGCAGGAGATCTTTAGAGAATAACAGAGTTGGAGGGGACCTTGGGCGTCTTCTAGTCCAGCAACTTTACTCAAGCAGGAGACGCTTACAGAATAATAGAGTTGGAGGGGACCTTGGAAGTCATCTAGTCCATCCCCTTTACTCAAGCAGGAGACGCTTACAGAATAACAGAGTTGGAGGGGACCTTGGGTGTCTTCTAGTCCAGCCCTTTACTCAAGCAGGAGACCCTTACCGATAACAGAGTTGGAGGGGACCTTGGGGGTCTTTTAGTCCATCCGCTTTACTCAAGCAGGAGACGCTTACAGAATAACAGAGTTGGAGGGGACCTGGGTGTCTTCTAATCCAGCCCCTTTACTCAAGCAGGAGACCTTTACAGAATAATGGAGGGGACCTTGGGGGTCTTCTAGTCCAGCCCCTTTACTCAAGCAGGAGACGCTTACAGAATAACAGAGTTGGAGGGGACCTTGGAGGTCATCTAGTCCAGCCCCCTTCTTCAAGCAGGAGACCTTTACAGAATAACAGAGTTGGAGGGGACCTTGGGGTCTTCTAGTCCAGCACCTTTACTCAAGCAGGAGACGCTTACAGAATAACAGAGTTGGAGATTACCTTGGAGATCATCTAGTCCCATCCCCTTTACTCAAGCAGGAGACCCTTACAGAAAACAGAGTTGGAGGGGACCTTGGGGGTCTTTTAGTCCAATCCCCTTTTCTCAAGCAGGATGACCCTTACAGAATAATAGAGTTGGAGGGGACCTGGGGGGTTTCTAGTCCATCCCCTTTACTCAAGCAGGAGACCCTTACCGAATAACCAGAGTTGGAGGGGACCTTGGGGGTCTTCTAGTCCAGGCCCTTTACTCAAGCAGGAGACCTTTACAGAATAACAGAGTTGGAGGGGACCTTGGGGGTCCTCTAGTCGAGCCCCCTCTACTCAAGCAGGAGACCCTTACCAAATAACAGAGTTGAGGGGGAACTTGGGGGTCTTCTAGTCCAGCCCCTTTACTCAAGCAGGAGACCTTTACAGAATAACAGAGTTGGAGGGGACCTTGGGGGTCTTCTAGTCCAGCCCCTTTACTCAAGCAGGAGACGCTTACAGAATAACAGAGTTGGAGGCGACCTTGGAGGTCATCTAGTCCATCCCCTTTACTCAAGCAGGAGACCCTTACAGAATAACAGAGTTGGAGGGGACCTTGGAGTCATCTATTCCATCCCCTTTACTCAAGCAGGAGATCTTTAGAGAATAACAGAGGTTGGAGGGGACCTTGGGCGTCTTCTAGTCCAGCAACTTTACCAAGCAGGAGACGCTACAGAATAATAGAGTTGGAGGGGACCTTGGAAGTCATCTATTCCATCCCCTTTACTCAAGCAGGAGACGCTTACAGAATAACAGAGTTGGAGGGGACCTGGTGTCTTCTAGTCCAGCCCCCTTTACTCAAGCAGGAGACCCTTACCGAATAACAGAGTTGGGAGGGGACCTTGGGGGTCTTTTAGTCCATCCGCTTTACTCAAGCAGGAACGCTTACAGAAATAACAGAGTTGGAGGGGACCTTGGGTGTCTTCTAATCCAGCCCTTTACTCAAGCAGGAGACCTTTACAGAATAATGGAGGGACCTTGGGGGTCTTCTAGGTCCAGCCCCTTTACTCAAGCAGGAGACGCTTACAGAATAACAGAGTTGGAGGGACCTTGGAGGTCATCTAGTCCAGCCCCCTTCTTCAAGCAGGAGACCTTTACAGAATAACAGAGTTGGAGGGACCTTGGGGGTCTTCTAGTCCAGCCCCTTTACTCAAGCAGGAGACGCTTACAGAATAACAGAGTTGGAGATTACCTTGGGAGATCATCTAGGTCCATCCCCTTTACTCAAGCAGGAGACCCTTACAGAAAACAGAGTTGGAGGGGACCTTGGGGGTCTTTTAGTCCCATTCCCCTTTACTCAAGCAGGAGACCCTTACAGAATAATAGAGTTGGAGGGGACCTGGGGGTCCTCTAGTCCATCCCCTTTACTCAAGCAGGAGACCCTTACCGAATAACAGAGTTGGAGGGACCTTGGGGGTCTTCTAGTCCAGGCCCTTTACTCAAGCAGGAGACCTTTACAGAATAACAGAGTTGGAGGGGACCTTGGGGGTCCTCTAGTCGAGCCCCTCTACTCAAGCAGGAGACCCTTACCAAATAACAGAGTTGGAGGGGAACTTGGGGGTCTTCTAGTCCAGCCCCTTTACTCAAGCAGGAGACCTTTACAGAATAACAGAGTTGGAGGGGACCTTGGGGGTCTTCTAGTCCAGCCCCTTTACTCAAGCAGGAGACGCTTACAGAATAACAGAGTTGGAGGCGACCTTGGAGGTCATCTAGTCCATCCCCTTTACTCAGCAGGAGACCCTTACAGAATAACAGAGTTGGAGGGGACCTTGGAGGTCATCTAGTCCATCCCCTTTACTCAAGCAGGAGATCTTTAGAGAATAACAGAGTTGGAGGGACCTTGGGCGTCTTCTAGTCCAGCAACTTTACTCAAGCAGGAGACGCCTTACAGAATAATAGAGTTGGAGGGACCTTGGAAGTCATCTAGTCCAGTCCCCTTTACTCAAGCAGGAGACGCTTACAGAATAACAGAGTTGGAGGGACCTTGGGTGTCTTCTAGTCCAGCCCCTTTACTCAAGCAGGAGACCCTTACCGAATAACAGAGTTGGAGGGGACCTTGGGGGTCTTTTAGTCCATCCGCTTTACTCAAGCAGGAGACGCTTACAGAATAACAGAGTTGGAGGGGACCTTGGGTGTCTTCTAATCCAGCCCCTTTACTCAAGCAGGAGACCTTTACAGAATAATGGAGGGGACCTTGGGGGTCTTCTAGTCCAGCCCCTTTACTCAAGCAGGAGACGCTTACAGAATAACAGAGTTGGAGGGGACCTTGGAGGTCATCTAGTCCAGCCCCCTTCTTCAAGCAGGGAGACCTTTACAGAATAACAGAGTTGGAGGGGACCTTGGGGGTCTTCTAGTCCAGCCCCTTTACTCAAGCAGGAGACGCTTACAGAATAACAGAGTTGGAGATTACCTTGGAGATCATCTAGTCCATCCCCTTTACTCAAGCAGGAGACCCTTACAGAAAACAGAGTTGGAGGGGACCTTGGGGGTCTTCTAGTCCAGGCCCTTTACTCAAGCAGGAGACCTTTACAGAATAACAGAGTTGGAGGGGACCTTGGGGGTCCTCTAGTCGAGCCCCTCTATTCAAGCAGGAGACCCTTACCAAATAACAGAGTTGGAGGGGAACTTGGGGGTCTTCTAGTCCAGCCCCTTTACTCAAGCAGGAGACCTTTACAGAATAACAGAGTTGGAGGGGACCTTGGGGGTCTTCTAGTCCAGCCCCTTTACTCAAGCAGGAGACGCTTACAGAATAACAGAGTTGGAGGCGACCTTGGAGGTCATCTAGTCCATCCCCTTTACTGAAGCGGGAGACGCTTACAGAATAACAGAGTTGGAGGGGACCTTGGAGGTCATCTAGTCCATCCCCTTTACTCAAGCAGGAGATCTTTACAGAATAACAGAGTTGGAGGGGACCTTGGGGGTCTTCTAGTCCAGCCCCTTTACTCAAGCAGGAGACCTTTACAGAATAACAGAGTTGGTGGGGACCTTGGGGGTCTTCTAGTCCAGCCCCTTTACTCAAGCAGGAGACGCTTACAGAATAACAGAGTTGGAGGGGACCTTGGAGGTCATCTAGTCCAGCCCCCTTCTTCAAGCAGGAGACCTTTACAGAATAACAGAGTTGGAGGGGACCTTGGGGGTCTTCTAGTCCAGCCCCTTTACTCAAGCAGGAGACGCTTACAGAATAACAGAGTTGGAGATTACCTTGGAGATCATCTAGTCCATCCCCTTTACTCAAGCAGGAGACGCTTACAGAATAACAGAGTTGGTGGGGACCTTGGAGGTCATCTAGTCCAGCCCCTTCTTCAAGCAGGAGACCTTTACAGAATAACAGAGTTGGAGGGGACCTTGGGGGTCTTCTAGTCCAGCCCCTTTACTCAAGCAGGAGACGCTTAGAGAATAACAGAGTTGGAGGGGACCTTGGAGGTCATCTAGTCCAGCCCCCTTCTTCAAGCAGGAGATCCTTACAGAATAACAAAGTTGGAGGGGACCTTGGGGGTCTTTTAGTCCATCCCCTTTACTCAAGCAGGACACCCTTACAGAATAACAGAATTGGAAAGGACCTTGGGGGTCTTCTAGTCCATCCCCTTTACTCAAGCAGGAGACCCTTACCGAATAACAGAGTTGGAGGGGACCTTTGGGGTCATCTAGTCCATCCCCTTTACTCGAGCAGGAGACCCTTACAGAATAACAGAGTTGGAGGGGACCTTGGGGGTCTTTTAGTCCATCCGCTTTACTCAAGCAGGAGACGCTTACAGAATAACAGAGTTGGAGGGGACCTTGGAGGTCATCTAGTCCATCCCCTTTACTCAAGCAGGAGACGCTTACAGAATAACAGAGTTGGAGGGGACCTTGGGTGTCTTCTAGTCCAGCCCCTTTACTCAAGCAGGAGACCTTTACAGAATAACAGAGTTGGAGGGGACCTTGGGGGTCTTCTAGTCCAGCCCCTTTAGTCAAGCAGGAGACCCTTACAGAATAACAGAGTTGGAGGGGACCTTGGGGGTCATCTAGTCCATCCCCTTTACTCAAGCAGGAGACGCTTAGAGAATAACAGAGTTGGAGGGGACCTTGGGGGTCATCTAGTCCATCCCCTTTACTCAAGCAGGAGACGCTTAGAGAATAATAGAGTTGGAGGGGACCTTGGAGGTCATCTAGTCCATCCCCATTACTCAAGCAGGAGACCCTTACAGAATAACAGAGTTGGAGGGGGCCTTGGGTGTCTTCTAGTCCATCCCCATTACTCAAGCAGGAGACCCTTACCGAATAACAGAGTTGGAGGGGACCTTGGGGGTCTTCTAGTCCAGCCCCTTTGCTCAAGCAGGAGACCCTTACAGAATAACAGAGTTGGAGGGGACCTTGGGGGTCTTCTAGTCCAGCCCCTTTACTCAAGCAGGAGACCTTTACAGAATAACAGAGATGGAGGGGACCTTGGGGGTCTTCTACTCGAGCCCCTTTACTCAAGCAGGAGACCCTTACCAAATAACAGAGTTGGAGGGGACCTTGGGGGTCTTCTAGTCCAGCCCCTTTACTCAAGCAGGAGACCTTTACAGAATAACAGAGTTGGAGGGGACCTTGGAGGTCATCTAGTCCATCCCCATTACTCAAGCAGGAGACGCTTACAGAATAACAGAGTTGGAGGGGGCCTTGGGTGTCTTCTAGTCCTGCCGCTTTACTCAAGCAGGAGACCCTTACCGAATAATAGAGTTGGAGGGGACCTTGGGGGTCTTCTAGTCCAGCCCCTTTAGTCAAGCAGGAGACCCTTACAGAATAACAGAGTTGGAGGGGACCTTGGGGGTCTTCTAGTCCAGCCCCTTTACTCAAGCAGGAGACCCTTACAGAATAACAGTTGGAGATTACCTTGGAGGTCATCTAGTCCATCCCCTTTACTCAAGCAAGAGACCCTTACAGAATAACAGAGTTGGAGGGGACCTTGGGGGTCTTTTAGTCCATCCGCTTTACTCAAGCAGGAGACGCTTACAGAATAACAGAGTTGGAGGGGACCTTGGGGGTCTTCTAGTCCAGCCCCTTTACTCAAGCAGGAGACCTTTACAGAATAACAGAGTTGGTGGGGACCTTGGGGGTCTTCTAGTCCAGCCCCTTTACTCAAGCAGGAGACGCTTACAGAATAACAGAGTTGGAGGGGACCTTGGAGGTCATCTAGTCCAGCCCCCTTCTTCAAGCAGGAGACCTTTACAGAATAACAGAGTTGGAGGGGACCTTGGGGGTCTTCTAGTCCAGCCCCTTTACTCAAGCAGGAGACGCTTACAGAATAACAGAGTTGGAGATTACCTTGGAGATCATCTAGTCCATCCCCTTTACTCAAGCAGGAGACGCTTACAGAATAACAGAGTTGGTGGGGACCTTGGAGGTCATCTAGTCCAGCCCCTTCTTCAAGCAGGAGACCTTTACAGAATAACAGAGTTGGAGGGGACCTTGGGGGTCTTCTAGTCCAGCCCCTTTACTCAAGCAGGAGACGCTTAGAGAATAACAGAGTTGGAGGGGACCTTGGAGGTCATCTAGTCCAGCCCCCTTCTTCAAGCAGGAGATCCTTACAGAATAACAAAGTTGGAGGGGACCTTGGGGGTCTTTTAGTCCATCCCCTTTACTCAAGCAGGACACCCTTACAGAATAACAGAATTGGAAAGGACCTTGGGGGTCTTCTAGTCCATCCCCTTTACTCAAGCAGGAGACCCTTACCGAATAACAGAGTTGGAGGGGACCTTTGGGGTCATCTAGTCCATCCCCTTTACTCGAGCAGGAGACCCTTACAGAATAACAGAGTTGGAGGGGACCTTGGGGGTCTTTTAGTCCATCCGCTTTACTCAAGCAGGAGACGCTTACAGAATAACAGAGTTGGAGGGGACCTTGGAGGTCATCTAGTCCATCCCCTTTACTCAAGCAGGAGACGCTTACAGAATAACAGAGTTGGAGGGGACCTTGGGTGTCTTCTAGTCCAGCCCCTTTACTCAAGCAGGAGACCTTTACAGAATAACAGAGTTGGAGGGGACCTTGGGGGTCTTCTAGTCCAGCCCCTTTAGTCAAGCAGGAGACCCTTACAGAATAACAGAGTTGGAGGGGACCTTGGGGGTCATCTAGTCCATCCCCTTTACTCAAGCAGGAGACGCTTAGAGAATAACAGAGTTGGAGGGGACCTTGGGGGTCATCTAGTCCATCCCCTTTACTCAAGCAGGAGACGCTTAGAGAATAATAGAGTTGGAGGGGACCTTGGAGGTCATCTAGTCCATCCCCATTACTCAAGCAGGAGACCCTTACAGAATAACAGAGTTGGAGGGGGCCTTGGGTGTCTTCTAGTCCATCCCCATTACTCAAGCAGGAGACCCTTACCGAATAACAGAGTTGGAGGGGACCTTGGGGGTCTTCTAGTCCAGCCCCTTTGCTCAAGCAGGAGACCCTTACAGAATAACAGAGTTGGAGGGGACCTTGGGGGTCTTCTAGTCCAGCCCCTTTACTCAAGCAGGAGACCTTTACAGAATAACAGAGATGGAGGGGACCTTGGGGGTCTTCTACTCGAGCCCCTTTACTCAAGCAGGAGACCCTTACCAAATAACAGAGTTGGAGGGGACCTTGGGGGTCTTCTAGTCCAGCCCCTTTACTCAAGCAGGAGACCTTTACAGAATAACAGAGTTGGAGGGGACCTTGGAGGTCATCTAGTCCATCCCCATTACTCAAGCAGGAGACGCTTACAGAATAACAGAGTTGGAGGGGGCCTTGGGTGTCTTCTAGTCCTGCCGCTTTACTCAAGCAGGAGACCCTTACCGAATAATAGAGTTGGAGGGGACCTTGGGGGTCTTCTAGTCCAGCCCCTTTAGTCAAGCAGGAGACCCTTACAGAATAACAGAGTTGGAGGGGACCTTGGGGGTCTTCTAGTCCAGCCCCTTTACTCAAGCAGGAGACCCTTACAGAATAACAGTTGGAGATTACCTTGGAGGTCATCTAGTCCATCCCCTTTACTCAAGCAAGAGACCCTTACAGAATAACAGAGTTGGAGGGGACCTTGGGGGTCTTTTAGTCCATCCGCTTTACTCAAGCAGGAGACGCTTACAGAATAACAGAGTTGGAGGGGATCTTGGGGGTCTTCTAGTCCATCCCCTTTACTCAAGCAGGAGACCTTTACAGAATAAAAGAGTTGGAGGGGACCATGGGGGTCTTCTAGTCCAGCCCCTTTACTCAAGCAGGAGACGCTTACAGAATAACAGAGTTGGAGGGGACCTTGGGGGTCTTCTAGTCTAGTCCCTTTACTCAAGCAGGAGACGCTTACAGAATAACAGAGTTGGAGATTACCTTGGAGATCATCTAGTCCATCCCCTTTACTCAAGCAGGAGACCCTTACAGAATAACAGAGTTGGAGGGGACCTTGGGGGTCTTTTAGTCCATCCCCTTTACTCAAGCAGGAGACCCTTACAGAATAACAGAGTTGGAGGGGACCTTGGGGGTCTTCTAGTCCATCCCCTTTGCTCAAGCAGGAGACCTTTACAGAATAACAGAGTTGGAGGGGACCTTGGGGGTCTTCTAGTCCAGCCCCTTTACTCAAGCAGGAGACGCTTAGAGAATAACAGAGTTGGAGGGGACCTTGGAGGTCATCTAGTCCAGCCCCCTTCTTCAAGCAGGAGATCCTTACAGAATAACAAAGTTGGAGGGGACCTTGGGGGTCTTTTAGTCCATCCCCTTTACTCAAGCAGGACACCCTTACAGAATAACAGAATTGGAAAGGACCTTGGGGGTCTTCTAGTCCATCCCCTTTACTCAAGCAGGAGACCCTTACCGAATAACAGAGTTGGAGGGGACCTTTGGGGTCATCTAGTCCATCCCCTTTACTCGAGCAGGAGACCCTTACAGAATAACAGAGTTGGAGGGGACCTTGGGGGTCTTTTAGTCCATCCGCTTTACTCAAGCAGGAGACGCTTACAGAATAACAGAGTTGGAGGGGACCTTGGAGGTCATCTAGTCCATCCCCTTTACTCAAGCAGGAGACGCTTACAGAATAACAGAGTTGGAGGGGACCTTGGGTGTCTTCTAGTCCAGCCCCTTTACTCAAGCAGGAGACCTTTACAGAATAACAGAGTTGGAGGGGACCTTGGGGGTCTTCTAGTCCAGCCCCTTTAGTCAAGCAGGAGACCCTTACAGAATAACAGAGTTGGAGGGGACCTTGGGGGTCATCTAGTCCATCCCCTTTACTCAAGCAGGAGACGCTTAGAGAATAACAGAGTTGGAGGGGACCTTGGGGGTCATCTAGTCCATCCCCTTTACTCAAGCAGGAGACGCTTAGAGAATAATAGAGTTGGAGGGGACCTTGGAGGTCATCTAGTCCATCCCCATTACTCAAGCAAGAGACCCTTACAGAATAACAGAGTTGGAGGGGGCCTTGGGTGTCTTCTAGTCCATCCCCATTACTCAAGCAGGAGACCCTTACCGAATAACAGAGTTGGAGGGGACCTTGGGGGTCTTCTAGTCCAGCCCCTTTGCTCAAGCAGGAGACCCTTACAGAATAACAGAGTTGGAGGGGACCTTGGGGGTCTTCTAGTCCAGCCCCTTTACTCAAGCAGGAGACCTTTACAGAATAACAGAGTTGGAGGGGACCTTGGGGGTCTTCTACTCGAGCCCCTTTACTCAAGCAGGAGACCCTTACCAAATAACAGAGTTGGAGGGGACCTTGGGGGTCTTCTAGTCCAGCCCCTTTACTCAAGCAGGAGACCTTTACAGAATAACAGAGTTGGAGGGGACCTTGGAGGTCATCTAGTCCATCCCCATTACTCAAGCAGGAGACGCTTACAGAATAACAGAGTTGGAGGGGGCCTTGGGTGTCTTCTAGTCCTGCCGCTTTACTCAAGCAGGAGACCCTTACCGAATAATAGAGTTGGAGGGGACCTTGGGGGTCTTCTAGTCCAGCCCCTTTAGTCAAGCAGGAGACCCTTACAGAATAACAGAGTTGGAGGGGACCTTGGGGGTCTTCTAGTCCAGCCCCTTTACTCAAGCAGGAGACCCTTACAGAATAACAGTTGGAGATTACCTTGGAGGTCATCTAGTCCATCCCCTTTACTCAAGCAAGAGACCCTTACAGAATAACAGAGTTGGAGGGGACCTTGGGGGTCTTTTAGTCCATCCGCTTTACTCAAGCAGGAGACGCTTACAGAATAACAGAGTTGGAGGGGATCTTGGGGGTCTTCTAGTCCATCCCCTTTACTCAAGCAGGAGACCTTTACAGAATAAAAGAGTTGGAGGGGACCATGGGGGTCTTCTAGTCCAGCCCCTTTACTCAAGCAGGAGACGCTTACAGAATAACAGAGTTGGAGGGGACCTTGGGGGTCTTCTAGTCTAGTCCCTTTACTCAAGCAGGAGACGCTTACAGAATAACAGAGTTGGAGATTACCTTGGAGATCATCTAGTCCATCCCCTTTACTCAAGCAGGAGACCCTTACAGAATAACAGAGTTGGAGGGGACCTTGGGGGTCTTTTAGTCCATCCCCTTTACTCAAGCAGGAGACCCTTACAGAATAACAGAGTTGGAGGGGACCTTGGGGGTCTTCTAGTCCATCCCCTTTACTCAAGCAGGAGACCCTTACCGAATAACAGAGTTGGAGGGGACCTTGGGGGTCTTCTAGTCCAGCCCCTTTGCTCAAGCAGGAGACCCTTACAGAATAACAGAGTTGGAGGGGGCCTTGGGGGTCTTCTAGTCCAGCCCCTTTACTCAAGCAGGAGACCTTTACAGAATAACAGAGTTGGAGGGGACCTTGGGGGTCTTCTAGTCGAGCCCCTTAACTCAAGCAGGAGACCCTTACCAAATAACTGAGTTGGAGGGGACCTTGGGGGTCTTCTAGTCCAGCCCCTTTACTCAAGCAGGAGACCTTTACAGAATAACAGAGTTGGAGGGGACCTTGGGGGTCTTCTAGTCCAGTCCCTTTACTCAAGCAGGAGACGCTTACAGAATAACAGAGTTGGAGGCGACCTTGGAGGTCATCTAGTCCATCCCCTTTACTCAAGCAGGAGACGCTTACAGAATAACAGAGTTGGAGGGGACCTTGGAGGTCATCTAGTCCATCCCCTTTATTGAAGCAGGAGATCTTTACAGAATAACGGAGTTGGAGGGGACCTTGGGGGTCTTCTAGTTCAGCAACTTTACTCAAGCAGGAGACGCTTACAGAATAACAGAGTTGGAGGGGACCTTGGGTGTCTTCTAGTCCAGCCCCTTTACTCAAGCTGGAGACCTTTACAGAATAACGGAGGGGACCTTGGGGGTCTTCTAGTCCAGCCCCTTTACTCAAGCAGGAGACGCTTACAGAATAACAGAGTTGGAGGGGACCTTGGGGGTCATCTAGTCCATCCCCTTTACTCAAGCAGGAGACGCTTAGAGAATAACCGAGTTGGAGGGGACCTTGGAGGTCATCTAGTCCATCCCCATTACTCAAGCAGGAGACGCTTACAGAATAACAGAGTTGGAGGGGGCCTTGGGTGTCTTCTAGTCCAGCCGCTTTACTCAAGCAGGAGACCCTTACCGAATAACAGAGTTGGAGGGGACCTTGGGGGTCTTCTAGTCCAGCCCCTTTAGTCAAGCAGGAGACCCTTACAGAATAACAGAGTTGGAGGGGACCTTGGGGGTCTTCTAGTCCAGCCCCTTTACTCAAGCAGGAGACCCTTACAGAATAACAGTTGGAGATTACCTTGGAGGTCATCTAGTCCATCCCCTTTACTCAAGCAGGAGACCCTTACAGAATAACAGAGTTGGAGCGGACCTTGGGGGTCTTTTAGTCCATCCCCTTTGCTCAAGCAGGAGACCCTTACAGAATAACAGAGTTGGAGATTACCTTGGAGGTCATCTAGTCCATCCCCCTTTACTCAAGCAGGAGACCCTTACAGAATAACAGAGTTGGAGGGGACCTTGGGGGTCTTCTAGTCCATCCCCTTTACTCAAGCATGAGACCCTTACCGAATAACAGAGTTGGAGGGGACCTTTGGGGTCATCTAGTCCATCCCCTTTACTCGAGCAGGAGACCCTTACAGAATAACAGAGTTGGAGGGGACCTTGTGGGTCTTTTAGTCCATCCGCTTTACTCAAGCAGGAGACGCTTACAGAATAACAGAGTTGGAGGGGACCTTGGAGGTCATCTAGTCCATCCCCTTTACAGAAGCAGGAGATCTTTACAGAATAACAGAGTTGGAGGGGACCTTGGGGGTCTTCTAGTCCAGCAACTTTACTCAAGCAGGAGACGCTTACAGAATAACAGAGTTGGAGGGGACCTTGGGTGTCTTCTAGTCCAGCCCCTTTACTCAAGCGGGAGACCTTTACAGAATAACAGAGTTGGAGGGGACCTTCGGGGTCTTCTAGTCCATCCCCTTTACTCAAGCAGGAGACGCTTAGAGAATAATAGAGTTGGAGGGGACCTTGGAGGTCATCTAGTCCATCCCCATTACTCAAGCAGGAGACCCTTACAGAATAACAGAGTTGGAGGGGGCCTTGGGTGTCTTCTTGTCCAGCCCCTTTGCTCAAGCAGGAGACCCTTACAGAATAACAGAGTTGGAGGGGACCTTGGGGGTCTTCTAGTCCAGCCCCTTTACTCAAGCAGGAGACCTTTACAGAATAACAGAGTTGGAGGGGACCTTGGGGGTCTTCTAGTCGAGCCCCTTTACTCAAGCAGGAGACCCTTACCAAATAACAGAGTTGGAGGGGACCTTGGGGGTCTTCTAGTCCAGCCCCTTTACTCAAGCAGGAGACCTTTACAGAATAACAGAGTTGGAGGGGACCTTGGGGGTCTTCTAGTCCAGCCCCTTTACTCAAGCAGGAGACGCTTACAGAATAACAGAGTTGGAGGCGACCTTGGAGGTCATCTAGTCCATCCCCTTTACTGAAGAAGGAGATCTTTACAGAATAACAGAGTTGGAGGGGACCTTGGGGGTCATCTAGTCCAGCAACTTTACTCAAGCAGGAGACGCTTACAGAATAACAGAGTTGGAGGGGGCCTTGGGTGTCTTCTAGTCCTGCCGCTTTACTCAAGCAGGAGACCCTTACCGAATAATAGAGTTGGAGGGGACCTTGGGGGTCTTCTAGTCCAGCCCCTTTAGTCAAGCAGGAGACCCTTACAGAATAACAGAGTTGGAGGGGACCTTGGGGGTCTTCTAGTCCAGCCCCTTTACTCAAGCAGGAGACCCTTACAGAATAACAGTTGGAGATTACCTTGGAGGTCATCTAGTCCATCCCCTTTACTCAAGCAAGAGACCCTTACAGAATAACAGAGTTGGAGGGGACCTTGGGGGTCTTTTAGTCCATCCGCTTTACTCAAGCAGGAGACGCTTACAGAATAACAGAGTTGGAGGGGATCTTGGGGGTCTTCTAGTCCATCCCCTTTACTCAAGCAGGAGACCTTTACAGAATAAAAGAGTTGGAGGGGACCATGGGGGTCTTCTAGTCCAGCCCCTTTACTCAAGCAGGAGACGCTTACAGAATAACAGAGTTGGAGGGGACCTTGGGGGTCTTCTAGTCCAGTCCCTTTACTCAAGCAGGAGACGCTTACAGAATAACAGAGTTGGAGATTACCTTGGAGATCATCTAGTCCATCCCCTTTACTCAAGCAGGAGACCCTTACAGAATAACAGAGTTGGAGGGGACCTTGGGGGTCTTTTAGTCCATCCCCTTTACTCAAGCAGGAGACCCTTACAGAATAACAGAGTTGGAGGGGACCTTGGGGGTCTTCTAGTCCATCCCCTTTACTCAAGCAGGAGACCCTTACCGAATAACAGAGTTGGAGGGGACCTTGGGGGTCTTCTAGTCCAGCCCCTTTGCTCAAGCAGGAGACCCTTACAGAATAACAGAGTTGGAGGGGGCCTTGGGGGTCTTCTAGTCCAGCCCCTTTACTCAAGCAGGAGACCTTTACAGAATAACAGAGTTGGAGGGGACCTTGGGGGTCTTCTAGTCGAGCCCCTTAACTCAAGCAGGAGACCCTTACCAAATAACAGAGTTGGAGGGGACCTTGGGGGTCTTCTAGTCCAGCCCCTTTACTCAAGCAGGAGACCTTTACAGAATAACAGAGTTGGAGGGGACCTTGGGGGTCTTCTAGTCCAGTCCCTTTACTCAAGCAGGAGACGCTTACAGAATAACAGAGTTGGAGGCGACCTTGGAGGTCATCTAGTCCATCCCCTTTACTCAAGCAGGAGACGCTTACAGAATAACAGAGTTGGAGGGGACCTTGGAGGTCATCTAGTCCATCCCCTTTATTGAAGCAGGAGATCTTTACAGAATAACGGAGTTGGAGGGGACCTTGGGGGTCTTCTAGTTCAGCAACTTTACTCAAGCAGGAGACGCTTACAGAATAACAGAGTTGGAGGGGACCTTGGGTGTCTTCTAGTCCAGCCCCTTTACTCAAGCTGGAGACCTTTACAGAATAACGGAGGGGACCTTGGGGGTCTTCTAGTCCAGCCCCTTTACTCAAGCAGGAGACGCTTACAGAATAACAGAGTTGGAGGGGACCTTGGGGGTCATCTAGTCCATCCCCTTTACTCAAGCAGGAGACGCTTAGAGAATAACCGAGTTGGAGGGGACCTTGGAGGTCATCTAGTCCATCCCCATTACTCAAGCAGGAGACGCTTACAGAATAACAGAGTTGGAGGGGGCCTTGGGTGTCTTCTAGTCCAGCCGCTTTACTCAAGCAGGAGACCCTTACCGAATAACAGAGTTGGAGGGGACCTTGGGGGTCTTCTAGTCCAGCCCCTTTAGTCAAGCAGGAGACCCTTACAGAATAACAGAGTTGGAGGGGACCTTGGGGGTCTTCTAGTCCAGCCCCTTTACTCAAGCAGGAGACCCTTACAGAATAACAGTTGGAGATTACCTTGGAGGTCATCTAGTCCATCCCCTTTACTCAAGCAGGAGACCCTTACAGAATAACAGAGTTGGAGCGGACCTTGGGGGTCTTTTAGTCCATTCCCTTTGCTCAAGCAGGAGACCCTTACAGAATAACAGAGTTGGAGATTACCTTGGAGGTCATCTAGTCCATCCCCCTTTACTCAAGCAGGAGACCCTTACAGAATAACAGAGTTGGAGGGGACCTTGGGGGTCTTCTAGTCCATCCCCTTTACTCAAGCATGAGACCCTTACCGAATAACAGAGTTGGAGGGGACCTTTGGGGTCATCTAGTCCATCCCCTTTACTCGAGCAGGAGACCCTTACAGAATAACAGAGTTGGAGGGGACCTTGTGGGTCTTTTAGTCCATCCGCTTTACTCAAGCAGGAGACGCTTACAGAATAACAGAGTTGGAGGGGACCTTGGAGGTCATCTAGTCCATCCCCTTTACAGAAGCAGGAGATCTTTACAGAATAACAGAGTTGGAGGGGACCTTGGGGGTCTTCTAGTCCAGCAACTTTACTCAAGCAGGAGACGCTTACAGAATAACAGAGTTGGAGGGGACCTTGGGTGTCTTCTAGTCCAGCCCCTTTACTCAAGCAGGAGACCTTTACAGAATAACAGAGTTGGAGGGGACCTTGGGGGTCTTCTAGTCCATCCCCTTTACTCAAGCAGGAGACGCTTAGAGAATAATAGAGTTGGAGGGGACCTTGGAGGTCATCTAGTCCATCCCCATTACTCAAGCAGGAGACCCTTACAGAATAACAGAGTTGGAGGGGGCCTTGGGTGTCTTCTAGTCCAGCCCCTTTGCTCAAGCAGGAGACCCTTACAGAATAACAGAGTTGGAGGGGACCTTGGGGGTCTTCTAGTCCAGCCCCTTTACTCAAGCAGGAGACCTTTACAGAATAACAGAGTTGGAGGGGACCTTGGGGGTCTTCTAGTCCAGCCCCTTTACTCAAGCAGGAGACCCTTACCAAATAACAGAGTTGGAGGGGACCTTGGGGGTCTTCTAGTCCAGCCCCTTTACTCAAGCAGGAGACCCTTACAGAATAACAGAGTTGGAGGGGACCTTGGGGGTCTTCTAGTCCATCCCCTTTACTCAAGCATGAGACCCTTACCGAATAACAGAGTTGGAGGGGACCTTTGGGGTCATCTAGTCCATCCCCTTTACTCGAGCAGGAGACCCTTACAGAATAACAGAGTTGGAGGGGACCTTGTGGGTCTTTTAGTCCATCCGCTTTACTCAAGCAGGAGACGCTTACAGAATAACAGAGTTGGAGGGGACCTTGGGGGTCTTCTAGTCCAGCCCCTTTGCTCAAGCAGGAGACCCTTACAGAATAACAGAGTTGGAGGGGACCTTGGGGGTCTTCTAGTCCAGCCCCTTTACTCAAGCAGGAGACCTTTACAGAATAACAGAGTTGGAGGGGACCTTGGGGGTCTTCTAGTCCAGCCCCTTTACTCAAGCAGGAGACCCTTACCAAATAACAGAGTTGGAGGGGACCTTGGGGGTCTTCTAGTCCAGCCCCTTTACTCAAGCAGGAGACCTTTACAGAATAACAGAGTTGGAGGGGACCTTGGGGGTCTTCTAGTCCAGCCCCTTTACTCAAGCAGGAGACGCTTACAGAATAACAGAGTTGGAGGCGACCTTGGAGGTCATCTAGTCCATCCCCTTTACTGAAGCAGGAGATCTTTACAGAATAACAGAGTTGGAGGGGACCTTGGGGGTCATCTAGTCCAGCAACTTTACTCAAGCAGGAGACGCTTACAGAATAACAGAGTTGGAGGGGACCTTGGAAGTCATCTAGTCCATCCCTTTTACTCAAGCAGGAGACGCTTACAGAATAACAGAGTTGGAGGGGGCCTTGGGTGTCTTCTAGTCCAGCCCCTTTACTCAAGCAGGAGACCTTTACAGAATAACAGAGTTGGAGGGGACCTTGGGGGTCATCTAGTCCATCCCCTTTACTGAAGCAGGAGATCTTTACAGAATAACAGAGTTGGAGGGGACCTTGGGGGTCTTCTAGTCCAGCCCCTTTACTCAAGCAGGAGACGCTTACAGAATAACAGAGTTGGAGGCGACCTTGGAGGTCATCTAGTCCATCCCCTTTACTGAAGCAGGAGATCTTTACAGAATAACAGAGTTGGAGGGGACCTTGGGGGTCATCTAGTCCAGCAACTTTACTCAAGCAGGAGACGCTTACAGAATAACAGAGTTGGAGGGGACCTTGGAAGTCATCTAGTCCATCCCTTTTACTCAAGCAGGAGACGCTTACAGAATAACAGAGTTGGAGGGGGCCTTGGGTGTCTTCTAGTCCTGCTGCTTTACTCAAGCAGGAGACCCTTACCGAATAATAGAGTTGGATGGGACCTTGGGGGTCTTCTAGTCCAGCCCCTTTAGTCAAGCAGGAGACCCTTACAGAATAACAGAGTTGGAGGGGACCTTGGGGGTCTTCTAGTCCAGCCCCTTTACTCAAGCAGGAGACCCTTACAGAATAACAGAGTTGGAGGGGACCTTGGAGGTCATCTAGTCCATCCCCTTTACAGAAGCAGGAGATCTTTACAGAATAACAGAGTTGGAGGGGACCTTGGGGGTCTTCTAGTCCAGCAACTTTACTCAAGCAGGAGACGCTTACAGAATAACAGAGTTGGAGGGGACCTTGGGTGTCTTCTAGTCCAGCCCCTTTACTCAAGCAGGAGACCTTTACAGAATAACAGAGTTGGAGGGGACCTTGGGGGTCTTCTAGTCCATCCCCTTTACTCAAGCAGGAGACGCTTAGAGAATAATAGAGTTGGAGGGGACCTTGGAGGTCATCTAGTCCATCCCCATTACTCAAGCAGGAGACCCTTACAGAATAACAGAGTTGGAGGGGGCCTTGGGTGTCTTCTAGTCCAGCCCCTTTGCTCAAGCAGGAGACCCTTACAGAATAACAGAGTTGGAGGGGACCTTGGGGGTCTTCTAGTCCAGCCCCTTTACTCAAGCAGGAGACCTTTACAGAATAACAGAGTTGGAGGGGACCTTGGGGGTCTTCTAGTCCAGCCCCTTTACTCAAGCAGGAGACCCTTACCAAATAACAGAGTTGGAGGGGACCTTGGGGGTCTTCTAGTCCAGCCCCTTTACTCAAGCAGGAGACCCTTACAGAATAACAGAGTTGGAGGGGACCTTGGGGGTCTTCTAGTCCATCCCCTTTACTCAAGCATGAGACCCTTACCGAATAACAGAGTTGGAGGGGACCTTTGGGGTCATCTAGTCCATCCCCTTTACTCGAGCAGGAGACCCTTACAGAATAACAGAGTTGGAGGGGACCTTGTGGGTCTTTTAGTCCATCCGCTTTACTCAAGCAGGAGACGCTTACAGAATAACAGAGTTGGAGGGGACCTTGGGGGTCTTCTAGTCCAGCCCCTTTGCTCAAGCAGGAGACCCTTACAGAATAACAGAGTTGGAGGGGACCTTGGGGGTCTTCTAGTCCAGCCCCTTTACTCAAGCAGGAGACCTTTACAGAATAACAGAGTTGGAGGGGACCTTGGGGGTCTTCTAGTCCAGCCCCTTTACTCAAGCAGGAGACCCTTACCAAATAACAGAGTTGGAGGGGACCTTGGGGGTCTTCTAGTCCAGCCCCTTTACTCAAGCAGGAGACCTTTACAGAATAACAGAGTTGGAGGGGACCTTGGGGGTCTTCTAGTCCAGCCCCTTTACTCAAGCAGGAGACGCTTACAGAATAACAGAGTTGGAGGCGACCTTGGAGGTCATCTAGTCCATCCCCTTTACTGAAGCAGGAGATCTTTACAGAATAACAGAGTTGGAGGGGACCTTGGGGGTCATCTAGTCCAGCAACTTTACTCAAGCAGGAGACGCTTACAGAATAACAGAGTTGGAGGGGACCTTGGAAGTCATCTAGTCCATCCCTTTTACTCAAGCAGGAGACGCTTACAGAATAACAGAGTTGGAGGGGGCCTTGGGTGTCTTCTAGTCCAGCCCCTTTACTCAAGCAGGAGACCTTTACAGAATAACAGAGTTGGAGGGGACCTTGGGGGTCATCTAGTCCATCCCCTTTACTGAAGCAGGAGATCTTTACAGAATAACAGAGTTGGAGGGGACCTTGGGGGTCTTCTAGTCCAGCCCCTTTACTCAAGCAGGAGACGCTTACAGAATAACAGAGTTGGAGGCGACCTTGGAGGTCATCTAGTCCATCCCCTTTACTGAAGCAGGAGATCTTTACAGAATAACAGAGTTGGAGGGGACCTTGGGGGTCATCTAGTCCAGCAACTTTACTCAAGCAGGAGACGCTTACAGAATAACAGAGTTGGAGGGGACCTTGGAAGTCATCTAGTCCATCCCTTTTACTCAAGCAGGAGACGCTTACAGAATAACAGAGTTGGAGGGGGCCTTGGGTGTCTTCTAGTCCTGCTGCTTTACTCAAGCAGGAGACCCTTACCGAATAATAGAGTTGGATGGGACCTTGGGGGTCTTCTAGTCCAGCCCCTTTAGTCAAGCAGGAGACCCTTACAGAATAACAGAGTTGGAGGGGACCTTGGGGGTCTTCTAGTCCAGCCCCTTTACTCAAGCAGGAGACCCTTACAGAATAACAGTTGGAGATTACCTTGGAGGTCATCTAGTCCATCCCCTTTACTCAAGCAAGAGACCCTTACAGAATAACAGAGTTGGAGGGGACCTTGGGGGTCTTTTAGTCCATCCGCTTTACTCAAGCAGGAGACGCTTACAGAATAACAGAGTTGGAGGGGACCTTGGGGGTCTTCTAGTCCATCCCCTTTACTCAAGCAGGAGACCTTTACAGAATAACAGAGTTGGAGGGGACCATGGGGGTCTTCTAGTCCAGCCCCTTTACTCAAGCAGGAGACGCTTACAGAATAACAGAGTTGGAGGGGACCTTGGGGGTCTTCTAGTCCAGTCCCTTTACTCAAGCAGGAGACGCTTACAGAATAACAGAGTTGGAGATTACCTTGGAGATCATCTAGTCCATCCGCTTTACTCAAGCAGGAGACGCTTACAGAATAACAGAGTTGGAGGGGACCTTGGGGGTCTTCTAGTCCATCCCCTTTACTCAAGCAGGAGACGCTTACAGAATAACAGAGTTGGAGGGGACCTTGGGGGTCTTCTAGTCCAGTCCCTTTACTCAAGCAGGAGACCCTTACAGAATAACAGAGTTGGAGGGGACCTTGGGGGTCTTTTAGTCCATCCCCTTTACTCAAGCAGGAGACCCTTACAGAATAACAGAGTTGGAGGGGACCTTGGGGGTCTTCTAGTCCATCCCCTTTACTCAAGCAGGAGACCCTTACCGAATAACAGAGTTGGAGGGGACCTTGGGGGTCTTCAAGTCCAGCCCCTTTGCTCAAGCAGGAGACCCTTACAGAATAACAGAGTTGGAGGGGACCTTGGGGGTCTTCTAGTCCAGCCCCTTTACTCAAGCAGGAGACCTTTACAGAATAACAGAGTTGGAGGGGACCTTGGGGGTCTTCTAGTCGAGCCCCTTAACTCAAGCAGGAGACCCTTACCAAATAACAGAGTTGGAGGGGACCTTGAGGGTCTTCTAGTCCAGCCCCTTTACTCAAGCAGGAGACCTTTACAGAATAACAGAGTTGGAGGGGACCTTGGGGGTCTTCTAGTCCAGCCCCTTTACTCAAGCAGGAGACGCTTACAGAATAACAGAGTTGGAGGCGACCTTGGAGGTCATCTAGTCCATCCCCTTTACTCAAGCAGGAGACGCTTACAGAATAACAGAGTTGGAGGGGACCTTGGAGGTCATCTAGTCCATCCCCTTTACTGAAGCAGGAGATCTTTACAGAATAACGGAGTTGGAGGGGACCTTGGGGGTCTTCTAGTCCAGCAACTTTACTCAAGCAGGAGACGCTTACAGAATAACAGAGTTGGAGGGGACCTTGGGTGTCTTCTAGTCCAGCCCCTTTACTCAAGCAGGAGACCTTTACAGAATAACAGAGTTGGAGGGGACCTTGGGGGTCTTCTAGTCCATCCCCATTACTCAAGCAGGAGACGCTTACAGAATAACAGAGTTGGAGGGGGCCTTGGGTGTCTTCTAGTCCAGCCGCTTTACTCAAGCAGGAGACCCTTACCGAATAACAGAGTTGGAGGGGACCTTGGGGGTCTTCTAGTCCAGCCCCTTTAGTCAAGCAGGAGACCCTTACAGAATAACAGAGTTGGAGGGGACCTTGGGGGTCTTCTAGTCCAGCCCCTTTACTCAAGCAGGAGACCCTTACAGAATAACAGTTGGAGATTACCTTGGAGGTCATCTAGTCCATCCCCTTTACTCAAGCAGGAGACCCTTACAGAATAACAGAGTTGGAGCGGACCTTGGGGGTCTTTTAGTCCATCCCCTTTGCTCAAGCAGGAGACCCTTACAGAATAACAGAGTTGGAGATTACCTTGGAGGTCATCTAGTCCATCCCCTTTACTCAAGCAGGAGACCCTTACAGAATAACAGAGTTGGAGGGGACCTTGGGGGTCTCTAAGTCCAGCCCCTTTACTCAAGCAGGAGACGCTTACAGAATAACAGAGTTGGAGGGGACCTTGGGGGTCATCTAGTCCATCCCCTTTACTCAAGCAGGAGACGCTTAGAGAATAACAGAGTTGGAGGGGACCTTGGAGGTCATCTAGTCCATCCCCATTACTCAAGCAGGAGACGCTTACAGAATAACAGAGTTGGAGGGGGCCTTGGGTGTCTTCTAGTCCAGCCCCTTTACTCAAGCAGGAGACCTTTACAGAATAACAGAGTTGGAGGGGACCTTGGAGGTCATCTAGTCCATCCCCTTTACTGAAGCAGGAGATCTTTACAGAATAACAGAGTTGGAGGGGACCTTGGGGGTCTTCTAGTCCAGCAACTTTACTCAAGCAGGAGACGCTTACAGAATAACAGAGTTGGAGGGGACCTTGGGTGTCTTCTAGTCCAGCCCCTTTACTCAAGCAGGAGACCTTTACAGAATAACAGAGTTGGAGGGGACCTTGGGGGTCTTCTAGTCCATCCCCTTTACTCAAGCAGGAGACGCTTAGAGAATAATAGAGTTGGAGGGGACCTTGGAGGTCATCTAGTCCATCCCCATTACTCAAGCAGGAGACCCTTACAGAATAACAGAGTTGGAGGGGGCCTTGGGTGTCTTCTAGTCCATCCCCATTACTCAAGCAGGAGACCCTTACCGAATAACAGAGTTGGAGGGGACCTTGGGGGTCTTCTAGTCCAGCCCCTTTGCTCAAGCAGGAGACCCTTACAGAATAACAGAGTTGGAGGGGACCTTGGGGGTCTTCTAGTCCAGCCCCTTTACTCAAGCAGGAGACCTTTACAGAATAACAGAGTTGGAGGGGACCTTGGGGGTCTTCTAGTCCAGCCCCTTTACTCAAGCAGGAGACCCTTACCAAATAACAGAGTTGGAGGGGACCTTGGGGGTCTTCTAGTCCAGCCCCTTTACTCAAGCAGGAGACCCTTACAGAATAACAGAGTTGGAGGGGACCTTGGGGGTCTTCTAGTCCATCCCCTTTACTCAAGCATGAGACCCTTACCGAATAACAGAGTTGGAGGGGACCTTTGGGGTCATCTAGTCCATCCCCTTTACTCGAGCAGGAGACCCTTACAGAATAACAGAGTTGGAGGGGACCTTGTGGGTCTTTTAGTCCATCCGCTTTACTCAAGCAGGAGACGCTTACAGAATAACAGAGTTGGAGGGGACCTTGGAGGTCATCTAGTCCATCCCCTTTACTGAAGCAGGAGATCTTTACAGAATAACAGAGTTGGAGGGGACCTTGGGGGTCTTCTAGTCCAGCAACTTTACTCAAGCAGGAGACGCTTACAGAATAACAGAGTTGGAGGGGACCTTGGGTGTCTTCTAGTCCAGCCCCTTTACTCAAGCAGGAGACCTTTACAGAATAACAGAGTTGGAGGGGACCTTGGGGGTCTTCTAGTCCATCCCCTTTACTCAAGCAGGAGACGCTTAGAGAATAATAGAGTTGGAGGGGACCTTGGAGGTCATCTAGTCCATCCCCATTACTCAAGCAGGAGACCCTTACAGAATAACAGAGTTGGAGGGGGCCTTGGGTGTCTTCTAGTCCATCCCCATTACTCAAGCAGGAGACCCTTACCGAATAACAGAGTTGGAGGGGACCTTGGGGGTCTTCTAGTCCAGCCCCTTTGCTCAAGCAGGAGACCCTTACAGAATAACAGAGTTGGAGGGGACCTTGGGGGTCTTCTAGTCCAGCCCCTTTACTCAAGCAGGAGACCTTTACAGAATAACAGAGTTGGAGGGGACCTTGGGGGTCTTCTAGTCCAGCCCCTTTACTCAAGCAGGAGACCCTTACCAAATAAGAGTTGGAGGGGACCTTGGGGGTCTTCTAGTCCAGCCCCTTTACTCAAGCAGGAGACCTTTACAGAATAACAGAGTTGGAGGGGACCTTGGGGGTCTTCTAGTCCAGCCCCTTTACTCAAGCAGGAGACGCTTACAGAATAACAGAGTTGGAGGCGACCTTGGAGGTCATCTAGTCCATCCCCTTTACTGAAGCAGGAGATCTTTACAGAATAACAGAGTTGGAGGGGACCTTGGGGGTCATCTAGTCCAGCAACTTTACTCAAGCAGGAGACGCTTACAGAATAACAGAGTTGGAGGGGACCTTGGAAGTCATCTAGTCCATCCCTTTTACTCAAGCAGGAGACGCTTACAGAATAACAGAGTTGGAGGGGGCCTTGGGTGTCTTCTAGTCCTGCTGCTTTACTCAAGCAGGAGACCCTTACCGAATAATAGAGTTGGATGGGACCTTGGGGGTCTTCTAGTCCAGCCCCTTTACTCAAGCAGGAGACCCTTACAGAATAACAGTTGGAGATTACCTTGGAGGTCATCTAGTCCATCCCCTTTACTCAAGCAAGAGACCCTTACAGAATAACAGAGTTGGAGGGGACCTTGGGGGTCTTTTAGTCCATCCGCTTTACTCAAGCAGGAGACGCTTACAGAATAACAGAGTTGGAGGGGACCTTGGGGGTCTTCTAGTCCAGCCCCTTTACTCAAGCAGGAGACCTTTACAGAATAACAGAGTTGGAGGGGACCTTGGGGGTCTTCTAGTCCAGCCCCTTTACTCAAGCAGGAGACCCTTACCAAATAAGAGTTGGAGGGGACCTTGGGGGTCTTCTAGTCCAGCCCCTTTACTCAAGCAGGAGACCTTTACAGAATAACAGAGTTGGAGGGGACCTTGGGGGTCTTCTAGTCCAGCCCCTTTACTCAAGCAGGAGACGCTTACAGAATAACAGAGTTGGAGGCGACCTTGGAGGTCATCTAGTCCATCCCCTTCACTCAAGCAGGAGACCTTTACAGAATAACAGAGTTGGAGGGGACCATGGGGGTCTTCTAGTCCAGCCCCTTTACTCAAGCAGGAGACGCTTACAGAATAACAGAGTTGGAGGGGACCTTGGGGGTCTTCTAGTCCAGTCCCTTTACTCAAGCAGGAGACGCTTACAGAATAACAGAGTTGGAGATTACCTTGGAGATCATCTAGTCCATCCGCTTTACTCAAGCAGGAGACGCTTACAGAATAACAGAGTTGGAGGGGACCTTGGGGGTCTTCTAGTCCATCCCCTTTACTCAAGCAGGAGACCTTTACAGAATAACAGAGTTGGAGGGGACCATGGGGGTCTTCTAGTCCAGCCCCTTTACTCAAGCAGGAGACGCTTACAGAATAACAGAGTTGGAGGGGACCTTGGGGGACTTCTAGTCCAGTCCCTTTACTCAAGCAGGAGACCCTTACAGAATAACAGAGTTGGAGGGGACCTTGGGGGTCTTTTAGTCCATCCCCTTTACTCAAGCAGGAGACCCTTACAGAATAACAGAGTTGGAGGGGACCTTGGGGGTCTTCTAGTCCATCCCCTTTACTCAAGCAGGAGACCCTTACCGAATAACAGAGTTGGAGGGGACCTTGGGGGTCTTCAAGTCCAGCCCCTTTGCTCAAGCAGGAGACCCTTACAGAATAACAGAGTTGGAGGGGACCTTGGGGGTCTTCTAGTCCAGCCCCTTTACTCAAGCAGGAGACCTTTACAGAATAACAGAGTTGGAGGGGACCTTGGGGGTCTTCTAGTCGAGCCCCTTAACTCAAGCAGGAGACCCTTACCAAATAACAGAGTTGGAGGGGACCTTGGGGGTCTTCTAGTCCAGCCCCTTTACTCAAGCAGGAGACCTTTACAGAATAACAGAGTTGGAGGGGACCTTGGGGGTCTTCTAGTCCAGCCCCTTTACTCAAGCAGGAGACGCTTACAGAATAACAGAGTTGGAGGCGACCTTGGAGGTCATCTAGTCCATCCCCTTTACTCAAGCAGGAGACGCTTACAGAATAACAGAGTTGGAGGGGACCTTGGAGGTCATCTAGTCCATCCCCTTTACTGAAGCAGGAGATCTTTACAGAATAACGGAGTTGGAGGGGACCTTGGGGGTCTTCTAGTCCAGCAACTTTACTCAAGCAGGAGACGCTTACAGAATAACAGAGTTGGAGGGGACCTTGGGTGTCTTCTAGTCCAGCCCCTTTACTCAAGCAGGAGACCTTTACAGAATAACAGAGTTGGAGGGGACCTTGGGGGTCTTCTAGTCCATCCCCATTACTCAAGCAGGAGACGCTTACAGAATAACAGAGTTGGAGGGGGCCTTGGGTGTCTTCTAGTCCAGCCGCTTTACTCAAGCAGGAGACCCTTACCGAATAACAGAGTTGGAGGGGACCTTGGGGGTCTTCTAGTCCAGCCCCTTTAGTCAAGCAGGAGACCCTTACAGAATAACAGAGTTGGAGGGGACCTTGGGGGTCTTCTAGTCCAGCCCCTTTACTCAAGCAGGAGACCCTTACAGAATAACAGTTGGAGATTACCTTGGAGGTCATCTAGTCCATCCCCTTTACTCAAGCAGGAGACCCTTACAGAATAACAGAGTTGGAGCGGACCTTGGGGGTCTTTTAGTCCATCCCCTTTGCTCAAGCAGGAGACCCTTACAGAATAACAGAGTTGGAGATTACCTTGGAGGTCATCTAGTCCATCCCCTTTACTCAAGCAGGAGACCCTTACAGAATAACAGAGTTGGAGGGGACCTTGGGGGTCTCTAAGTCCAGCCCCTTTACTCAAGCAGGAAACGCTTACAGAATAACAGAGTTGGAGGGGACCTTGGGGGTCATCTAGTCCATCCCCTTTACTCAAGCAGGAGACGCTTAGAGAATAACAGAGTTGGAGGGGACCTTGGAGGTCATCTAGTCCATCCCCATTACTCAAGCAGGAGACGCTTACAGAATAACAGAGTTGGAGGGGGCCTTGGGTGTCTTCTAGTCCAGCCCCTTTACTCAAGCAGGAGACCTTTACAGAATAACAGAGTTGGAGGGGACCTTGGGGGTCCTCTACTCGAGCCCCTTTACTCAAGCAGGAGACCCTTACCAAATAACAGAGTTGGAGGGGACCTTGGGGGTCTTCTAGTCCAGCCCCTTTACTCAAGCAGGAGACCTTTACAGAATAACAGAGTTGGAGGGGACCTTGGGGGTCTTCTAGTCCAGCCCCTTTACTCAAGCAGGAGACGCTTACAGAATAACAGAGTTGGAGGCGACCTTGGAGGTCATCTAGTCCATCCCCTTTACTGAAGCAGGAGACGCTTACAGAATAACAGAGTTGGAGGGGACCTTGGAGGTCATCTAGTCCATCCCCTTTACTCAAGCAGGAGATCTTTACAGAATAACAGAGTTGGAGGGGACCTTGGGGGTCTTCTAGTCCAGCCCCTTTACTCAAGCAGGAGACCTTTACAGAATAACAGAGTTGGAGGGGACCTTGGGGGTCTTCTAGTCCAGCCCCTTTACTCAAGCAGGAGACGCTTACAGAATAACAGAGTTGGAGGGGACCTTGGAGGTCATCTAGTCCAGCCCCCTTCTTCAAGCAGGAGACCTTTACAGAATAACAGAGTTGGAGGGGACCTTGGGGGTCTTTTAGTCCAGCCCCTTTACTCAAGCAGGACACCCTTACAGAATAACAGAGTTGGAGGGGACCTTGGGGGTCTTCTAGTCCATCCCCTTTACTCAAGCAGGAGACCCTTACCGAATAACAGAGTTGGAGGGGACCTTTGGGGTCATCTAGTCCATCCCCTTTACTCGAGCAGGAGACCCTTACAGAATAACAGAGTTGGAGGGGACCTTGGGGGTCTTTTAGTCCATCCGCTTTACTCAAGCAGGAGACGCTTACAGAATAACAGAGTTGGAGGGGACCTTGGGTGTCTTCTAGTCCAGCCCCTTTAATCAAGCAGGAGACCTTTACAGAATAACAGAGTTGGAGGGGACCTTGGGGGTCTTCTAGTCCAGCCCCTTTAGTCAAGCAGGAGACCCTTACAGAATAACAGAGTTGGAGGGGACCTTGGGGGTCATCTAGTCCATCCCCTTTACTCAAGCAGGAGACGCTTAGAGAATAACAGAGTTGGAGGGGACCTTGGAGGTCATCTAGTCCATCCCCTTTACTCAAGCAGGAGACGCTTACAGAATAACAGAGTTGGAGGGGACCTTGGAGGTCATCTAGTCCAGCCCCCTTCTTCAAGCAGGGGACCTTTACAGAATAACAGAGTTGGAGGGGACCTTGGGGGTCTTCTAGTCCAGCTCCTTTACTCAAGCAGGAGACGCTTACAGAATAACAGAGTTGGAGGGGACCTTGGAGGTCATCTAGTCCAGCCCCCTTCTTCAAGCAGGAGATCCTTACAGAATAACAGAGTTGGAGGGGACCTTGGGGGTCTTTTAGTCCATCCCCTTTACTCAAGCAGGACACCCTTACAGAATAACAGAGTTGGAGGGGACCTTGGGGGTCTTCTAGTCCATCCCCTTTACTCAAGCAGGAGACCCTTACCGAATAACAGAGTTGGAGGGGACCTTTGGGGTCATCTAGTCCATCCCCTTTACTCGAGCAGGAGACCCTTACAGAATAACAGAGTTGGAGGGGACCTTGGGGGTCTTTTAGTCCATCCGCTTTACTCAAGCAGGAGACGCTTACAGAATAACAGAGTTGGAGGGGACCTTGGGTGTCTTCTAGTCCAGCCCCTTTAATCAAGCAGGAGACCTTTACAGAATAACAGAGTTGGAGGGGACCTTGGGGGTCTTCTAGTCCAGCCCCTTTAGTCAAGCAGGAGACCCTTACAGAATAACAGAGTTGGAGGGGACCTTGGGGGTCATCTAGTCCATCCCCTTTACTCAAGCAGGAGACGCTTAGAGAATAACAGAGTTGGAGGGGACCTTGGAGGTCATCTAGTCCATCCCCATTACTCAAGCAGGAGACGCTTACAGAATAACAGAATTGGAGGGGGCCTTGGGTGTCTTCTAGTCCAGCCGCTTTACTCAAGCAGGAGACCCTTACCGAATAATAGAGTTGGAGGGGACCTTGGGGGTCTTCTAGTCCAGCCCCTTTAGTCAAGCAGGAGACCCTTACAGAATAACAGAGTTGGAGGGGACCTTGGGGGTCTTCTAGTCCAGCCCCTTTACTCAAGCAGGAGACCCTTACAGAATAACAGTTGGAGATTACCTTGGAGGTCATCTAGTCCATCCCCTTTACTCAAGCAGGAGACCTTTAAAGAATAACAGAGTTGGAGGGGACCTGGGGGGTCTTTTAGTCCATCCGCTTTACTCAAGCAGGAGACGCTTACAGAATAACAGAATTGGAGGGGGCCTTGGGTGTCTTCTAGTCCAGCCACTTTACTCAAGCAGGAGACCCTTACCGAATAATAGAGTTTGAGGGGACCTTGGGGGTCTTCTAGTCCAGCCCCTTTAGTCAAGCAGGAGACGCTTACAGAATAACAGAGTTGGAGGGGACCTTGGAGGTCATCTAGTCCAGCCCCCTTCTTCAAGCAGGAGACCTTTACAGAATAACAGAGTTGGAGGGGACCTTGGGGGTCTTCTAGTCCAGCCCCTTTACTCAAGCAGGAGACCCTTACCAAATAACAGAGTTGGAGGGGACCTTGGGGGTCTTCTAGTCCAGCCCCTTTACTCAAGCAGGAGACGCTTACAGAATAACAGAGTTGGAGGCGACCTTGGAGGTCATCTAGTCCATCCCCTTTACTCAAGCAGGAGACGCTTACAGAATAACAGAGTTGGAGGGGACCTTGGAGGTCATCTAGTCCATCCCCTTTACTCAAGCAGGAGATCTTTACAGAATAACAGAGTTGGAGGGGGCCTTGGGTGTCTTCTAGTCCAGCCACTTTACTCAAGCAGGAGACCCTTACCGAATAATAGAGTTTGAGGGGACCTTGGGGGTCTTCTAGTCCAGCCCCTTTAGTCAAGCAGGAGACGCTTACAGAATAACAGAGTTGGAGGGGACCTTGGAGGTCATCTAGTCCAGCCCCCTTCTTCAAGCAGGAGACCTTTACAGAATAACAGAGTTGGAGGGGACCTTGGGGGTCTTCTAGTCCAGCAACTTTACTCAAGCAGGAGACGCTTACAGAATAACAGAGTTGGAGGGGACCTTGGAAGTCATCTAGTCCATCCCCTTTACTCAAGCAGGAGACGCTTACAGAATAACAGAGTTGGAGGGGACCTTGGAAGTCATCTAGTCCATCCCCTTTACTCAAGCAGGAGACCCTTACAGAATAACAGAGTTGGAGGGGACCTTGGGGGTCTTTAAGTCCATCCGCTTTACTCAAGCAGGAGACGCTTACAGAATAACAGAGTTGGAGGGGACCTTGGGTGTCTTCTAGTCGAGCCCCTTTACTCAAGCAGGAGACCTTTACAGAATAACAGAGTTGGAGGGGACCATGGGGGTCTTCTAGTCCAGCCCCTTTACTCAAGCAGGAGACGCTTACAGAATAACAGAGTTGGAGGGGACCTTGGGGGTCTTCTAGTCCAGTCCCTTTACTCAAGCAGGAGACGCTTACAGAATAACAGAGTTGGAGATTACCTTGGAGATCATCTAGTCCATCCCCTTTACTCAAGCAGGAGACCCTTACAGAATAACAGAGTTGGAGGGGACCTTGGGGGTCTTTTAGTCCATCCCCTTTACTCAAGCAGGAGACCCTTACAGAATAAGAGAGTTGGAGGGGACCTTGGGGGTCTTCTAGTCCATCCCCTTTACTCAAGCAGGAGACCCTTACCGAATAACAGAGTTGGAGGGGACCTTGGGGGTCTTCTAGTCCAGCCCCTTTGCTCAAGAAGGAGACCCTTACAGAATAACAGAGTTGGAGGAGACCTTGGGGGTCTTCTAGTCCAGCCCCTTTACTCAAGCAGGAGACCTTTACAGAATAACAGAGTTGGAGGGGACCTTGGGGGTCTTCTAGTCGAGCCCCTTAACTCAAGCAGGAGACCCTTACCAAATAACAGAGTTGGAGGGGACCTTGGGGGTCTTCTAGTCCAGCCCCTTTACTCAAGCAGGAGACCTTTACAGAATAACAGAGTTGGAGGGGACCTTGGGGGTCTTCTAGTCCAGCCCCTTTACTCAAGCAGGAGACGCTTACAGAATAACAGAGTTGGAGGCGACCTTGGAGGTCATCTAGTCCATCCCCTTTACTCAAGCAGGAGACGCTTACAGAATAACAGAGTTGGAGGGGACCTTGGAGGTCATCTAGTCCATCCCCTTTACTGAAGCAGGAGATCTTTACAGAATAACAGAGTTGGAGGGGACCTTGGGGGTCTTCTAGTCCAGCAACTTTACTCAAGCAGGAGACGCTTACAGAATAACAGAGTTGGAGGGGACCTTGGAAGTCATCTAGTCCATCCCCTTTACTCAAGCAGGAGACGCTTAGAGAATAACAGAGTTGGAGGGGACCTTGGAGGTCATCTAGTCCATCCCCATTACCCAAGCAGGGGACGCTTACAGAATAACAGAATTGGAGGGGGCCTTGGGTGTCTTCTAGTCCAGCCGCTTTACTCAAGCGGGAGACCCTTACCGAATAATAGAGTTGGAGGGGACCTTGGGGGTCTTCTAGTCCAGCCCCTTTAGTCAAGCAGGAGACCCTTACAGAATAACAGAGTTGGAGGGGACCTTGGGGGTCTTCTAGTCCAGCCCCTTTACTCAAGCAGGAGACCCTTACAGAATAACAGTTGGAGATTACCTTGGAGGTCATCTAGTCCATCCCCTTTACTCAAGCAGGAGACCCTTAAAGAATAACAGAGTTGGAGGGGACCTGGGGGGTCTTTTAGTCCATCCGCTTTACTCAAGCAGGAGACGCTTACAGAATAACAGAATTGGAGGGGGCCTTGGGTGTCTTCTAGTCCAGCCGCTTTACTCAAGCAGGAGACCCTTACCGAATAATAGAGTTGGAGGGGACCTTGGGGGTCTTCTAGTCCAGCCCCTTTAGTCAAGCAGGAGACGCTTACAGAATAACAGAGTTGGAGGGGACCTTGGAGGTCATCTAGTCCAGCCCCCTTCTTCAAGCAGGAGACCTTTGCAGAATAACAGAGTTGGAGGGGACCTTGGGGATCTTCTAGTCCAGCCCCTTTACTCAAGCAGGAGACCCTTACCAAATAACAGAGTTGGAGGGGACCTTGGGGGTCTTCTAGTCCAGCCCCTTTACTCAAGCAGGAGACGCTTACAGAATAACAGAGTTGGAGGCGACCTTGTAGGTCATCTAGTCCAGCCCCTTTAGTCAAGCAGGAGACCCTTACAGAATAACAGAGTTGGAGGGGACCTTGGGTGTCTTCTAGTCCAGCCCCTTTACTCAAGCTGGAGACCTTTACAGAATAACGGAGGGGACCTTGGGGGTCTTCTAGTCCAGCCCCTTTACTCAAGCAGGAGACGCTTACAGAATAACAGAGTTGGAGGGGACCTTGGGGGTCATCTAGTCCATCCCCTTTACTCAAGCAGGAGACGCTTAGAGAATAACCGAGTTGGAGGGGACCTTGGAGGTCATCTAGTCCATCCCCATTACTCAAGCAGGAGACGCTTACAGAATAACAGAGTTGGAGGGGGCCTTGGGTGTCTTCTAGTCCAGCCGCTTTACTCAAGCAGGAGACCCTTACCGAATAACAGAGTTGGAGGGGACCTTGGGGGTCTTCTAGTCCAGCCCCTTTAGTCAAGCAGGAGACCCTTACAGAATAACAGAGTTGGAGGGGACCTTGGGGGTCTTCTAGTCCAGCCCCTTTACTCAAGCAGGAGACCCTTACAGAATAACAGTTGGAGATTACCTTGGAGGTCATCTAGTCCATCCCCTTTACTCAAGCAGGAGACCCTTAAAGAATAACAGAGTTGGAGGGGACCTGGGGGGTCATCTAGTCCATCCCCTTTACTCAAGCAGGAGACGCTTAGAGAATAACAGAGTTGGAGGGGACCTTGGAGGTCATCTAGTCCATCCCCATTACCCAAGCAGGGGACGCTTACAGAATAACAGAATTGGAGGGGACCTTGGGGGTCTTCTAGTCCAGCCCCTTTAGTCAAGCAGGAGACGCTTACAGAATAACAGAGTTGGAGGGGACCTTGGAGGTCATCTAGTCCAGCCCCCTTCTTCAAGCAGGAGACCTTTACAGAATAACAGAGTTGGAGGGGACCTTGGGGGTCTTCTAGTCCAGCCCCTTTACTCAAGCAGGAGACCCTTACCAAATAACAGAGTTGGAGGGGACCTTGGGGGTCTTCTAGTCCAGCCCCTTTACTCAAGCAGGAGACGCTTACAGAATAACAGAGTTGGAGGCGACCTTGTAGGTCATCTAGTCCATCCCCTTTACTCAAGCAGGAGACGCTTACAGAATAACAGAGTTGGAGGGGACCTTGGAGGTCATCTAGTCCATCCCCTTTACTCAAGCAGGAGATCTTTACAGAATAACAGAGTTGGAGGGGACCTTGGGGGTCTTCTAGTCCAGCAACTTTACTCAAGCAGGAGACGCTTACAGAATAACAGAGTTGGAGGGGACCTTGGAAGTCATCTAGTCCATCCCCTTTACTCAAGCAGGAGACGCTTACAGAATAACAGAGTTGGAGGGGACCTTGGGTGTCTTCTATTCCAGCCTCTTTACTCAAGCAGGAGACCCTTACCGAATAACAGAGTTGGAGGGGACCTTGGGGGTCTTTAAGTCCATCCGCTTTACTCAAGCAGGAGACGCTTACAGAATAACAGAGTTGGAGGGGACCTTGGGTGTCTTCTAGTCGAGCCCCTTTACTCAAGCAGGAGACCTTTACAGAATAACAGAGTTGGAGGGGACCATGGGGGTCTTCTAGTCCAGCCCCTTTACTCAAGCAGGAGACGCTTACAGAATAACAGAGTTGGAGGGGACCTTGGGGGTCTTCTAGTCCAGTCCCTTTACTCAAGCAGGAGACGCTTACAGAATAACAGAGTTGGAGATTACCTTGGAGATCATCTAGTCCATCCCCATTACTCAAGCAGGAGACGCTTACAGAATAACAGAGTTGGAGGGGGCCTTGGGTGTCTTCTAGTCCTGCCGCTTTACTCAAGCAGGAGACCCTTACAGAATAACAGAGTTGGAGGGGACCTTGGGGGTCTTCTAGTCCAGCCCCTTTACTCAAGCAGGAGACGCTTAGAGAATAACAGAGTTGGAGGGGACCTTGGGTGTCTTCTAGTCCAGTCCCTTTACTCAAGCAGGAGACCTTTACAGAATAACAGAGTTGGAGGGGACCTTGGGGGTCTCTAAGTCCAGCCCCTTTACTCAAGCAGGAGACGCTTACAGAATAACAGAGTTGGAGGGGACCTTGGGGGTCATCTAGTCCATCCCCTTTACTCAAGCAGGAGACGCTTAGAGAATAACAGAGTTGGAGGGGACCTTGGAGTTCATCTAGTCCATCCCCATTACTCAAGCAGGAGACGCTTACAGAATAACAGAGTTGGAGGGGGCCTTGGGTGTCTTCTAGTCCTCCCGCTTTACTCAAGCAGGAGACCCAGGAACCTCCATGATGTGGGAAAAAGGAGATGGTGAGTATTTGGACAAGGCAAAAGAGCCCAGGAGCCTCCATGATGTGGGAAAAAGGAGATGGTGAGTATTTGGACAAGGCAAAAGATCTCAGGAACCTGCATGATGTGGGAAAAAGAAGATGGTGAGTATTTGGAAAAGGTAAAGGAGACCAGGAACCTCCATGATGTGGGAAAAAGGAGATGGTGAGTATTTGGACAAGGCAAAGGAAACCAGGAACTCCATGATGTGGGAAAAAGGAGATGGTGAGTATTTGGACAAGGCAAAAGATCCCAGGAACCTCCATGATGTGGGAAAAAGGAGATAGTGAGTATTTAGATAAGGCAAAGGAACCCCCATGATGTGGGAAAAAGGAGATGGTGAGTATTTAGATAAGGCAAAGGAGCCCAGGATCCTCCATGATGAGGCGTAAAGGAGGTGGTGAGTATTTAGAGAAGGAATGAGAGCCTAGGAACCACCCTGATGTGGGGAAAAGGAGATGGTGAGTATTTGGACAAGGCAAAAGAGCCGAGGAACCTCCATGATGTGGATAAAAGGAGATGGTGAGTATTAAGAGAAGGTAAAAGAACCCAGGAACCTCCATGATGTGGGGAAAAGGAGATGGTGAGTATTTGGACAAGGCAAAAGATCCCAGGAACCTCCATGATGTGAAAAAAAGATTTTGAGCATTTAGACAAGGCAAAGGAACCCAGGAACCTCTATGATATGGGGAAAAGGAGATAGTGAGTATTTCGACAAGGCAAAGGAGATCAGGAACTCCATGATGTGGATAAAAGGAGATGGAGAGTATTTAGAAGAGAGAAAAGATCCCAGGAACCTCCATGATGTGGGAAAAAGGAGATGGTGAGTATTTGGACAAGGCAAAAGAGCCTCCTCCATGATGTAGATAAAAGGAGATGGTGAGTATTTAGAAGAGGGAAAAGATCCCAGGAACCTCCATGATGTGAAAAAAAGATGGTGAGTATTTAGACAAGGCAAAGGAGCCTTGGGATAAAGGAGATGGTGAGTATTTAGAAGAGGGAAAACATCCCAGGAACTTCCATGATTTGGAAAAAGTAGATGGTGAGTATTTAGATAAGGCAAAGGAACCCCCATGATGTGGGAAAAAGTAGATGGTGAGTATTTAGATAAGGCAAAGGAGCCCAGGATCCTCCATGATGAGACGTAAAGGAGGTGGTGAGTATTTAGAGAAGGAATGAGAGCCTAGGAACCACCCTGATGTGGGGAAAAGGAGATGGTGAGTATTTGGACAAGGCAAAAGAGCCGAGGAACCTCCATGATGTGGATAAAAGGAGATGGTGAGTATTAAGAGAAGGTAAAAGAACCCAGGAACCTCCATGATGTGGGAAAAAGGAGATGGTGAGTATTTGGACAAGGCAAAAGAGCCCAGGAACATCCATGATGTGAGAAAAAGATGGTGAGTATTTGGACAAGGCAAAGGAGACCAGGAACTTCCATGATGTGGGAAAAAGGAGATGGTGAGTATTTAGAAGAGGCAAAACATCCCAGGAACCTCCATGATGTGGAAAAAACGAGATGGTGAGTATTTGGACAAGGCAAAAGAGCCCAGGAACCTCCATGATGTGGATAAAACGAGATGGTGGGTATTTAGAAGAGGGAAAAGATCCCAGGAACCTCCATGATGTGGAAAAAAGATGTTGAGCATTTAGACAAGGCAAAGGAAAGCAGGAACCTCCATGATATGGGATAAAGGAAATGGTGAGTATTTGGACAAGGCAAAAGAGCCCAGGAACCTCCATGATGTGAGGAAAAGGAGATGGTGAGTATTTAGAAAAGGAATGAAAGCCTAGGAACCTCCATGATGTGGATAAAAGGAGATGGTGAGTATTTGGACAAGGCAAAAGAGCCCAGGAACCTCCATGATGTGGATAAAAGGAGATGGTGAGTATTTAGAAGAGGGAAAAGATCCCAGGAACATCCATGATGTGAAAAAAAAGATGTTTGAGTATTTGGACAAGGCAAAAGAGCCCAGGAACCTCCATGATGTGGGGAAAAGGAGATGGTGAGTATTTAGAAGAGGCAAAACATCCCAGGAACCTCCATGATGTGGAAAAAAGGTGATGGTGAGTATTTGGACAAGGCAAAAGAGCCGAGGAACCTCCATGATGTGGATAAAAGGAGATGGTGAGTATTTAGAAGAGGGAAAAGATCCCAGGAACCTCCATGATGTGGGAAAAAGAAGATGGTGAGTATTTGGAAAAGGTAAAGGAGACCAGGAACCTCCATGATGTGGGAAAAAGAAGATGGTGAGTATTTAGAAGAGGGAAAAGATCCCAGGAACCTCCATGATGTGGGAAAAAGGAAATGGTGAGTTTTTGGACAAGGCAAAGGAGACCAGGAACTTCCATGATGTGGGAAAAGGAGATGGTGAGTATTTAGAACAGGCAAAACATCCCAGGAACCTCCATGATGTGGAAAAAACGAGATGGTGAGTATTTGGACAAGGCAAAAGAGCCCAGGAACCTCCATGATGTGGATAAAAGGAGATGGTGAGTATTTAGAAGAGGGAAAAGATCCCAGGAACCTCCATGATGTGGGAAAAAGGAAATGGTGAGTATTTGGACAAGGCAAAGGAGACCAGGAACTTCCATGATGTGGGAAAAGGAGATGGTGAGTATTTAGAACAGGCAAAACATCCCAGGAACCTCCATGATGTGGAAAAAACGAGATGGTGAGTATTTGGACAAGGCAAAAGAGCCCAGGAACCTCCATGATGTGGATAAAAGGAGATGGTGAGTATTTAGAAGAGGGAAAAGATCCCAGGAACCTCCATGATGAGGGGTAAAGGAGGTGGTGAGTATTTAGATAAGGCAAAGGAGCCCAGGATCCTCCATGATATGAATAAAAGGAGATGATGAGTATTTGGACAAGGCAAAAGATCCCAGGAACCTCCATGATGTGAAAAAAAGATGTTGAGCATTTAGACAAGGCAAAGGAACCCAGGAACCTCCATGATATGGGAAAAAGAAGATGGTGAGTATTTGGACAAGGCAAAGGAGACCAGGAACCTCCATGATGTGGGAAAAAGGAGATGGTGAGTATTTGGACAAGGCAAAAGATCCCAGGAACCTCCATGATGTGGGAAAAAGGAGATGGTGAGTATTTGGACAAGGCAAAAGATCCCAGGAACCTCCATGATGTGAAAAAAAGATTTTGAGCATTTAGACAAGGCAAAGGAACCCAGGAACCTCCATGATATGGGGAAAAGGAGATAGTGAGTATTTGGACAAGGCAAAGGAGACCAGGAACTCCATGATGTGGGAAAAAGGAGATGGTGAGTATTTAGAAGAGGGAAAAGATCCCAGGAACCTCCATGATGTGGGAAAAAGGAGATGGTGAGTATTTGGACAAGGCAAAAGATCCCAGGAACCTCCATGATATGGGATAAAGGAGATGGTGAGTATTTAGAAGAGGGAAAACATCCCAGGAACCTCCATGATTTGGAAAAAGTAGATGGTGAGTATTTAGATAAGGCAAAGGAACCCCCATGATGTGGGAAAAAGGAGATGGTGAGTATTTAGATAAGGCAAAGGAGCCCAGGATCCTCCATGATGAGGGGTAAAGGAGGTGGGAAGGTAAAAAAACCCAGGAACCTCCATGATGTGGGAAAAAGGAGATGGTGAATATTTGGAAGAGGGAAAAGATCCCAGGAACCTCCATGATGTGGGAAAAAGGAGATGGTGAGTATTTGGACAAGGCAAAAGAGCCCAGGAACCTCCATGATGTGGATAAAAGGAGATGGTGAGTATTTGGACAAGGCAAAAGATCCCAGGAACCTCCATGATGTGGGAAAAAGGAGATGGTGAGTATTTCAAAGAGGGAAAACATCCCAGGAACCTCTATGATGTGGAAAAAAGGAAATGGTGAGTATTTAGAGAAGGTGAAAGAACCCAGGAACCTCCATGATGTGGGAAAAAGGAGATGGTGAGTATTTGGACAAGGCAAAAGAGCCCAGGAACATCCATGATGTGAGAAAACGATGGTGAGTATTTGGACAAGGCAAAGGAGACCAGGAACTTCCATGATGTGGGAAAAAGGAGATGGTGAGTATTTAGAAGAGGCAAAAGATCCCAGGAACCTCCATGATGTGGGAAAAAGGAGATGGTGAGTATTTGGACAAGGCAAAAGAGCCCAGGAACCTCCATGATGTGAAAAAAAGATGTTGAGCATTTAGACAAGGCAAAGGAACGCAGGAATCTCCATGATATGGGATTAAGGAAATGGTGAGTATTTGGACAAGGCAAAAGAGCCCAGGAACCTCCATGATGTGAGGAAAAGGAGATGGTGAGTATTTAGAAGAGGGAAAAGATCCCAGGAACCTCCATGATGTGGGAAAAAGGAGATGGTGAGTATTTGGACAAGGCAAAAGAGCCCAGGAACCTCCATGATGTGGATAAAAGGAGATGGTGAGTATTTAGAAGAGGGAAAAGATCCCAGGAACCTCCATGATGTGGGGAAAAGGAGATGGTGAGTATTTGGACAAGGCAAAAGAGCCCAGGAACCTCCATGATGTGGATAAAAGGAGATGGTGAGTATTTAGAAGAGGGAAAAGATCCCAGGAACCTCCATGATGTGGGAAAAAGGAGATGGTGAGTATTTCAAAGAGGGAAAACATCCCAGGAACCTCTATGATGTGGAAAAAAGGAAATGGTGAGTATTTAGAGAAGGTGAAAGAACCCAGGAACCTCCATGATGTGGGAAAAAGGAGATGGTGAGTATTTGGACAAGGCAAAAGAGCCCAGGAACATCCATGATGTGAGAAAACGATGGTGAGTATTTGGACAAGGCAAAGGAGACCAGGAACTTCCATGATGTGGGAAAAAGGAGATGGTGAGTATTTAGAAGAGGCAAAAGATCCCAGGAACCTCCATGATGTGGGAAAAAGGAGATGGTGAGTATTTGGACAAGGCAAAAGAGCCCAGGAACCTCCATGATGTGAAAAAAAGATGTTGAGCATTTAGACAAGGCAAAGGAACGCAGGAATCTCCATGATATGGGATAAAGGAAATGGTGAGTATTTGGACAAGGCAAAAGAGCCCAGGAACCTCCATGATGTGAGGAAAAGGAGATGGTGAGTATTTAGAAGAGGGAAAAGATCCCAGGAACCTCCATGATGTGGGAAAAAGGAGATGGTGAGTATTTCAAAGAGGGAAAACATCCCAGGAACCTCTATGATGTGGAAAAAAGGAAATGGTGAGTATTTAGAGAAGGTGAAAGAACCCAGGAACCTCCATGATGTGGGAAAAAGGAGATGGTGAGTATTTGGACAAGGCAAAAGAGCCCAGGAACATCCATGATGTGAGAAAACGATGGTGAGTATTTGGACAAGGCAAAGGAGACCAGGAACTTCCATGATGTGGGAAAAAGGAGATGGTGAGTATTTAGAAGAGGCAAAAGATCCCAGGAACCTCCATGATGTGGGAAAAAGGAGATGGTGAGTATTTGGACAAGGCAAAAGAGCCCAGGAACCTCCATGATGTGAAAAAAAGATGTTGAGCATTTAGACAAGGCAAAGGAACGCAGGAATCTCCATGATATGGGATAAAGGAAATGGTGAGTATTTGGACAAGGCAAAAGAGCCCAGGAACCTCCATGATGTGAGGAAAAGGAGATGGTGAGTATTTAGAAGAGGGAAAAGATCCCAGGAACCTCCATGATGTGGGAAAAAGGAGATGGTGAGTATTTGGACAAGGCAAAAGAGCCCAGGAACCTCCATGATGTGGATAAAAGGAGATGGTGAGTATTTAGAAGAGGGAAAAGATCCCAGGAACCTCCATGATGTGAGAAAAAGGAGATGGTGAGTATTTGGACAAGGCAAAAGAACCCAGGAACCTCCATGATGTGGATGGTGCGAAAGCGGGTTAATTGGTTGTGTACATGCAACTCTCAATTTCTTGGATTGTGGAAAAGTATTTAAATTAAAACGTGGTGCAAAATGAATATTAATTTTGAATCAATTTCTTTTTAAAATAAATCAGTCTTAAATATACTAGGTCTGAATTAATATTTCCTATATACTTCTTGTTCTGACCCAGACTTAGCAAAACCAAGAAAGAGAATCCTTCTCCTGGAAAAAAAGAACCCCTCTTTAGTTAGCTACTGTGAGTTAATGGCATTCACACGCAGAAAAGTCCAGGCAATAGTCTTTAAGGAGTTAACTGCAAGACAGACCTTATCAGTTCCTTGCGATAACTGGAGCCTGGAGCTCCCAGCTGAAAGGCTGTAAATTAAGTTCTGGCAAGCAGTCTTTGATGCATAAAATGCAATGAGCAAAATCCTCAGAAATACGAACTGTCTCCTACAACCACCCCTCCCCTTTCCTTCTGTTTATTCCTTAGCCAGGGAGGGGCCATTCAGCATCCACGTGTGCCTTGCTTCCCATGCTGGCTCCTTGTCCTCCGTTGTCCTACTTTCCTAAAAGCTCTGTGCATATGTGCATCTGGAACAGGCCCCAGCTGTTATTCCTCCCCACTTAACTCCGCCTCCGAAGGCAGCTGAGAAATATCGGACGGCCCTGGCTCGATTTCTGCACCCGACAGAAAGCTTCCATCAGAGCCTTCCCCAGAGCTGGCAGCAGGGAGCTGGCCTGGGTGCTGATGTTGGGGGGCTTCCCTGACAATTAGGCTGCCCTCCTGCCCCCTCCCCTCCCTCCACTGTGACATCAGAGATGACCCCCCCTCCTCCAGGTCACCAAGCAACAGTGAGCAGACACCCCCTTTCCAGAGAGGTTGCCAGGAGATGCCCCCTTGGCTCAGGGCAGTGATGGGCAACCTTTTTGGCGTGGTGTGTCAAAAATCGGCAAAAAATCGAGCATAACTCGCGTTGTGTGTCACTTCGACAAAAACATAATTTTGCGCAATTTATAGTTTAAACTACAAAAATATATAATTGCAATATAATTGTATTTAAAAAACCAAAAACAAATTATTTAACATACCTGCTTAGTAACTTCTTTGTTCATCAGTCACTTTTTTCAATGCCATTGTAACTCTGGTCACTAAATGTTTTCCCCCTCCTCGAGACTCCTCACTTCTTCCTTCATTCCTCTTGCTTATCTACCTTCACCTTATCTATCTTCTGCTCTTTCCCTCTCTTCCTTCCTTTCTCCTTCCATCCTCTCTTCTTTCCTCACTCACTCCCTTCCTCCTTTTCTCTTCCTTCCTCCTTCCATTCTTTCAGCTTCATTTCTTTTGCCTATCTACCTTCTCTGTCTTTCTGCTCTTTCCATTTCTCTCTTCCTCTTCGCTTCTGTTCCTTCCTCCTTCCCTCCTTCCCTATTTCTTTCTTCTTCCTTCCTTCTGCCTATCTTCACCTTCTCTGTCTTTCTGCTCTTTCCCTGTCTTCCCCTTTCCTCCCTCCCTCCCTTCTTTCCTTTCTAGTTCCATCTTTTCTTCTTTCCTCTCTCCCTCCCTTTTTCTTTTTTCCTTTCTTCCTCTTTCCTCTTGCCTATCAACTTCATCCTCTTTGTCTTTCTGCTCTTTCCCTCCCTTCCCCTTTTCTTCCTACCTCCTTCCCTCTTTTCTCCCTCCCTTCTTCTTTTTCTTCTTTTTTTCTTCCATCTTCCTCCTTCTCCTCCCATTCTTTCTCCTTCCATCCATCTTTTCTCCTTCCATCTTCTCCCCCCTCCCTTCTTCTTTTCCTTCCCCCCTCCCTCCTTCCTTCCTCTCCTTCCCTTTCTCGCACACAGGAAGGGGAGGGGAGGCTTTCTAGTCGCTTTCACAGCATAATTTCTTTATCTAACTTTTAAAAAACAGTGTGCAAATCAACCTTGAGATTTTCGTAACCTGCGAAGCACCAAGTTATTATCTTCTGTTGTTACAAATTCGCATTTACTTCTTTCCGATAGGGAACTGCATTTCCCAAGATGCCTCAGGTCCTCAAAGCGCTGAACACAGTTTTGCAATTGACTCCAGCGAGGCCTGGTAGCCGCCGGCTGGGGTGGCTGTCAAGGCGCTGACAGCAGAGCAGACGCGCCGTTTGTTACTGCTTCCAGCAATCGAGACGGACGAGGGAAGCGGCGGTGGCGGACGTCAGCAGCGACTGTAACGACCGCGCGGGCGAAGTGCGGAGGAAGAACGGAAGGTCCCTCCCGCCCGTGACGACGGCTCCAGCCATGGACGAGCAGGCTGGCCCCGGCGTCTTCTTCAACAACAACAACAACGCGCTGCTCTTGCCGCCACCTCCGGGTGGGAAACAACCACGCCTTGCAGACTCGCTTCTCACCGCAGGACAGGGGCCGCACAGGCGTGGTTGCTTCCCATCCGGAGGTGGCGGCAAGAGCAGTGCGTTGTTGTTGTTGGGGCCAGCCTGCTCGTCCATGGCTGGAGCCATCGTCGCGGGCGGGAGGGACCTTCCGTTTTTCCTCCGCACCTTGCCCGAGCAGTCGTTACAGTCACTGCCGACGTCCGCCACCGCCGCTTCTAATTAATATAATTCTCCCTCTCTTTTTCACTCTCTCTCCAGCACACAAACGCAAATGCATAGGGCAGCCCACCTCACACACAGGTAACTCCGGGCGGCTTACAACATTATGATGCACGTCTCCCCATAGGAGAGGAGATGGGGAAGCCGGGGGCCCGGAGATCACCCGGGGGATGCCGAGGATGCCCTACCAATCGAAAGCCGGCGTACCTCGTCATAATGGGGGATGGATTTCTTGCCAGGAAACGCGAGGATTGGACAACGGCGGAGGCTCGGGTTTGTTTTTTTTCCCGGGAATAAAAGTGAACATAAGACTTCTAAATCCCCAGCAAGAAAAGAAATGCAACTGTAGTGGTCTCTCCCCCCCTTCTTCTAAAGAACAAATGTTATCCTGCTGCAGAAGCGAAGAAATTTCAGATTTCGCCCTTCTGCAACAGCCTCCCTCGGGATCCCGCTCCTCCGCTACAGATACATTGCGTTCCAACAGCGGAACATCTGGTCACCTTAAGGATGAATCCTGTGCGTGTCACCCCAAATGACTCTCCCAAACGCACTGACACGCGTGTCATAGGTTCGCCATCACTGGTCTAGGAAGTCTCTAGAACATGGAATGTTTTTTAGGCAAAGCATGAAATTTCTTTGCTATTTTAGTGTGTTGTGTACCAAACATTAGAAGGACTATTTAGGCCAAGAATGGAGAGAGGATCATGAGAAAGGGTTAGGTAAGGTTATTGGAAAAAAATATTGGAAAATGAAAGGAAAAACGCACAATTAAGCACAGGACTTCCTTACTAGGAAAAAAAAAACAGAGAAAAAGACCAGTATTAACCTGCTTGTTGCAAGAAAGAAAGTCACAATGGCATTATAAAAGGAATATTTTATATTTGCTGGTTTACCTTTTGGCATTGTGTAGAATGATGAGAAATGTCTGAAGTATTAAGCATTTCATACTTTGAGGTCCCATTTTTTGGCATTCTATAGGCTTCCTATAGAATTTCACACATCGACAGTAACATATATCTATTCAACTGAGTTCTATTTAAATGAACGAATGGGTAGATAGATAGAAGGTAGGTATATGATATGTAGATGATAGGTTTGACGAAACCGCGTAGCTGACGTCATCAACAGGGCGACAACAGCTCGGAGACAGAAGCACGCTGTAAACGCTAAACCTAAAATTACCCCCTAAACCTAAACCTAACCCCCCTAAACCTAATCCTAATCCTAACCCTTAACCTAACCTTTAACCTAAACCTAACCCTAACCCTTACCTTAAGTTGAATCGGCTTGCTTTCAAAGAGCTATTTAAAGCGCTCTTCTTTCTCCACGCTCGCTGTTGTCGCCCTGTTGATGACGTCAGCGACGCGGTTTAATCGGGTGCGGCTTAGTCGAGGGCGGTTTTGTCGTGCCACGGGTAGATGATAGATTAATAGAAGATTGATTGATAGATGATAGATGATAGATAATAGATAGGTATGTTGGTAGATGATAGGTAGATAGGTAAATAGGTAGGTAGATGGTAGGTAGGTAAATGATAGATTCATAGATTGATTGATGATAGATAATAAATGAAAGGTAGATAGATGGTAGGTAGGTAAATGGTAGATAGGGAGTTGATAGATTAATGGGTGAATGATAATAGATAAGATAGAGGAGATAGAGAGATGACAGACAGATATAATAGTTATTTGATGCTTGTGTTTTTTTGTTGTAGCCTCCTCAGGATTTGGTTGAGCTGTAAATATCTAATCTAAAATTCAGTTCATCCAATGGAATCCAACACCCATCCTGGGATAGGAACATGAATTAGGGCTTACCTAAATGCTTTAAGATTTAGAGGGAAACTAATCAAGGACAGAACCAACCTAGAACTAAGGAGAAATTTCCTGACCATGAGAACAATTAAGCAGTGAAAAAATTTACCTCCAGAAGTTGTGAGTGCTCTATCATTGGAGGTTTTTTTTAAAGAAGAGGCTGGTCAGCCACTTGCCTGGATTGGTATAGGGTCTGCTGCTTGAGCAAGGGGTTGGACTAGATAACCTCTAAGGGTTCCGCGGGCGGCGGGAGGGGAGGGAGGAGCTCCCCAATTGCATCAGGCCGCATGCGCACTCGAATCGGAAAAGTCCTTCAGCGGCTTCATGGAACCCGAAAGTGAGGATCCTTCTTCAGCCAAGCCCCGCCTCTTCCTCTTCTAGTCACGCCCCCTGCAGCTCTTGCCCCGAGTGCGGAAGTTGGGAAGAAAGGACTTTTCCCGCCAGTTCGCCTCATTTGCATCGCGGTTATTTGCATCGGAGCAGCTTCTGCCCCACCCCATTGGCGGGTTGCCGCCGGGCCACACCCTCTACTCAACTCTGCAGCGGCCCCCTTCCTGCCTTTCCTCCCCTCGTTTGACTCCTCCCTTGCGCCGCTGGCTCCGCCCCGCCGCTCCCTCCCCTTCGCCCGGCTTAGCGAAACTAAAGAGGGCGGGAGGCGATGGGGGTGAATGGGGGATTCCCAAAGCGGCTGCAATGGACGGGAACGGACGGAGGTTCCCGTGGCCAGCCTCAGCTTTCCTGTGCCGGAACCCTTTCTGCCTCCCCGGAGCTGCTCCCTTCCCCTCCCCATTTAGCCTGCAGCCCCGTGGTCATCTCCGGGTGGCCCACTTTCCTCCTGGGGCGGGTAGGGGAGAGAAGGGGGGATTGCAGCTGGGTCCAGGTGCTGCTGGCCGCCTGGCACCAAGACCCCCTTCCTCCCCCCGCTGGAAGGAGGAGCGGGTGAGGTCGCCATGGCTATTGCCAGCCTGAAAGAAGCCTTGAATGTAGCCATCCTTTCGTGTATTATAATCAATACTATTTAAATTTCCCGGCCACCTGAACCCGAGACTCCTGGCGGTTTTGCAAATGTTAAAACACGTTTTTATTGTTGTGGGGCGCCTACATTTGGGAGGGTCAAATCCTTAAGGGAAGAAGATAAAAGGGATTTTAGAATACTGGTGTCCCCCCCCACCTCTTTTGTAGTTCAGGAACCTCTCTATAGTTTATCTCCTTGCCTTATTTTTCTTTTGTGGGATACTCTTGGTGGTACCTGAGTGTAATCATAATTTAGTCTTGGGTTATTATGAAAGGAAAACGGAATGTGGTTACCATTAACACCTTAACACCTTCACTTTATCAACCATGTTGTCCCCTCTCCTCCAAGGAAAATAGCCGCTCAATCACCCCTTATCTTTCCTTTCCCACCAATCGCGCCTCGTGATCATATTGCTAACTGCCAAAAGCTGAGCACCCTTGGGTCTTAGCAATAAGGATCGGGGCGGGGGAGGTGTGGATCGCAGCCTTCGCAAGGCGGAGGTGGGAGGTGGGAGGTGGAAGAGGGGACAGTCCGCCGGCATGGGGGTGGAGGAAGAAAACCAACCCCGATCACCCTTTCTATCCCACCGCAACAGCCTCGGAGAGGGACCGTCTCGGAAGAAGGCAAAGTGCGGTCGATTCTCGCGGGGAGCGCAACCCGCCTGCAAAAGGAGCCAGGCGTGACATTGTTTGGGTTCCGCGGGTGAGACGCCTACCTGGCCCGTGGATTCCGTCTCGGGCTACCCACGGAAGAAACCGCAGGCGCTCTTCGGAGTTCTCGGGGAGCAGGTGACCGGGAAGGGAGGGGAAACATCCCCCGCGGGCTTTAAAACTTGCGCAGGAGGAAATCAGCTTCGGAGAACGGACGGGCGGGGGAGAGCGCCCGATCCTCGCACCTTTGGCTGCCAAACTGCTCCGAAGCACCTGACCCGCCGCGCCCCCTTCTCCCCCCTTCCAAATGAACACCTCTTCTATAGCCATACCTAGAATTCGTATTTAAAGTACAGTTCACAATGTCTAAATGTACATGATCATAATGATGCTTATATTTTAACACGTTGGACACCTAGAAAACACACCGTTCAATATAGAAACAGAATGCGTGGTATAAAACAATTTAAAATATATTAACAAAAATAAACCTGTCAACAAGGAAGACTCGGAATATTATACAGTTTAGGAAAACTGGTATAAATGGATGAATTATAGGAATATGAAATGTACAGCTTAGAAACATCAATGTTTAGATATAGGAATAATTAGGAATGTATAAAAGTGCATTTGAGTAAGAAATGGTTATGTTAGTACCGTCAAAAAGGATCGTAATTTATACAAAACTATTTTAAGGATATTTGTATTGTAATGCTTTAAATTCTCAATCACTGTCAATCACTGAGAAAGCGTGAACAGGAGGGATCTTGGGATCTGAGACAAACAACTCGCAGAGTGGAATACTCGTCCCTCAGAGGGACCTCATCAGAGGCACCAGAAAGAAATGGAAAGGCGTCCAGCAAACCTTTGGAAGGAAGCCAGGAAGCAAAGCCTCCCCCATCACAAAACAACCTCCCTCCCCCCCCCCATCCCAGTCCTACAGAGTTCTGTGCAATGTTCCCTCTAATTTTTTTTCAGTGTGAGCGGAAAAGTATAGTGTTTGAGCGGCACATTTTCATGCCTGAGCACCTGAATTTTTTTAACAGATTTCACCAAGACAACAACGAAATCAGTGTTATTTGAAAGTCAAAGTTATATTTATTCAAGATACACGTTTAATTAAAAGTGTTATATATCAGTATCACTTATATTATTAAAATATTAAAATTATGTATTTTTCTTTTCAACCTACACTGATTAGAGAATCCTGAAGTCGGGCAGCAATGTACTGCAGTAGAAAAGGTTTAGCTGGAGGAGGTTTTGATTGCCATCGCTCTGTAGTTCGTGTCCAGATACCTGCCCCACGTGCCTCTGCGCGGCAATTAGAAACTACTGCGCGGGGAATTGAAGTCTTAATGTAAATGATGACACCAAAAGTGAAAAACCAGAAAAACAGGCCACAGTTGAATTCTGGAAAGAATTGTGGGAAAATGCAAAGGACTACAACAAGGAAGCAAAGTGGATACATGACTTTGAGAAAAGCATTGGCAACAAACAAATGCAAGTATTAGAAATAACAACTGAGATGGTCAAAAATCGAGTTAAAAAGGTAAAGAATTGGACATCACCTGGAAAGGACCAATTACATGGTTTCTGGCTCAAATATCTGACCAGTTTACATGCAATATTGGCCAGGCAACTGAATGAAATTTTACAAAAGGGCCAAATTGATGAATGGTTGACAACTGCAAAAACATACTTGATTCAGAAAGATGCAACTAAAGGAACAACACCTGAAAACTACAGACCAATAACATGCTTGCCAACAACCTTCAAATTACTCACAGGCATTATTGCAGATAACATGATGGTTTGTGCCATAGTCGTTGAATTTCAATTTTTAAGTCCTGGTATCTTGCGATTTTTTCATGTTCCTTCTCGGCGACCCTGCTATCACCTGGTATTGCGATGTCTTTGATTGTGACCTTATTTTTCTCAACCAGTGTGATGTCTGGTGTATTATGCGCCAGTATTTTGTCCGTTTGTATACGAAAATGCCACAAGATCTTGACCATCTGATTTTCTGTGACTTTTTCAGGCTGATGTTCCCACCAGTTTTTTGCTGTTTTGATATTATAATTTTTGCACAAATTCCAATGGATCATTTGTGCTACTGAATTGTGCCGCAATTTATAATCAGTCTGGGCGATTTTTTTACAGCAGCTGATTATTATTATTGTTGTTGTTGTTGTTGTTGTTGTTGCATTAATCAAACTTATGTAATATACATGGTTGTTTTTAGATAAATATTATTATTCAATAAAATAATATGATTATTCCATATTTCAATGCTCAATTGTCACACCATCCGGGTGTTTTTTTTTCTTGGAAGACGTATCGCTTCTCCATCTGAGAGGCTTCCTCAGCTTCTAGTCTGGGTTGGCGGAGAAGGGCTGCAGTGCCGCCATCGGCCAGCAGAGGGCAGCCAGAGACCAGCCTTTCCTAGTGGGTCCTCCTTCCTCCGACGCCCTCGCCCCCCTCCCCTCCATTTCGCTCTGCACGGGTTTTCTCCCCGCCTTTCTGACGTGCTCTTGAAAGCGGGAGACGCGGGTACGGGAGGACTCCTCCGTAGCGGCGTCTTTTGCAGGTGAGGAATTGAGGAGGGGGGGGACAAGGGTCTGGAGACTCTTTTTGCAGGGACGGGGTGCTGAAATAGACTGGGGGGGTTTCCTCATGCAACGGCTCTTTGCACGCGAAGTAGGAAGACACGCGTCGAGGGAGACACGTCTGGACACATACGGGTCGCCCAGAAGCTTGACAGTAAGGGAGGGGGGGGGGTCGGAAAGCAGGGGAGGGGTCTCCTCCCACCCACCCATCCCAGTTTAGGATGCAGTTTTCCAAAGGAAAGGAATCTCTGTGCAGGTGGCCAAGAAGAGAGTTCCTCTGGGCATGGGCAGAGTGCATCCCCCTCCTTGTTACACTACGGTGGGATGCCAAACTGAAGCTCCCGAAACCCATAGAACCCCCCCCCCCCCACACACACACACCACCAACAACAACACACACCTGATTTGCACCCCTTGGGTTGTAAGAAACCAGCTCCTGGGTCTTCGAATCAACGCGTAGAGTCAGAACAGAGCTAAGAAATGGACCTTGGAGGTCTTCTAGTCCATCCCCCTTGATCCAGCAGGAGATCCTTACAGAATAACAGTTGGAAGGGACCTTGGAGGTTATCTAATCCATCCCACTTGATCAAGCAGGAGATCCTTACAGAATAACAGAGTTGGAAGGGACCTTGGAGGTCATCTAGTCCAGCCCCCTTGCTCAAGCAGAGACCCTTACAGAATAACAGACGTGGAAGGGACCTTGGAGGTCATCTAGTCCAGTGTTTTTCAACCACTGTGCCGTGGCACACTAGTGTGCCGTGACATAGTGTAAGGTGTGCCGTGGGAAAATTACTTTATATATAGTCAATATAGGCACAGAGTTAATTTTTTTTAACATTTTCTAATGGTGGTGTGCCTCGTGATTTTTTTCATGAAAAAAGTGTGCCTTTGCACAAAAAAGGTTGAAAAACACTGATCTAGTCCACCCCCTTTACTTAAGCAGGAGACCCTTACAGAATAAGAGTTTTGGACAGGATCTTGGAGGTCATCTAGTCCAGCCCCTTTGCTCAAGCAGGAGACCCTTACAGAATGACAGTTGGAAGGGACCTTGGAGGACTTCTAGTCCAGGCCGTTTGCTCAAGCAATCCTGGCTTCCTTTTAACCGGTTTTTATTTATTTATTTTATTTTATTGCATTTTCGAGCTCTTTCAGGTCATTGGAGCCGAAGGTTTCGGTGGCATTCTTGTTGCCATTGTTTGAATAATCATTCCTCAATTAATTACATTCCTGGCAGAGCCGAGACAGGAAGCAGAGTTTTTAAATAAATACCACTGGGGGAGGGAGGGAATCTGGAGTCCGGCAGGACCTTTTGCAAACTAACCACACGGTTTAAGAAGAGGCTTTTCTTAAATTCTGGTTTTTTTCCTCTTTTTCGCAAATTGCAAAATTGCAGAGCTTTCTCTGCAGATTTTGTCCAGGGGTGGATAAATCTGCCACTTAAGACTTCTGGGTTTTTATTTTTTGCTTCGTCTTCCTTCCAGCAATCTTAAAATGCAATATTTTTCAAGTTCCTTAAATTCCAGGACCATAGATGGATCAGATAAAATGAAGCTTTGGAGGGGGGTGGGGGGGGAGATGTTTCTTGGCTTGTTTTGGTGAGGTTAAGAGCAATTTTAGAGAAAGAGTTCAACAGATTGACAGAGCTGGAAGGGACCTTGAGGGTCATCTAGTCCAACCCCCTGCTCAAGCAGGAGACCCTACACCATTTCTGACAGGTGGGAATCCAGTCTCTTCTTGAAAGCTTCCAGGGATGAAGCTCCCACAACCTCTGAATAACAGAATAATAACGGAATAACAGAGATGGAAGGGACCTCGTAGGTCATCTAGTCCAACCCCCCAGCCAAGCAGGGGACCCTATACCCATGATGGCAAACTTATGGCACACTATAGGAGCCATATCTACTGGCACGCGAGCTGTCAGCTCCAGTTGATTTTTGGCCTTCCGGAGGGCCGAGAGAGGCTGTTTTTGCCCTCCTCAGGCTTCAAGAAAGCTCTGGAGCCTGGGAAGGGCAAAAAAGAGGCCAAACGGGGTCAACTGGAAGTTTGGAAATGAGCTTCCAAATAATAATAGCTTCCGGAGGGGCCTTGGGACCCCTTTTTCGCCCTCCCCAGACTCTAGGGTCTCCTCGTTGAGCAAGGGGCTGGACTAGAAGACCTCCAAGGTCCCTTCCAGCTCTATTATGTTTGCTTGACTGACTGACTGACTGACTGATTGATTGATTGATTGATTGATTGATTGATTGATTGAAAGAGTCTAGGTCTCCTGCTTGCGTAGGAGGTTGGACTAGAAGACCTCCAAGCACCCTTCCAGCTCTATTCTGCTTGCTTGACTAACTGATGGATTGATTGATTGACTATCTGACTGACTGATTGACTGACTGACTGACTGACTGACTGGTTGATTGATTGACTGACTCACTAATTGACGGACTGACTGACTGACAGATTGACTGATTGATTGACTGGTAGATTGATTGATTGATTGACTGACTGACTGACTGATTGATTGAAAGGGTCTAGGGTCTCCTGCTTGAGTAGGACTAGAAGACTTCCAAGGTCCCTTCCAGCTCTAGTCTGATTGAAATGGTGTAGGGTTTCCTGCTTGAGTACAGGGTTGGATTAGATGACCTCCAGGCTCCCTTCCAGCTCTATTCTTTTGATTGATTGACTGATGGACTGATTGATTGACTAATTGATTGACTGACTGATTGACTGATTGATTGAAATGGTCTAGGGACTTCTACTTGAGCAGGGGGTTGGACTAGAACAGTGGTCCCCAACCTTTTTATCGCCACGGACCAGTCAGCCTTTGATAATTTTACTGTGGCCCGCTGAGCGCGCGCAGGGGTGGAGGGGGCGTTGTTTTAAATCCACCTTCCCAATTCAACACCTGAATCATATCCCACCTTCCATTTTGTATGTAGATTTTAAGGAATAAACAGCTGAATTAATCGTCAAAGATAAAAAGAGCAAGGGCAAAATTAAATAAGCCAGAGGATAGCAATGTAAAAAGAATATAGTATTAAGGAGAGAAAGGAGAAGAAAAAACCTCGCTTCTGCTGAGGTCAGGGAAATGTTTGATACTGATCTGGCTGGGTAAGAGTCCAAGAGTCCATATCGCCAATAACTACGTGTGTGGGGAAAGGAAATGTATTTTGTGAGGAAGAGAAAGAGTGCGCTTCACCGATGCCCGTTGGCGAAATTTTGGATCTCCCCTCAAAAGACACCCCCCCTGCCCTCGGCTGCCCAACGTTCTCTCTCTCTCTCTCTACCTCTCCCGCCGTTCCTTCTCACAAGCCAAGGCCAGGCGGGGAAGCGCCGTCTCCGTCCCGGGCGCGCCGCCCCTCCCTGGGCAACTCGGAGACGACTGAGCCGAGGAGGACAGCGAGAAAAAGAAGAGAGCGGCCAGCAACGACTGCCGGGGAAGCCGCCAGGGCCTCCAAGGGCTCCGCTTCCAGCGCATAGTCCGCCCCCTCCTCGCCTCGCTTCCAGGCGAGCCAACTGAGGCAAGAAAGGAGAAAGAGGCGGAGGCGTTCACTGAGGGGACGGCTGACTCGGGGAGGGGGTGGTGTAGTAGCGGGGGATTCTTCCTCCTCGCCTCACTTGCTCCTGTGCTTCCACGCAGCTCCCCCCCTCTGGCAACGGCGCTGCATGAGTGAAGAGTCGGCCGTTGCATGGCCCCCGGCCGCTGCGCGGCCCGGTGCCAGGTACTCCACGGCCCGGCACCGGTCCGCGGACCGGGGGTTGGGGACCACTGGACTAGAAGACCTCCAAGGTCCCTTCCAGCTCATTCCGTTAGTCTGTTAGATCTGCTGATGCTTTTGTGCTCTCTTTGGGTTTCCCTTTGTAGACAACCAACCCTGGTGAGATTTGAACCGGGAGCACCGAGGGCCACTGCAGCCGCACGAGAACCCAGGCCGGAAAACTGGTGATCCGTCCTTCGCAGTCCTCATGGCCTGGATCCCAGCCTCCTCGGGATCTTTCGTTCAGCCCACGGAGCCCGAGAGGTGGGAGGCGGCCAAGCCCCCGTCCGACCCAGCCAGGGCCACAGAGGGAGGGGCTGAACTGTCCCGGGGGGCCTTTTCCAGCAATGGCTTGCAGACATGCCGGGAGTCCCCGCCCTGCCCTCTGGGCCAGATGACCTCTGGGGTGGCCCCCATTCCATCTCCTTCCTGCGTCAGCCAAGCCCCCGGGCTGCTTTCCGACCGGTCCATCTCAGGCTCCTCCACCTGCTCATCGCTGGCCAGCTCATCCCAGGAGTCGGACGACGTCTTCAGTGACGTCGAAGGAAGGACGGGCACTGCGAAGAAACGGGTTCTGAGGAAGGTGAGACGTGTGTGTGTGTGTGTAGGGCCAGAGCTGGCATGTGCGGGGGTCTTTCTTTAAAAGCAGAGGGATCCTGTTGTGGCTCACCAGCAGAGCCGGAAGCAGATTCAGACAGTGAGGAGGTTGGGGAGGAACCTGGGCCAGTCCTGGAATTTGGGGAAGGCTCTAGTGAGGCCTCTGTGTCGGAGGCAGAGAGGGGGCCAGGGCCATTCAACCGTTATCAGCTGCCTTCAGAGTCAGACATCAGTGAGGCAGAAGAACAGCTGGAGCCTGTTCCCAGTGTGCGCATGCACAGAGCTGCCAGACGAAGGGAAGTGCTAAAGAACAGGGGTCGACTTGGGAGGAAGGCCACAGGTGGACGATGAATGGCCCCTCCCAGAGGGAATAAAAGGGGAGCAAAAGGGGAGTGGAGTTTGTAGGAGTTCGCTTAATTGGTTCGTGACTCTCCGAGACTCCTGGCCAAGTTTTGCAGAGATCGGTCTGGCAGCTCTCCAAGCCAGATAAGGTCTGTGACCGTAAATCCTCCCTTGAAAGACTTTGCTGGAGGTGAAGGAGCATAATTCACAGGAAATGAATAAAAGGGGTTTTTGTTGGGACGAGGAGTTTGCTCCAGGCTCTCGGGAAGCCTCGCTCAGAACAGATCCAACTTTGGCAACTTTTAAGACCTGTGGACTTCAACTCCCAGAATTCTCCAGCCAGCTTTGTGAATCGGTGCGGTTGTTAAATGAATCACACAGTTGTTAAGTGAATCTGGTTTCCCCAGTTGACTTAAGCTTGGAGAAGGGGGTCGTTTTACGAATTGGTTTGCCACCGTTGTTAAGTGAACCACTGAAGTTATTCAATTAGCAACCTGGTTGTTAAGTGAATCTGGTTTTTCCCATTGCTTGTCAGAGAGTGGGGAAAAGGAGATTGTTTTACAATGGTTGCTTGCCACCGTTGCTAAGTGAGTCACCGCCGTTGCTCAATGAATCAAACTGTGTTGTTAAGTGAATCTGGTTCCCCCCCCCTTGACTGTGCTTCTCAGAAGGTCGCCAAAGAGGGATCACATGACCCCGGGGACAACTGCGACAGTCATAAATACAAGTCAGTTGGCAAGAGTCTGGATTTTGATTGCAGGTGGATGGGGTTACTGTGCCATAAAGTGTGAAAATTGGTCCCACTTAGGGCACAGAAAGTCCGTTTTTTCAGTGCCGTGGTGACTTTGAACAGTCGCTAAAACGAACGGTCGCAAGTCGAGGATACATGTAAGTGATTTATTGACGCAGATCAGCCTACAGATTGATCTGTGCATTTCTGTTTCCCCTCCCGAAGCAGGGAATTCATGGAAAACTGGGCTAAATCTGCAAGGGAGGCTCTTTGACATCCGGCCAAGGCATCGTATGAAGGTTTAATCTAAGTTTGTTTGTTTTGGCTGTTTGCATTTTAAGCTTGAACGCTCTTGCTTGATGTTAGCCAAACGTAAAACTAAAACAAAAATAGGTTTACATTAGATGATAATGTTAGAAAACAGGATGTGGATATGTCCACATAACCCAATGAGGGCCAACCTTTTTGACTTTGCACGCCGAAAGCACACTTGTGCATATGTGATAGCCTGCACAACCGCTATCCCCTAATGCAATTGTGCACGCACACTCCTAGAATGCCCCAGCTATTCCCTGACTGAGGAATTCTGGGAGTTCAAAGGTTGAGAAACATTGGCTTAGCTAGGGGAAACTTAAATTAAATCCCTCCTTTTCAAAAACCCAACCCTGGTTTCCCTTAAACCCGTGCATTGCTCCCCAAAATCTGGATTAAAACCACCCCAAATTAGATCAAAGTAATTTTTCTTTGGATAATAACACTGCACACAACAAAGATTTAAATGAAAACTTTCCGGTCAGTTTTTCATTTGCGTAAGAAACTTTTTTCCCCCTGGAAGCACAACTTTCACGCATGGTGAAGAGTGGCAAGTTAAAATAGGAAGGAAATGCAATGCTGGGATTTCCAAGATATTTGTTTGCAAAAATAGCAGCGCTGGATTTTTGCAAAATTAGCAAAAACAAATGCTATTTTTTTAAAAAAAATAAATGACATTATCAGCTGTGCAAAAGTGAATAAATGAACTGAGGTTTAAAATTGGGATTTGGGATACACACCCCTCCCCCAGAATTGGGGGGGGGGCTATTTGCACCAGTGTCCCTCATCCCCAATCATGCAGGATGGGGATTATGGGACATAAATACCCTACCAATTGGAGAGGTCTTCTGGAAGCTGAGTTAGAAGTTTTGCTTTTGAGAAAATGAGGAAGTTTGATATTTTGGATGGGTTTTGTTAAGGTTTTCAATAACAACCACATTAATTCTTTAAAATCCCACTCCTCTCCTCTCTTTTGCCCACTTCCCAGGTAGACTGGCAAATATCCTTCTGCATATACAGGTAATCAGGAGACTGTGAGTTCAATCCTAGGTAGAGGCAGTTATTTCTCTCTCTGGGCACAATGAGAATACATCGGCTGAAACAAAACTCCGCATCGGCAACAGGGAAGGGCATCTGGCCAATAAAACACTGTGCTAGCTTTATTCAGTTGCCCAGGCTCCACCCCGGGATTATGGGGTCATTAAAAGATGATGATATACAGGTAATCATCAACTTATGGCCACAATGGAGCCCAAAATTTCTGTTGTTCAGCGAGACGGTTGTTAAGTGAGTTTTGGCCCATTTTACAACTTTTCTCACCGCCATTGTTCAGCGAATCATTCCCCTGGAAGAGTTAGCAACCTGATTGTTAAACGAATCTGGCTTCCCCACTTACTTTGCTTGTCAGAAGGTCACAGAAAGGGGATCACTTAGGACACGGGAATAGTCATAAGTACGAAGCAGTTGCCAAGCATCTGAGGAATTCCGGGAGTTGAAGTCCACCCATTTTCAAGCTGCTCATTGCTCCCCAAATACGGATAAATAACCGCAAATGAAATAAAAGCACCTGAATTTTGATCACAGGACCATGGCAATGGCTGCAAAGTTTGTAACTCTGAAAGTCGCTCAAAAGTCACATTTTTCAGAGCCGTCGTGACGGTCACTAAATGGACCATCATAAGTCGAGGACTGCCTGTAACCTCCTGCATACATGGGGAGTCCTTGATGTATGACACCACAATTGGTCAGATTTGTGTAAATGTAAGGCTTGACTTTACCTTGAATTTCATTTTGTGAGACAGGTTGTAGCTTCGCTCACTAAACAAATAATTTTAAACTGAGGACTACCTGTATTAATTGGGGGAAAAACCATCTTTGCCCCCTACATCAAACATTCAAGTGTCCAAATTAAAGGATTAAACCTCCCGTTACATTTTTTAAAAAAATTCCAACCATCAGAAGTTGAGAAGTCCCTTAACATTAACAACTAATTTTAGTAAAAGACAGAAGGTTCTCAACCCCACCCCCTTTTTAAAGAAGAAGAAGAAGAAGAAGAAGAAGAAGAAGAAGAAGAAGAAGAAGAAGAAGAAGAAGAAGAAGAAGAAGAAGAAGAATTGGAGTTGGAGAAGGAGAAGAAAAAGAAAAAGAAAAAAAAGAATTGGAGGAGGAGAGGAGGAGGAGGAGGAGGAAGAGGAGAAGAAGAAGAAGAAGAATTGGAGTAGGAGGAGGAGGAGAAGAAGAATATGAGGAGGAGGAGGAGGAGAAGAAGAAGAAGAATATGAGGAGGAGGAGGAGGAGAATTGGAGGAGAAGGAGAAGAAGAAGAAGAAGAATACGAGGAGGAGGAGAAGGAGGAGGAGAATTGGAGGAGGAGGAGGAGGAGGAGGAGGAGACGAAGAAGAAGAAGAATTGGAGTAGGAGGAGGAGGAGGAGAAGAATAGGAGGAGGAGAATTGGAGGAGAAGGAGAAGAAGAAGAATACGAGGAGGAGGAGAAGAAGAATTGGAGGAGGAGGAGGAGGAGGAGGAGGAGAAGAAGAAGAAGAAGAACTGGAGGAGAAGGAGGAGGAGGAGGAGAAGAATACGAGGAGGAGGAGGAGGAGGAGAATTGGAGGAGGAGGAGGAGGAGGAGGAGGAGGAGGAGAAGAAGAATTGGCGGAGGAGGAGGAGAAGAAGAAGAAGAATACAAGGAGGAGGAGGAGGAGGAGAATTGGAGGAGGAGGAGGAGAAGAATTGGAGGAGGAGGAGGAGGAGGAGAAGAAGAATACAAGGAGGAGAAGGAGAAGAAGAATTGGAGGAGGAGGAGGAGAAGAAGAAGAAGAATATAAGGAGGAGGAGGAGGAGAAGAATTGGAGGAGGAGGAGGAGGAGGAGGAGGAGGAGGAGGAGGAGGAGAAGAATACAAGGAGGAGAAGGAGAAGAAGAATTGGAGGAGGAGGAGAAGAAGAAGATGATTACAAGGAGGAGGAGGAGGAGAAGAATTGGAGGAGGAGGAGAAGAATTGGAGGAGGAGGAGGAGGGAGGAGAAGAATACAAGGAGGAGAAGGAGAAGAAGAATTGAAGGAGGAGGAGGAGAAGAAGAAGAAGAATACAAGGAGGAGGAGGAGGAGAAGAATTGGAGGAGGAGGAGGAGAAGAATTGGAGGAGGAGGAGGAGGAGGAGGAGAAGAATACGAGGAGAAGGAGAAGAAGAATTGGAGGAGGAGGAGGAGGAGGAGAAGAAGAAGAAGAATACAAGGAGGAGGAGGAGGAGAAGAATACAAGGAGGAGAAGGAGAAGAAGAATTGGAGGAGGAGGAGGAGGAGGAGAAGAAGAAGAGGAAGAGAAAAGAGGAAGAAGAAGAAGAAGAAGAAGAAGAAGAAGAAGAGAAGAAGAAGAAGAAGAAGAAGAAGAAGAAGAAGAAGAAGAAGAAGAGCAGCTTTGTGTTGGTTGTTTTTTTTTCCTTTTCAAAAAACCAGTTTCTTGCCTTTTTAAGACCTTTCCGCCTTCGACTGAAAAGCTCTTTCCTGGGTCGGAAATGGGGGTTACACAACTGTTGGGGTTTTTTTGTGTGTGTGTGAAATAACAACTACACAGTGACACCGAGGCCTTTTGAGAGCAAAACTTTTATTTGTTTTACTAAGCGCTGTGTTCTTACGGGTCGGATGGTGTGAAACATCGGGGAAACCTCCCGGTGGGCAGTTTTAAGATGACGGTGAAGAAAACTGTGGAGTCAATGAAGTGCTTTCGTCACTGTCCTGTTTGATACTCATCATTTGGGGTACAGAACCAGACAGGTTTTAAGATTCTGACCCTTGGCCCATCAGGCTGGGGGGAGCGGGGTCGGGGGGGGGAGCGTACATCACTCAGCTTGGTTGATTCTGGATGGGAGGATGCATTAACACCCTGTGTTTTTGCAGTTCCCAGAAGATGCATAGCAAATTCAATTAATCGGAATAGAGCTGGAAGGGACCCTTGGAGGTCCTCTAGTCCAACCCCCTGCTCAAGCAGGAGACCCTATAGCAATGCTTCTCAACCTTGGCGACTTTAAGTCCTGTGGACTTCAACTCCCAGAATCCCCCAGCCAGCACAGCTGGCTGGGGGATTCTGGGAGTTGAAGTCCACAGGACTTAAAGTCAGCCAAGGTTGAGAAACAGTGCCCTATAGCATTCCGGAGAGGTAGCTGCCCAGCCTTTTCTTAAAAGCCTCCAGTGATGGAGCACCCACCGCTTCTGGAGGGAAGCCGTTCTACTGGTTATAGGATAGAATAGAATAACAGCATTGGAAGGGACCCTGGAGGTCATCCAGTCCAATCCCCTGCTCAAGCAGGACACCCCAGGCCATTTCTGGCAGATGGCACTTACGCCTGTTTGCAGCATCCCACAGTTCAATCAACTGAGAACCAGGCTCGAGCTGGAAGGGGCTTTGGAGGTCTTCTAGTCCAACCCCCTGCTCAAGCAGGATTACAGAGTTGGAAGGGACCTTGGAGGTCTTCTAGTCCAACCCCCTGCTTAGGCAGGAAACCCTACACCACTTCAGACAAAGGGTTATCCAGCATCTTCTTAAAAACCTCCAGTGTTGGGACATTCACAACTTCTGGAGGCAAGTTGTTCCATTGATTAATTGTTCTCACTGTCAGGAAATTTCTCCTTAGTTTTAGGCTGCTTCTCTCCTTGATTAGTTTCCACCCATTGCTTCTTGTCCTTCCTTCAGGTGCTTTGGAGAATAGCTTGACTCCCTCTTCTTTGGGGCAGCCCCTGAGATACTGGAAGACTGCTATCATGTCTCCCCTGGTCCTTCTCTTCATTAAACTGGACATATCCAGTCCCTACAACCGTTCTTCATGTATCCAGGCCTTTTATCGTCTCTGTTGCTCTTCTCTGCACTCTTTCCAAAACTGGGATGCCCAGCTGCCACGTTGCCACAACAGAGCGAGCCAGGGAGAGCCAGCCCCATGGCACCTGAACCACGTGTCGGGTCCCACGCCTCGCTCCGGATGTAGGGCAGCCCTGGGGTGCATGTATGCAGCTGAACCTTTTGCACAGACCGCAGGGGGAGTTCCGTGAGCTTGTGGTTGTCAGGCGTGGCTGTGCCGGCTGCTGGTTTTTCGGGCGGCTTTGGTCGCGCATTGCTAGCGTGACGGAGCTGCTGAAGGGTGGCTGGCCCTCCCAGCTCGGCTGTGCAGGAGGAGGGGGAGGGGGAGGAGGAGGAGGAGGCATCTGGGCCAAGCCGGGCTGAGATTTCCTGCTGGGGGTGACCCTTGTTGGTTGCGACTTCCTCCTCCGTTGGGGAAGCCTGGCAGTTGTGCCCAGCGTTGTGTTGACAATGATCCCTGGGCTGTTTCTGCACATGCTTTGCGCATCCTTGGGAGGGTTGCAACTCTAATGCATAACCCAGATGGCGAATATTTAGGAATGTCCTCATTTACACAAGCAGTTCCTTGTTTTATTTGAGCTTAAGACCGTGGCTTTTTTTGTCTCTCTGTTTATTTCCTTATTTATGTGTTTCCTGCCTTTGTTATTTTGGCAAATAAATTAAGAGGGAGAACATATCCAAGGCCCCTTCTTCCTCCTATTTCCCCCCCCATCACAACAACCCTGCGAGGAGGGAAGGGCTGAGAGAGAGACAGAGAGAGGGAGAGAGAGGAGAGAGAGGAACTGGCCTTCTTAGGATCAGAGAATCATAAGGTTGGAAGGGATCTTGGAGGTCCTCTAGTCCAACCCCCTACCCAAGGCAGGAGGCCCTTTGCCATCCCAAAATCACCCAGCCAGTTTTTCATACCTAGGACTAGAACTCCCTGCCTCCTGGTGATTGGCCCAAAGTCACCCAGCTGGCTTTCATTGCTAAAGCGGGACTAGAATTCATCGTCTCCTGCTTTGTAATCTGTGCCTTAATCACTTGAGCACTTGGAGGTGAGGAAGGTCCCATGTTGCTGCTATTGGGATTAGGGTATCTGGTCAGCATTCTAGTCCTCAACTTACTCCTTGTCGCTCGGACAAACATTCAGAATTATGACAGACCTCCCCAGAGCTTACATCCCAGTTTGAAGTTCTGATAGCCCCATTAACACCCACCGACACAATTACTTGGATGCATTTTGGGCAGCTGGCCTTCACTTCTGACTGTTACCAATCCATTAACAATCACAATAGAGCTGGAAGGGACATTGGAGGTCTTCTAGTCCACCCCCCTGCTCAAGCAGGAGACCCTGCACCATCTCTGACAGATGGCAGTCCAGTCTTTTCTTGAAAGCCTCCAGGGTTGAAGCTCCCACAACTTCCAAAGGCAACTTCTCTTCCATGGGTTGATGGTTCTTCAGGTTGAGCCTCTCCTTGGTCAGCTTTCACTTTCTCAACTACCCATTTCCTGGCTTCCCTCTAGACAAAATCCTGGAAGACCTTTTTCACCATGGTTCATTGGTCTTTGCGACGGCGCAGCTCCTGGGTGCAGCTGGCCGGACACGAAGGTATGAATTGCACGAGGATGTCTGGGGTGCCCAGGGGATGGTCTGGGGAGGGGGATCAGGAGCCAAGGCCAAATCCACTTGGGCAACTTTAAGAGGGGTAGAATACAAGTCCCAGAATTCCCCAGCCAGCATGCTTTAAGATGGGTGGACTTCAACTCCCAGAATTCCCCAGTCAGCATTGGTAGAGGAGACCGATGTGGCTGCTGACCTCCAGATGTTCTCCTCCATTCCCCTTCCAGGCAACTTCAAGCCCAGCGAAGGGGGCCAGATCCTGAAGAAGTTCAGCGCCGTAGAGGAGGCCTGTCTGTCCGAGCTGATGACGGACGTCCTGCGCCCTTTTGTGCCCGCCTACCATGGGGTGGCGGAGGTGGGCGGCGAACGCTACATCCAGATGGACGACCTTCTCCGCGGACTTCAGCATCCCAGCATCATGGACTGCAAAATGGGCACCAGGTCAGAGCGGCCTTCCTCGCAGGGCTGGCGGGGAGAGTTGGATTGGGGCCATCTTTCAATTACAAATCTTCCTCTTCCAAATCTTCCTGGATCCAAACGATCTTGCAATAAGAAAGGATCCCTGGAGAATGATTGGATAAGAGAGTGGGAATCCCTCAGCTGCACAAAGGACGGAGGAAAAAGAAAAACTTACTTCCTAGCCTATCTGGCCGTAAAAAGAGACGGAGGGAGATTCGTCCTTGACATATGACCACAATCGAGCCCTAATCATCTGTTGCTGAGTGTCACAGTTGTGAAGCGAGTTTCGCCCCATTTTTATGTGCTTCCTTGCCACAGTCATTAAGTGAATCACCGCCACTGTTGAATGAGTTACCCGTTGTTAAGTGAATCTGGCTTCCCCATTGATTTTGATAGTCAAAGGAGAGAATGACTTGACTCCAGGACACTGCAGCCGCTCCCTTTTTGGCACTTTGAACCCCTCTTTATTGACCTCTTGTGAATTAATTGCAATCACCCACCATAAAGTTAACTCCTTTAAGGAGTTAACTGCAGGACAGACCTTATCAGTTCCTTGCGATAATTGCCATGCCGGGCAGCCGAAAGGCTGCAAATTAAGTTCTGGCGAGCAGTCTTTGATGTACGAAACACAATGAGCAAAATCTTCAGAAATACGAACTGTTGTCTCCTACGACCACCACTCCCCTTTCCTTCTGTTTATTCCCCAGCCAGAGAGGGGCACATTCAGCATCCACAATGCCTTGCTTCCTGAGCTGGCTTCTTGTCCTCCGTTGTCCTCCTCTCCTAACTGCTCTGCACACAGGTTCATTTGGAATAGGCCCCATCTGTTCTTCCTCCCCACTTATCTCCGCCCCCAAAGGCAGCTGGGAAATGTCGGACGGCTCTGGCTCGATCTCTGCGTCCAACACAAAGCCTTCGCCAGATTCCAGAGCTGGCCCAAGTTCCTCCCAAACCTCCACATCGTCCGAGTCTGCCGCCAGCTCTGCTGGCAGCTTGTGGGCCGCAAGACTTCTAATCTTTTATTTAGTGTTGGTTCAAAGCTACAACGGCAATGAAAAAAGTGAGTTATGACCGTTTTTCAACCTGACGGCCTTTGCAGCAACCCCATGGTCATGTGATCAAACTTCAGACGCTTGGCATACTTATTTTTTTTTTGTTTAATTATTTTTATTTTTTATTACATAAACAACAATGGGAAAGGGAGAGGATGGAGAGAAAAAAAAAGGGGGGGGGAACCCATCTTCACATACAATATGTCATTTAATCACAGGTGCATCCCTACTAAGTTTATACATCCCATATCTCTCTATTGTATATTTAATAAGCACCACAATAGGCTAGGGTTTAAAAACAGAAAACAATAGTAAAACAAGTAAAACAGTAAAACAAGGGGGAGAGGGGGGGAAAAAAAGGGTGGGGGAAGGGGGGGCAAAAAGGACAAAAAAAAATTTCAAGAAGAGGAGGGGAAAAGAAAAAGAAAAAAAAAAGGGTAGGGGGAGGGGGGAAGGCCAAAAAGGACAAAAAAGGTCCAAAAAGGAAGGGGGAAAAAAAAAAAAGAAAAAAAAAGAAGAAAAAAAAACCATCATCACATGCAGCATGTCGTTTGATTACAGTTGTTTTAACCTCTACATCTTCAAATAATGTTTACCATCTCAGATATTTCCTCTAATGTAACTAAAGGTCTCATTTTCCTTCTACCATATATATTCAGTTAACGTTAGCATTGTTTTCCCCCAGAGAATATATTTCTATTCATTGTTAACCTTGCATTTCATACCTTCAAACAGAGATCTTATTACTTCATTGTTCAACAAGGCATCGCTGCCTATATATACCAGTTTTCATTTGTTCCCCTATTGGAATTGCCTTGTCAGCAGCGAAATATCATTATAATAAATTCTTAGCCTTATACATTATATCACCAGACCTTATATTAGTACTTCCTTATATCATTGTTGAATTATTTCACAGCATAATTATATCATCATTTGCTTTTTCCAATTAAGGCATAAGTATATCATTTTTCATTTCCAAAATTTTGTTTTTTTTCTCTTAGCCATTGATAAAACAAGTCCCATATCTTATAAAATTGTTCATCCTCTTGCTCTCTAATTTCAAATGTCAATTTACTCATTTCGGCACAGTCCATTATTTTTCGAATGATTTCTTCCTCTTTTGGTATTGTTTCATTTTTCCAGTTTTTTGCAAATACAATTCTGGCTGCTGTTACAACATTTACAATCAAATATTTTAAGTCTTTGTTGTAGGTTTCTGGTAAAATTCCCAATAAAAAGACCTCTGGTCTAAAGTCTATTTGTTTATGTATCATTTTCTCCAACCACATGTGGATTTTAGTCCAGTATCTTTTGGCTTCCGTGCAAGTCCACCACATGTGGTAGTATGAGCCAGGTATCTGGTGACATTTCCAACACTTTTCTGATTTATTCTTAAACATTCTTGCGATTCTGGTCGGGGGTAGATGCCACCTATAAAACATCTTATACAAGTTTTCTCTATATGCAGTAGACATTGTCATTTTGTAATTTTGAGACCACAATTTCTGCCAATTCTCTAAGTCAATCCCATACTTAAAATTTTTCCCCCAAGCAATCATAGTTTCTTTAACTTGTTCTTCATGCAATTTAAACTCCAATAAATATCCATATAGTTTTTTAATTACTTTTTCATCGGTACCTGTTAGAATTTTATCTAGCTCAGTCATTTTATTGACATTGACGCTTGGCATACTTATGACATATGTTGCTGTGTCCCAAGGTCATACGTGATCACACGTGATTGACAAACAAAATCAAGGGGGTAGCCAGATCCCCTTAACGGCCGTGCTACTAACTTTACCCGCTGCAGTGATTCACTTAAGAACTGCGGCAAGGAAGGTCGTAGAACGGGGCAAACCTCGAACAGTGTTTCATTTAACAACAAATGTTGGGGCAGGTGTGTTGTCATAAGTCGAGGACCACCTTTATTCTTGAGTGAACGGGAGCGACAGTCCCAACTCATCAATATTTTCCTTTCCTCCTGGTTGCCCAGAACGTACCTGGAGGATGAAGCGGGCAAGGGTCCGCCCCGGTCAGTCCCCCGGCGAGACCTCTACCAGAAGATGGTGAAGATTGACCCCTGGGCCCCCACCCCGGACGAGCACAGCCAAGGGGCCGTCACCAAGCCCCGTTACATGCAGTGGAGGGAAAATTCCAGCTCCAGCACCTCTCTGGGCTTCCGGATCGAAGGGGTTACGGTACGTTGCCAAAAGTGCCCCATGTGGTCAGAATGCAGAATTGCAAGCTGACTCTGCCAACTGCCAGCAGTTTGATTCTGACCGGCTCAAGGTTGACTCAGCCTTCCGCCCTTCCGAGGTGGATAAAATGAGGACCCGGATTGTTGGGGGCAAATAGGTCCCCAACTGTAAGCGCTGTAAAGCATTGTGAAGCGGGATATAAGTCTATGGACTAAGTGGAAAAGAAGGGCGGGTCATGGTGGTACAGTGGTTAGATTGCAGTATTGCAGGCTGCCCCTTGCCAGCAGTTCGATCCTGACCGGCTCAAAGTTGATTCAGCCTTCTGTCCTTTCAAAGTTGGTAAAACAAGGACCCAGATTGTTCGGGGCAAGAGGCTGACCCTATAACCCGCTTAGAGAGTGCTGCAAAAGCACTGTGAAGCGATATATAAATGCTATTGCCCTTCCTTCCTTCCTTCCTTCTCAGTCGTTAGTATACAGTATTGCAGGCTGACTCTGCCTCCTGCCAACAGTTCAATCCTGACCGGCTCAAGGTTGTCTCAGCCTTCCGTCCTTCCAAAGTCGGTAAAACGGGGACCCAGATTGTTCGAGGCAAGAGGCTGACCCTATAAACCGCTTAGAGATGGCGAAGCAGTATATATAAGTCTTAAGTGCCGTTCCTATTTCTCTCTCTCTCTTTTTCTCTCTCTCTCTCTCTGTCTTTTCTCTCTCTCTCTCTCTCTCCCTCCCTGCAGATCGAGGGGGGAACGGTGCAGCGGGATTTCAAACAGACACGGAGCGAGGATCAAATTATGGGGATCTTCTTGCAATTCGTGAAGAATCGCGTGGATGTGTTGGTGAGCTCTTGATCGAGGAAAGTGGGAGGAGGAAGCAGCGTCCTTAGCTGAAAAGTGGGACCACGCTTTGGAGCAGTGGCTGAGCTAAAACGTTGTGGGGCAGATTTGATTTTTTTTGGGGGGGGGTGTCTGTGATGTGCCCTGATTTTGGTTGTTTTCTTGCAGATGTTTCATTACCCGTCTAGGTGGCGTCATCAGTGTAGGAAGGAGGTGATGTTCACTCTCTGTTTTCAGACAAGCGTTGGTTACTCCTTGTTTAGGGTGTTAGCTTGTTGGTCTAAGTTGATAATTCCTTGACATGAGGATTGTTTGTCTGGTTTTAATCTCTGCTTATCTGGGGGTTTGTTGTTGGCTGTTTTGTTTCCTTTGGGGCTTTTGATGGCGTTTTTTTTAATGGTGTGCAAACATTGTTCCTCTCTTTTGCCTGGTGATGGCTGAATCCCAGATTTTCAAGAATTCCCTGATGGTTTTGAAGAGGTGTGGATGTTAACTCCCAGAATTCTCCAGCCAGACATGAGGAATTCTGGGAGTTGAAGTCCACACGTTGTAAAGTTGCCGAGGTTGGAGACCCCAACAAGTTTTCTTCTCTCCTTGGTTAGTTTCCATCCGTTGCTTCTTGTCCTGCCTTCTGGTGCTTTGGAAAATAAAGTTGACCCCCTCCTCTTCTTTGTGGCAGCCCCTCAAATACTAGGACACAACTGTCATGTCACCCCCTAGTCCTCCTTAATGTCAACGCGTAAAGCATTCGCTCTCAAGTTGCCATGGGCAGGACGGGGGGGGGAGAACTGATGGAGCAGTTGAGCACATTCACACATAACTTTCTCATAGTTGGATCCAGTGGTGAAATTCATTTTTTTTTTACTAGTAGTTCTGTGGGCGTGGCTTGGGGGCACTTCCCTCCCACTCTCGGGCCAGCCAGAGTTGGCATTTGCCCGTTCTCCGAACTACTCAAAATTTCCACTACCGGTTCTCCAGAACCTGTCAGAACCTGCTGGATTTCACCCCTGGTTGGATCTCGGATTACGGGAGCCGACCTGATAAGACATGTTTTTTACAGCATAGTTGAGCTGTCAATCACGTGCGGCAGAGTTGACTTCACTCGGATAGTTGCTGACATGTTGCTCCTAAATAATAACTGGATTTCTTTTGAAACTTGGCTCAATGCTCATGAGTTAATTAGGGCATCCATCGGAACCCTGACATTTAAATCATAGTGGACTTCAACTCCCAGCAAAGCTGGCTAGAGAATTCTGGGAGTTGAAGTCCACCCATCTTAAAGTGACCAAGCTTGAGAAACACTGAAGCTCGCAGTGGTGCAGTGGTTAGAATGCAGTGTTTCAAGCTAACTCTGCCCACCGCCAGCAGTTCGATCCTGACCGTCTCAAGGTTGACTCAGCCTGCCATCCTTCCGAGGGATTAAAATTAGGACCCAGATTGTTTGGGGCAAATAAGATGACTCTGTAGACTGCTTAGAGAGGGCTGGAAAGTAGTATATAAGTGCTAAGATACAGGTTTATTTGGGGATGGGGGGGGCTAAGACAGTGCTCCCCAACTCTTCCTCTTTTAATATTGTCCTTGATTTGCAGAAAACCTACTTGGCACGCCTGGAGAGTTTACGCCAAGCCCTGGACGAGTCCAACTTCTTCAAGAGGCACGAGGTGATTTGCTGGGACTCCCTCCCCCGAAAAGGAGGAAAGCCCAGCGCTTCTCAGCTCTCAAAGAGGGGGGTGAGACCAAACTGTCATCCCACCACCCAAACTATTAAAAATATTTATTTGACCGTCTTTCCTTTCCCTTCACCTTCTCTCTCTCCTTCCCTCTTTCTCTCCTTCCTTCCATCTTCCTTCCTCCGTCCCTTCTTTTTCCCAATCCTTCCATCTCCCTTCCTTTTTCCAACCTCCTTCCTTCCCTCCCTCCTTCCCACCAATCTCCCTTCCTTCTAACCTCTCTTCCCTTTCCCTCTCCCATCCATCCATCTCCCATCCTTCTTCCTTCCTTTTGCCTTCCTTCCTTCTCTCCCTCCCTCCCACCAATCTCCCTTCCCCTTTCAACTATCTTTCCTTTCCATCTCCCTTCCATCCATCCATCTATCTCCCTCCCTTCTTCCTCCTTTCTCTCCCTCCCTTTTCCTGCCTCCCTCCCTCCCTCCCCTCTTTCACCCACCTTGCTCCCTCCTTCCCAGGTGATTGGGAGCTCGCTGCTCTTCCTCCATGATCAGAAAGGCCATGCCAGCATCTGGATGATCGACTTCGGCAAGACTCTCCCAGCACCAGCCCACGCCAACCTTCGCCATGATGTGGCCTGGACCCCCGGAAGCCACGAGGATGGCTACCTGATCGGCCTGCAGCACTTGACCCACACCATCCGGGCAACTCTGGCCAGAGCTGAGCAGAGTCAGGAGCCTGTGCCGGGGCCCTCGTGAGCCTGTGCCCCCCCCCCCCCCGGGACACAGCTAAGAGCGGCGGGAAAGGACCCTGCGCAATCGGGCGGGCAACATTGCTGGGCAAGGCAGCTGTGCTGCTTGAGGAGGGGGCAGCTGGGAGCCTCCTGGAAGAGCTGCCTGGCCAAACGGCGGAGGGAGCTGGGACCCCTTGCAGATCTTGCTGAAAAGCAAGCCATGGCCCTCCAGCGGGTTGCAAACACACCAGAAACACAACGCCAGAAGTTTGCGGCTAATGAATGCAACGGCGTTTCTTCTCCAGCCTTCGAATTCCTTTTCCTGCTCCCTCCATCCCCCCCCCCAATTGCTCTCCAAAGGGGTCTCTCATTCCCTGAAGCCATCCTCAGGCTCCTCCATAGTGGGCCTGACATACACCCCCCCTTTGGAAAGTAAAGCAGCTACAGCAAGGAGGCGAATAGAATCAAAACGAAAGGAAGAATCGTCGCATCGTAGCTCAAACGTTAACTGAGATCGCCTGAGTTTATTTGCGGTGAACCGAATCGTGGTTTACTCCGCCGGCCCAACTTTGCAGTTTCGTGCAGCTCCCTGGATGGCTGCGCAGGCCGGACTTCTGCCGAAGACGGCGGCTGGGTCGTTATATGAGTCAGTGTGTTCAACCAACGCAGGCCGCAGAGTCTGTGCAGCCACACGCATGCACTCACACCCTGCACAGGTCGGAAACCTGTAGCTTTTGCAGAGACACGGCCTCCTCTTGGCATGTTGAGTTGAGATGAATTAAAACTCAGGCAGGGGTGCCTTTTCCAGTTTTTATCGGGAAGAAATTCCATTTTTTGTGTTGTGGATTTGTGTCTCTTTTTAATATCAAAGGAAATGAACTTAAGCCAGGGTTTTTCCAAACTAAGACACATTAAGATTTGTGGACTTTGACATGTGGGCTGAGGAATTCTGGGAGCTGAAGGCCTGTCTGAGGCGTTCTGGGAGTTGAAATCCTGGCTGAGGCATTCTGGGAGTTGAAGGCCTGGCTGGGGCATTCTGGGAGTTGAAGGCCTGGCTGGGGCATTCTGGGAGCTAAAGTCCCACCTGGGGCATTCTGAGAGTTGAAGGCCAGGCTGGGGCATTCTGGGAGTTGAAATCCTGGCTGGGCCATTCTGGGAGTTGTAGGCCTGGCTGGGCCATTCCGGGAGTTGAAGGCCTGACTAGGGCATTCTGGGAGTTGAAATCCTGGCGGAAGCATTCTGGGAGTTGAAGTCCACCAGTCTTAAAGTTAGCCCAGTTTGCAGACCCTTTAGGGTTAGGCAATCAATTCTCTTTTTTCCTCCCCTCCAAGCCCAGCTCACCCTTCTGGCTTCAAATTCCACCAGAGAATAAAGACAATGCAGTCTTTATTCTCTGCAACGCAACCCCCCCCCCCGCCCCTCCCGAGACCCAAAAAAACTTGGGAAACTTTTGCACAAATTCCACTCTGGCCACAGGGAAGTCCCTGTCCCGCCACAGCCTTTTAATTCAACGCTCTATTTTGGGAGTTGCTGTGTTGCCAAAAAGCCAAGTCTCTAGTCCTTGTGGTAAAAAAAGAATTCGGGGAAAGGATTGTGGGTCAAAGTGGGTACTGAATGGGCCTTTTTTTCTGCCCGGATTCCGGCCTCCCTTTGCAAAGGGGGGCGGGCAGGGACCGGGTGGCTCTCCCCGTCCCCCTTCCCAGCGCTCATTCTGGGGCCAGTTGGCTAAAGGAACTGGGTTTGCTTTTTTTCCGGTCCCTCCTGCAGCTTTGCCAGCCTCCAGTGTGTGAAGTTGCCAGAGAGACGGAAGCCTCCCTTAAGGAGAGCCGGCGCGTGGGAGGCTGGGAGCCAGGGAGAGAAAAATAAAAAAAGGGGGGGGGGCAGGATAGGCAGCCTGGGGAGAAAAGGAGGAAGGGGCTTCGTTGCAGGAAGCCAGAGCTGCCTTCACAAGGCCAAGCAACACTGGCCCTTTGCAAATCCAAAGCTAACGGTGGTTGCTTATTACAAAGATGGGTAGGGTCTGCTGGGCTAGGGGCTCGGATCCTTTGTGGGCTGGGTGGCAGAGATGGGCCAGGGAGGGGGGGGAGATTGCCTCATTTCCTCCCAAGACAGCAGAGGGTTCAGAGGAGATCAAGCTTAGGTGGGGGGGAAGGGGGTTTGCAAAGCCCGCGTGCAAACCTTGGCTGGGGGAGGGGGTATGTGAGCTTTGAATGCAGTGGGGTCAGAATAACACAGTTGGAAAGGACCTTGGAGGTCTTCTAGTCCAGCCCCTTTACTCAAGCAGGAGACCCTTACAGAATAACAGTTGGAAGGGACCTTGGAGGTCTTCTAGTCCAGCCCCTTTACTCAAGCAGGAGATCCTTACAGAATAACAGTTGGAAGGGACCTTGGAGGTCTTCTAGTCCAGCCCCTTTACTCAATCAGGAGATCCTTACAGAATAACAGAGTTGGAAGGGACCTTGGTGGTCTTCTAGTCCAGCCCCTTTACTCAAGCAGGAGACCCTTACAGAATAACAGTTGGAAGGGACCTTGGAGGTCATCTAGTCCAGCCCCCTTGCTCAAGCAGGAGATCCTTACAGAATAACAGTTGGAAGGGACCTTGGTGGTCTTCTAGTCCAGCCCCTTTACTCAAGCAGGAGATCCTTACAGAATAACAGAGTTGGAAGGGACCTTGGAGGTCTTCTAGTCCAGCCCCTTTACTCAAGCAGGAGATCCTTACAGAATAACAGAGTTGGAAGGGACCTTGGTGGTCTTCTAGTCCAGTCCCTTTACTCAAGCAGGAGACCCTTACAGAATAACAGAGTTGGAAGGGACCTTGGAGGTCTTCTAGTCCAGCCCCCTTGCTCAAGCAGGAGATCCTTACAGAATAACGGAGTTGGAAGGAACCTTGGAGGTCTTCTACTCCACTCCCCACCCAAACTCCTAGAATCATTGCATGGTAGTGCTGGAAAGGACTTTGGAGGACTTCTGGAGGCTACTTCTGTTCCACTCATTAATTGTTCTGTCAGGAAATTCCTCCTCAGTTCTAAGTTGCTTCTCTCCTTGATTAGTTTCCACCCATTGCTTCTTGTCCTGCCCTCAGGTGCTTTGGAGAATAGCTGGACTCCCTTTTCTTTGGGGCAGCCCCTGAGATATTTTAAATTAGATTTAAATTAAATTAAGACGATCCCAATTCCTGCAAGGGCTTCCCCATGCAGGCAAGTTAAGTTGCAAAGCTGCAGCATGGAGAACGTCTGCAGGCTGAGGAGGAGGGGAGCCGCGAGGAGGAAGCGCTTTCTGCGTTGCTACTACAGTTTACAGGAAAGGGGCTGAGTAATTGCACGGAGGAGGAGGAGGAGGAGGGGGGGTGGCAGGCGGGGGAAGGGGTGGGTGGGAATCTCAGCCGCTGCAATCCGGAAACCAGCAGCTTCTTCGCCGGATGGCGCCAGGCTGCCCTCTGCTGGCCGGTCTCTGCTCTGTTCTCACTTTGCAGAATACATCGGTAATTCGATGTATTGAGTGAATGGTCCCACTTTTACCATTTTGTTACCATTGTATTTTATATGTTTTAACTTTTATGTGGGGACTGCTTGGGTGAGCGAATGAGTATGTCTGATTCGGAGGACCTGCCGGGGAAAGCGGGGGCCATTGGGGTGGTTGGGGGGGCTACGCCCACGGGTGAGGGTCGGAGCATTGCGGTCATAACAGGGAGAGGCAGATACAGCGGGGACTTTAGGGCTGGCCATTACCGGGGAAGGAGGGCTCGCTGCGTCATAGAGATCCCTCCTTCCGGCCCTAGGAGTCCCACTCCAAGGCCAGATGGCGCGAGTAATCAGGACCCTGGTCTCAGGCTGTTGTCGCTAAATGCCAGGTCTGTTGTTCATAAGGCTCCCCTCGTCCAGGACTTAATTTTAGACGAGAGGGCAGACCTGGCATGTATTACTGAAACATGGCTGGGCACGGAGGGAGGAGTCCCCCTCGTTGAGATGTGCCCAGCCGGATTTCAGGTGCTACATCAGCCGAGAGCCCAGGGAAGGTGTGGCGGTGTGGCTATTGTAGTCCGGGAGTCTTTAGTACCTCGTAGGATCCCTGCTCCGGAGCTTGTCGGGTGTGAGTCCCTGCTGGTGAAGCTGGACCTCAAGGGTCAAGTGGGTCTGCTGCTTACGTACCTGCCTCCCAACTGCGTGGCAGCAGCCCTCCCCTCGCTCCTCGAGTCAGTAGCCGAGCTAGCAGTTGAGTTCCCTAGACTTATAGTTCTGGGGGACTTCAACTTGCCTTCGCTCGGTGAACACTCTGATGGAGCGCAGGAGTTCATGGCTTCCATGACAGCCATGGGCTTGACTCAAGTAATCCGAGGCCCAACTCACTCAGCGGGTCACACGCTCGACCTCGTATTCCTCTCGGAGCAGTGGAGTTACGATCTTGGTCTGAGGGGTAATGAGATCATACCCCTGTCGTGGTCAGACCACTACCTACTGAGGCTAGACTTCCAGAGGCCAAACCCCCACCATAGGGAGGAGGGACCGACCAGCTGGTTCCGCCCCAAGCGACTGATGGATCCTGTTAGGTTCCAGACGGAGCTTGGGGTTATTCCTGATACCCTCGCCCACAGTTCGGGCGGAGACCCTCGTCGCTGCCTGGCACTCGGCAGCTTCGGAGTCTCTAGACCGGATTGCGCCGCTACGGCCCCTCCGGGTCAGCGGCCCCCGGAGGCCTCCTTGGTTCACTGAGGAGCTCCGGGAGGTAAAGCGCCGGAGGAGACGCCTAGAGCACTCGTGGAGGTCCGATAGGTCCGAGTCGAAACGGGCACTTTTAACAGCATGCACCAAGGAGTATATTCGGACTTTAAGAGCAGCAAAAAGAACATATATTGCCTCCTTGGTAGCGTCCGCCGAGTCCCGCCCAGCCGCCCTGTTTAGGATAACCCGCTCCCTCCTAAATAGGAGGGAGACGGGGGACTCCCTACAGGGTAAGGCTGAGGAATATGTCCAGTTCTTGGCGGACAAAGTTGCCCGGTTTCGAGAGGACCTGGACTCCACCCCAGTAGATCCAGCCGAGACACAAGGAGAAGACTTGGCAAACCATCTCTGGGTTGAGTTTCAGGAAGTTGCCTCTGGGGATGTGGACAAGGCTATGCGAGCTGTGAGTGCCTCCACCTGCATACTGGACCCGTGTCCCTCCTGGCTGGTTGCCAACAGCAGTGAGGTGACACGAGGCTGGATCCAGGCGGTTGTTACCGCCTCTCTTCGGGAGGGGTACTTCCCCACCGCGCTTAAGACAGCGGTGGTAAGACCCCTCCTGAAGAAACCGTCCTTGGATCCAGCTGTTCTTAATAACTATCGTCCAGTCTCCAACCTCCCCTTTGTAGGGAAGGTTGTTGAGAAGGTGGTGGCTCTCCAGCTTCAGCGTACCTTGGAGGTAGCTAACTATCTTGACCCCTTCCAGTCTGGCTTCAGACCCGGTTACAGCACAGAAACCGCTTTGGTCGCATTGACTGATGATCTCTGGAGAGCTAGGGATGGAGGCCATGCTTCCATCCTAGTTCTCCTGGACCTCTCAGCGGCTTTCGATACCATCGACCATGGTATCCTTCTGCGACGACTGCGGGAGATAGGGGTGGGCGGCACTGTTTTGCAGTGGTTCTCCTCCTATCTCTCGGACAGGTCGCAGTCGGTGTTGGTGGGGGGGCAGAGATCGTCCCTGAGGCCCCTAACCTATGGGGTGCCGCAGGGGTCGGTCCTATCCCCCCTACTATTTAACATTTACATGAAACCGCTGGGCGAGATCATCCGAAGGCACGGGATAAAATATCACCAATATGCGGACGATACACAGTTGTATCTGTCCGCCCCGTGCCAACTCAATGAAGCGGTGGACGTGATGAACCGGGGTCTCGAGGCCGTTAAAGACTGGTTGAGAGAAAACAAGCTGATACTCAACCCAGACAAGACCGAGTGGCTGTTGTGTTTTCCTCCCAAAAATTTGACCAACATACCATCACTCAGGCTGGGGGGACAAAACTTACACCCCTCAGAAAGGGCCCGCAACTTGGGAGTCCTTCTGGACCCACAGCTGACTTTTGACCACCATCTTTCAGCTGTGACCAGAGGGGCATTTGCCCAGGTTCGCCTGGTGCGCCAGTTGCGGCCCTACCTGAATCGGGAGGCCCTCACAACAGTCACTCGAGCCCTTGTGATCTCTAGGCTGGAATACTGTAACGTGCTCTACATGGGGCTGCCCTTGAAGAGCATCCGGAGACTTCAGCTAGTCCAGAATGCGGCCGCGCGAGTGATCGTGGGCGCACCACGGTTCGCCCACATAACACCGATCCTCCGTGAGCTGCACTGGCTACCTGTCGATCTCCGGGTGCACTTCAAGGTCCTACTCACCACCTATAAAGCGCTCCATGGTAGTGGATCTGGCTATTTGAGAGACCGCCTTCTGCCAATTATCTCCCTGCGTCCCATCAGATCGCATAGAGTTGGCCTCCTCCGTATTCCATCCGCCAGTCAGTGCCAACTGGCGACTACTCGGAGGAGAGCCTTCTCTGTTGCGGCTCTGACACTATGGAACAATCTCCCCGTGGAGATTCGTACCCTCACCACCGTCCAGGCCTTCCGCACAGCCCTCAAGAACTGGCTAGCCCGTCAGGCCTGGGGATAAATCTATTTTCGCCCCTCCCGAATGTTGAGTGAATGTTGAGTTTTATTGTTTAATTTACCTTTGTTCACATTTCTTTTTGCACTGTCCTACACTCCCTTTCCTTTGTGATTGTAAGCCGCCCTGAGTCCCCTCAGGGAAAAGGGCGGCCTATAAACGTCCAATAAATGAAATAAATGAAAATGAATTCTCGGGTTACGGCCGCGATTGAGCCCAACCTTTGTCTTTGCTAAGGGAGGCGTTGGTTTAAGGGAGACGTTTTGCCCCGTTTTACGACCCTTCTGGCCACGGTGGTTAAGCCAATCGCTGCTGTTGTGAAGTTAAATTGTACGGTTAAGCGAATCTGGTCCTCTCCGTTGACTTGGCTGGTTGGAAGGGCGCAAAAGGGGACCCTGTGTCCGTTGTAAGTACGTGCCAGTCGCCAAGCCTCTGAATTTGGATCGTGTGACCGTGAGGATGCGGCAGCATTAAGTGTGAAAAGCGGGCATTTTTCCCAGGGTCATCGTGACTTTGGAGGCTCACTAAATGAATTAGATAGTAAGGCAAAGACTTATCTGTCCTCAACATACGACCACAATTGGGCCTGGGCCATCCCATCAGTAAGCCACGTTGAGTGAGCCGCCTTGTGATGTGACTTTATTGTGGGTTTTTTTTATTTTATGTACTGCCATTGTTAAGTGAGTCATATGGTCGCTAAGTGAATCTGCCTTTCCCAACTTTGCCCAGGTTCGCCTGGTGCACCAGTTGAGTCCCTACCTGAACCAGGAGGCACTCACAACAGTCACTCACGCCCTCGTGACCTCAACACTGGACTACTGCAATGCGCTGTACATGGGGCAGCCCTTGAAGAGCATTCGGAGACTTCAGCTCGCTCAGAATGCAGCCGCGCGAGCAATTGTGGGTGCACCTCGATACACCCACGTTACACCTATCCTCCGCGAGCTGCACTGGCTTCCAATTGGTCTACGGATACGCTTCAAGGTGCTAGTCGTCACTTATAAAGCCCTTCATGGTATTGGACCTGGGTACTTGAGAGACCGCCTGCTGCCAATTACCTCCCAAAGACCCATTAGATCCCACAGACTAGGCCTCCTCCGGGTTCCGTCTACCAGCCAATGCCATCTGGCTACGACCCAGGGGAGAACCTTCTCTGTGGCAGCTCCGGCCCTTTGGAACAAACTCCCCACAGAGATTCGGACCCTCACCTCTCTCCAGGCCTTCTGAAAAGCCGTTAAAACCTGGCTGTGTCGGCAGGCCTGGGGTTGATGAGCTCCCTTCCCCTCTCGACTTGTGTGGCTGTTGGCTATTTTAAATGCTTGCCTTGTACTTGTGTGTTCCCTTTCCCGTTTGAGTTGTTCGCCACCCTGAGTCCCTGTAGGGAATAGGGCGGCATATAAATAAAACAAATCTCAAATCTCAATCTTGTCAGGAAGCCGGCTGAGAAGATTGCAAAGAGCCACCCCACCCCACCCTCCCCACGATCCTACAACCGGTTGCAAATACATGCTGGTAGCCAAAAGCTCAAATTTCCATCCCATGACTCTGGGGTTACGACGGTGGTTATAAGTGGGAGGATTTCTTGCAAGGCATTTTTTCCAGGACTGCTGGCATTTCAAAGGGACATGAAACAAACGGTCGTAAGTTGAGAACCATTTGCACCCCCGCCTGTTCCCTTTACTAACCCCTTCCTGCATCTGACGTATTATATCTGCTTAGGTCTGTGCAGCAGCTTAACCAGGTTAGATCCAAGGTCCAAAATGGAAGCCGTCCAATTTGCAGACAATAACACCAACCAACCTGGGGGAATTGCTAACACCTTGGGAGTTTGGATGAAGATCCAGAAGGATCTGGACAGACTTGAACCCTGGGCCCTCTCTAACAAAATGAAATTCAGTGTAGAGAAAAGTCAAGTCCTACACTTAGGCAAGAAAAATCAAAAGTGCACATAGAGAGACTGGGAGAAACCAGGCTTAATAGCAGTGACTGGGAGAGGCATCTTGGAGTCTTAGTGGACAACCAGCTAAATAGGAGCCAGCAGCCAAAAAAGCCAATGCAATCCTAAACTGCATTAACAGAGGGATACAATCAAGATCAAGGGAGGTCCTAATACCACTCTGTAAAGCCTTAGGAAGGCCACACCTGGAGTCCTGCATCCAGTTTTGGTCAACACACTCTAAAAAAGGATGTGGAGACTCTAGAAAGAGGGCAGAGAAGAGCAACCAGGATGATGAAGGGACTGGAGGCTCAAAAAGATGATGAACGGTTGCAGGAACTGGGCCTGGCTGGTCTAGGGAAGAGAAGGACCAGGGGAGACAGGAGAGCATCTTCCAATATTTGAGGGGCTGCCACAGAGAGGAGTTAGAGGGTCAAGCTATTCTCCAAGGCACCCGAAGGCCAGAGAAGGAAGAATGGATGGAAACTGAACAAGGAGAGATTCAACCTGGAAATAAGGAGGAATTTCCTGACAGGGAGAACCATCAACCGAAGGAACAGAAGTTGCCTTCGGAAGTTGTGGGAGGTTCATCTCTGGAGGCTTTCAAGAAGAGACTGGGCTGCCCTCTGTCAGAAATGGTGTCGGGTCTCCTGCTTGGCTGGGGGTTTGACTAGATGACCTCCAAGGTCCCTTCCAAGCCTGTTAATCTGTTAAAAACATTGCACGAATACTAATATAGGTAATCCTCAAGTTACGACCACAATGGAGATGCTGAGTCAGACATTTGTTAAATGAGTTTTGCCTCATTTTATGATCGCTTCTTGCCGCAGTCGCTAAATGAATTGTTGCTTTTGTTAAGTTAGGAACCTGGTTAAGTGAATCTGGTTTCCCCATTGACTTTTTTTTAACAGATTCACAGATTTGGAGGGGACCTTTTTAGGCCATCTAGTCCACCCCCACCCCCCAAGCATGAGACCTTACACCATTTCTGACCGAAATGTCCAGTCGCTTCTTGAACGCTTCCAAGGATGAAGTTCCCATAACTTCCGTTCTTTGCTCATCAGAAAGGGATCATGTGCCCCTAGGACTCTGCAACCGTCGTAAGTATGAGTTAGTTGCCAAGCCTCTAAATTTCGGAGCAGGAGACTCAGTGGGTGCTGCAACGGTCGTAAGTGTGAAAAACGGGCATGTCCCATTTTTCAGAGCCGTTGTAACTTTGAACGGTCACTAAATGAATTGTTGTAAGTCGAGGACTAAAGCCGGGTGTTTATACCACACGTGGGATTCCATGCCCGTTTCTGGTGACCACAATCGAAAGATCCACCCAAACTCAAGGATCTAACAATCTGCCAAGATTATAACCCATCATGGATCGGATTGAAGCAAAACTGGGATTAAGGAAACTCAAGTTATTCTTCTTCTTATTATTATTTTTTTTTTTAAAAAACAACCTTGATTGGATACGTTACACATTTGGCCTCAAACAATAAACCATCTTTTGCCTTCGAGGGTTTGGAGCCGGGTCTCGGCAAATGCTAAGCAGGAGAGAATTCCCAGAAAGTCCCCCCCCCCCCAAAAAGAGATAAAGTCATAATGGCATTTGGGCAACCGCAGGACTGCCGGCTCAACTCTTTCGAACTCGGCTCCTTCGGGGAAAAACACGCCTGTTTGAACCCGGAGCGGTTTGGAAATCCGTCCGGTTGTTCCTTTTCCTGCCACGCGGAAGGGGCAGAAAAATCAGGGGGATGCAAACACCACGGCTGTATTTATTTGGCTGTCCAAGCTGTCCCCAATCCAAAGAGCCCATCTTGCCAACCATTAAGCCAGGATCTGACCAGGATCCAAGCCAGCGGGAGCTGAAAACAAGTCACATCCTTTATATTTCTTGTTTTTCTTTCCATTCCTGCCCCCTCCCCGAGTGTTTTTTTGGGGGGGGAGGGAGAGAGAACACAGCTGCAGACCATGCATCAAATGGGAGAGGGGCCCCAGCGGGAGACCCCCCCCTTCAAAGTACAGAAATAAGGGTGAGGCGGGAGGAGACGGCGGCCGATCCCACACAGCCTGTCCGGGATCCCTTGGCTGGGTGGGTGGGCTCGTGTCCAGGCCGTATCGAAGCCCCCTTTTCTCACAGTTGGGGCCGCCTCCTCCGTGGCTGTGCAAAAGACCACGCGGGCCTGGGTCCGTGGTTCGGATCTGAGGTGGGGGGGGGAAGAACCCCCCCACCCGCTAATCCTGGCTCTCTTCCAAGCGCCACTTGAGGGATTCCTCTTTCAAGGCATCGGGTTTGATTTGGTTGCGCATGCCCCCCAGGAGGTTGGAGGTGGCCTCGGAGGCCACGATCAGTGGCTTGACCACGGTGGGCGGGATCTGCCGCAGGACGCCGCCCACGGCCCCCGTGATGCCCTTCTGCTCGTGCCCACGAGCAGCCACGTCGCAGATGGCCTGGGCCGTGTCGATGACGCCCTGGGGGGGGGGGATGGAGAGACAGGAAAGAGGAGTTAGGGGCAGGGGGTGTCCCTGCTCGGTTGATTGTAGAGACAGTCCTCGTCTTACAGCCACAATCGAGCCCAAAATTAATGTTCGTAAGCCAGCTGGTTTGTTAAGTGAATTTTTTTGCTTTTTAAAAAAATGTAAAAAATACTTTTGGTTTTTACGAGCTTCCCACCCACCGTTGTCAAGTGAATAATTAGAGCTGTTAAGTGAGTCACATGGCTGCTAAGTGAATCTTGGGCTTCCCCGTGGACTCTGCTTGTCAGAAGTTTGCAATAGGGCAGTGTTTCTCAACCTTGGCCACTTGAAGATGCCTGGACTTCCAACTCCCAGAATTCCCCAGCCAGCATTCGCTGGCTGGGGAATTCTGGGAATTGGAAGTCCAGGCATCTTCAAGTTGCCAAGGTTGAGAAACACTGCAATAGGGGATCACGTGACCCCAGGGACGCTGCGGCTGTCATAACTGTGAGTCAATTGTCAGGCATCCGGAGTCATAAGTGTGGGAAATGGTCCGAAGTCTCTTTCTCTGGGGCTGCTGTAACTTTGAACCTTGGCTGAACAAATGGTTTCAGGTGAGGCATACTCGGATGAGGTCTCCTGCTTGAGCAGGAGGGTTGGACTAGAAGACCTCCAAAGAACCTTTTCAACCCTGTTATTGCATGCATTTGGGGGGGGGGGACCTCAGCAACCGGCCGGCTTTGGCGCCCCATTGTATCATCCCGCAGTCACATGATCACGAACGACCATATTTTTTTCACCGAAAACTGATGCGTCCCTCTTGTTTTAAGATAAGTTAAACCACAGGTTCGCCTAACGGCCGTGGAGTAACTTAGTAGCCATGGACTCGCTTAAAATGAGGACAGCCAATTAGATACGGTCAGTCAAGCAGCCAGCTAGAAACCAGGCGGCTGGGAGTTCTAGTCCAGCTGAGCTGGGTGACCTTGGGCCGGTCACCGTCTCTGAGCCCCCCAAAAAGAGACAACGGCAAAGGGACAATTTCTGAAAAAGCTCGGCAGGGATTCGCCCAGGCAGTCTCCGGGAATCAAACAAGATTTGGGGGGGGGGGGATAAAAAGAAGGATGCCAGACGCCCACCCCAACTAGCCAAAGACGGGGCTAAATCCCGCCAACCCTCGTCTGCAATCCCAAGGAAGTTCACCTCGCGCACGGTGTCGTAGGCTTTGGCTACCCCTTCGCGTAGATCTGCCGGCTGATGGCCCCGCCGTAGTTTGCGGACGTACTTCCTGTCCGGCAGGGCGCGGGACGGTGGAGCCGTGGGGGACAGGATGTCGTAGACGGTCTCGGCTGTGGCCTGAGAGGGGGAAGGGAAGGAAGCGAGAGAGAGAGAGAGAGGGAAAGGTCGGACATCTCTAAGGGAGGGGAGGGCTGTTTTCCACGGAGGAGGGGCAGACTGGGGGGGGGGGTGTAGGTCAGGGCTGGGTAGCTACGGCGAGTGTATAACCTGTGGACTTCAACTCCCAGAATTCCTGCGTTTCGATTCCTGTGAATTGGAGTCTACAGGTGGGATGGTTGCATTCTGGGAGTTGAAGTTCACAGATGTAGGTGCCTGGCTCAGGGAATTCTGGGAGTTGAAGTCTAAAAGTGGTACATTTGCCTGGTAAAGGAATTCTGGGAGTTGAAGTCTAAAAGTGGTACATTTGCCTGGTAAAGGAATTCTGGGAGTTGAAGTCTAAAAGTGGTACATTTGTCTGGTAAAGGAATTCTGGGAGTTGAAGTCTAAAAGTGGTACATTTGTCTGGTTCAGGAATTCTGGGAGTTGAAGTCTAAAAGTGGTACATTTGCCTGGTAAAGGAATTCTGGGAGTTGAAGTCTAAAAGTGGTACATTTGCCTGGTAAAGGAATTCTGGGAGTTGAAGTCTAAAAGTGGTACATTTGTCTGGTAAAGGAATTCTGGGAGTTGAAGTCTAAAAGTGGTACATTTGTCTGGTAAAGGAATTCTGGGAGTTGAAGTCTAAAAGTGGTACATTTGTCTGGTAAAGGAATTCTGGGAGTTGAAGTCTAAAAGTGGTACATTTGTCTGGTAAAGGAATTCTGGGAGTTGAAGTCTAAAAGTGGTACATTTGCCTGGTAAAGGAATTCTGGGAGTTGAAGTCTAAAAGTGGTACATTTGCCTGGTAAAGGAATTCTGGGAGTTGAAGTCTAAAAGTGGTACATTTGTCTGGTAAAGGAATTCTGGGAGTTGAAGTCTAAAGTGGTACATTGCCTGGTAAAGGAATTCTGGGAGTTGAAGTCTAAAGTGGTACATTTGTCTGGTTCAGGAATTCTGGGAGTTGAAGTCTAAAAGTGGTACATTTGCCTGGTAAAGGAATTCTGGGAGTTGAAGTCTAAAAGTGGTACATTTGCCTGGTAAAGGAATTCTGGGAGTTGAAGTCTAAAAGTGGTACATTTGTCTGGTAAAGGAATTCTGGGAGTTGAAGTCTAAAAGTGGTACATTTGTCTGGTAAAGGAATTCTGGGAGTTGAAGTCTAAAAGTGGTACATTTGTCTGGTTCAGGAATTCTGGGAATTGAAGTCTAAAAGTGGTACATTTGTCTGGTAAAGGAATTCTGGGAGTTGAAGTCTAAAAGTGGTACATTTGCCTGGTAAAGGAATTCTGGGAGTTGAAGTCTAAAAGTGGTACATTTGTCTGGTAAAGGAATTCTGGGAGTTGAAGTCTAAAAGTGGTACATTTCTCTGGTAAAGGAATTCTGGGAGTTGAAGTCTAAAAGTGGTACATTTGTCTGGTTCAGGAATTCTGGGAGTTGAAGTCTAAAAGTGGTACTTTTGCCTGGTAAAGGAATTCTGGGAGTTGAAGTCTAAAAGTGGTACATTTGCCTGGTAAAGGAATTCTGGGAGTTGAAGTCTAAAAGTGGTACATTTGTCTGGTAAAGGAATTCTGGGAGTTGAAGTCTAAAAGTGGTACATTTGCCTGGTAAAGGAATTCTGGGAGTTGAAGTCTAAAAGTGGTACATTTGTCTGGTAAAGGAATTCTGGGAGTTGAAGTCTAAAAGTGGTACATTTGCCTGGTAAAGGAATTCTGGGAGTTGAAGTCTAAAAGTGGTACATTTGTCTGGTTCAGGAATTCTGGGAATTGAAGTCTAAAAGTGGTACATTTGTCTGGTAAAGGAATTCTGGGAGTTGAAGTCTAAAAGTGGTACATTTGCCTGGTAAAGGAATTCTGGGAGTTGAAGTCTAAAAGTGGTACATTTGTCTGGTAAAGGAATTCTGGGAGTTGAAGTCTAAAAGTGGTACATTTGTCTGGTTCAGGAATTCTGGGAATTGAAGTCTAAAAGTGGTACATTTGCCTGGTAAAGGAATTCTGGGAGTTGAAGTCTAAAAGTGGTACATTTGCCTGGTAAAGGAATTCTGGGAGTTGAAGTCTAAAAGTGGTACATTTGCCTGGTAAAGGAATTCTGGGAATTGAAGTCTAAAAGTGGTACATTTGTCTGGTAAAGGAATTCTGGGAGTTGAAGTCTAAAAGTGGTACATTTGTCTGGTTCAGGAATTCTGGGAATTGAAGTCTAAAAGTGGTACATTTGTCTGGTAAAGGAATTCTGGGAGTTGAAGTCTAAAAGTGGTACATTTGTCTGGTTCAGGAATTCTGGGAGTTGAAGTCTAAAAGTGGTACTTTTGCCTGGTAAAGGAATTCTGGGAGTTGAAGTCTAAAAGTGGTACATTTGCCTGGTAAAGGAATTCTGGGAGTTGAAGTCTAAAAGTGGTACATTTGCCTGGTAAAGGAATTCTGGGAGTTGAAGTCTAAAAGTGGTACATTTGTATGGTTCAGGAATTCTGGGAGTTGAAGTCTAAAAGTGGTACTTTTGCCTGGTAAAGGAATTCTGGGAGTTGAAGTCTAAAAGTGGTACATTTGCCTGGTAAAGGAATTCTGGGAGTTGAAGTCTAAAAGTGGTACATTTGTCTGGTAAAGGAATTCTGGGAGTTGAAGTCTAAAAGTGGTACATTTGTCTGGTAAAGGAATTCTGGGAGTTGAAGTCTAAAAGTGGTACATTTGTCTGGTAAAGGAATTCTGGGAGTTGAAGTCTAAAAGTGGTACTTTTGCCTGGTAAAGGAATTCTGGGAGTTGAAGTCTAAAAGTGGTACATTTGCCTGGTAAAGGAATTCTGGGAGTTGAAGTCTAAAAGTGGTACATTTGTCTGGTTCAGGAATTCTGGGAATTGAAGTCTAAAAGTGGTACATTTGCCTGGTAAAGGAATTCTGGGAATTGAAGTCTAAAAGTGGTACATTTGTCTGGTAAAGGAATTCTGGGAGTTGAAGTCTAAAAGTGGTACATTTGTCTGGTTCAGGAATTCTGGGAATTGAAGTCTAAAAGTGGTACATTTGTCTGGTAAAGGAATTCTGGGAGTTGAAGTCTAAAAGTGGTACATTTGTCTGGTAAAGGAATTCTGGGAGTTGAAGTCTAAAAGTGGTACATTTGTCTGGTTCAGGAATTCTGGGAGTTGAAGTCTAAAAGTGGTACTTTTGCCTGGTAAAGGAATTCTGGGAGTTGAAGTCTAAAAGTGGTACATTTGCCTGGTAAAGGAATTCTGGGAGTTGAAGTCTAAAAGTGGTACATTTGTCTGGTAAAGGAATTCTGGGAGTTGAAGTCTAAAAGTGGTACATTTGTCTGGTAAAGGAATTCTGGGAGTTGAAGTCTAAAAGTGGTACATTTGTCTGGTTCAGGAATTCTGGGAGTTGAAGTCTAAAAGTGGTACTTTTGCCTGGTAAAGGAATTCTGGGAGTTGAAGTCTAAAAGTGGTACATTTGCCTGGTAAAGGAATTCTGGGAGTTGAAGTCTAAAAGTGGTACATTTGTCTGGTAAAGGAATTCTGGGAGTTGAAGTCTAAAAGTGGTACATTTGTCTGGTACAGGAATTCTGGGAGTTGAAGTCTAAAAGTGGTACATTTGTCTGGTTCAGGAATTCTGGGAATTGAAGTCTAAAAGTGGTACATTTGCCTGGTAAAGGAATTCTGGGAATTGAAGTCTAAAAGTGGTACATTTGTCTGGTAAAGGAATTTTGGGAGTTGAAGTCTAAAAGTGGTACATTTGTCTGGTTCAGGAATTCTGGGAATTGAAGTCTAAAAGTGGTACATTTGCCTGGTAAAGGAATTCTGGGAGTTGAAGTCTAAAAGTGGTACATTTGTCTGGTTCAGGAATTCTGGGAATTGAAGTCTAAAAGTGGTACATTTGTCTGGTAAAGGAATTCTGGGAGTTGAAGTCTAAAAGTGGTACATTTGCCTGGTAAAGGAATTCTGGGAATTGAAGTCTAAAAGTGGTACATTTGCCTGGTAAAGGAATTCTGGGAATTGAAGTCTAAAAGTGGTACATTTGCCTGGTAAAGGAATTTTGGGAGTTGAAGTCTAAAAGTGGTACATTTGCCTGGTTCAGGAATTCTGGGAGTTGAAGTCTAAAAGTGGTACATTTGCCTGGTTCAGGAATTATGGGAGTTGAAGTCTAAAAGTGGTACATTTGTCTGGTAAAGGAATTCTGGGAGTTGAAGTCTAAAAGTGGTACATTTGTCTGGTTCAGGAATTCTGGGAATTGAAGTCTAAAAGTGGTACATTTGCCTGGTAAAGGAATTCTGGGAGTTGAAGTCTAAAAGTGGTACATTTGTCTGGTAAAGGAATTCTGGGAGTTGAAGTCTAAAAGTGGTACATTTGCCTGGTAAAGGAATTCTGGGAATTGAAGTCTAAAAGTGGTACATTTGTCTGGTAAAGGAATTCTGGGAGTTGAAGTCTAAAAGTGGTACATTTGTCTGGTAAAGGAATTCTGGGAGTTGAAGTCTAAAAGTGGTACATTTGCCTGGTAAAGGAATTCTGGGAGTTGAAGTCTAAAAGTGGTACATTTGCCTGGTAAAGGAATTTTGGGAGTTGAAGTCTAAAAGTGGTACATTTGTCTGGTAAAGGAATTCTGGGAGTTGAAGTCTAAAAGTGGTACATTTGTCTGGTTCAGGAATTCTGGGAATTGAAGTCTAAAAGTGGTACATTTGCCTGGTAAAGGAATTTTGGGAGTTGAAGTCTAAAAGTGGTACATTTGCCTGGTAAAGGAATTTTGGGAGTTGAAGTCTAAAAGTGGTACATTTGCCTGGTAAAGGAATTCTGGGAGTTGAAGTCTAAAAGTGGTACTTTTGCCTGGTAAAGGAATTCTGGGAGTTGAAGTCTAAAAGTGGTACATTTGCCTGGTAAAGGAATTCTGGGAGTTGAAGTCTAAAAGTGGTACTTTTGCCTGGTAAAGGAATTTTGGGAGTTGAAGTCTAAAAGTGGTACATTTGCCTGGTAAAGGAATTCTGGGAGTTGAAGTCTAAAAGTGGTACTTTTGCCTGGTAAAGGAATTTTGGGAGTTGAAGTCTAAAAGTGGTACATTTGTCTGGTAAAGGAATTCTGGGAGTTGAAGTCTAAAAGTGGTACTTTTGCCTGGTAAAGGAATTTTGGGAGTTGAAGTCTAAAAGTGGTACATTTGTCTGGTAAAGGAATTCTGGGAGTTGAAGTCTAAAAGTGGTACATTTGTCTGGTTCAGGAATTCTGGGAATTGAAGTCTAAAAGTGGTACATTTGTCTGGTTCAGGAATTCTGGGAATTGAAGTCTAAAAGTGGTACATTTGCCTGGTAAAGGAATTCTGGGAGTTGAAGTCTAAAAGTGGTACATTTGTCTGGTAAAGGAATTCTGGGAGTTGAAGTCTAAAAGTTGTACATTTGCCTGGTAAAGGAATTCTGGGAATTGAAGTCTAAAAGTGGTACATTTGTCTGGTAAAGGAATTCTGGGAGTTGAAGTCTAAAAGTGGTACATTTGTCTGGTAAAGGAATTCTGGGAGTTGAAGTCTAAAAGTGGTACATTTGCCTGGTAAAGGAATTCTGGGAGTTGAAGTCTAAAAGTGGTACATTTGCCTGGTAAAGGAATTTTGGGAGTTGAAGTCTAAAAGTGGTACATTTGTCTGGTAAAGGAATTCTGGGAGTTGAAGTCTAAAAGTGGTACATTTGTCTGGTTCAGGAATTCTGGGAATTGAAGTCTAAAAGTGGTACATTTGCCTGGTAAAGGAATTTTGGGAGTTGAAGTCTAAAAGTGGTACATTTGCCTGGTAAAGGAATTTTGGGAGTTGAAGTCTAAAAGTGGTACATTTGCCTGGTAAAGGAATTCTGGGAGTTGAAGTCTAAAAGTGGTACTTTTGCCTGGTAAAGGAATTCTGGGAGTTGAAGTCTAAAAGTGGTACATTTGCCTGGTAAAGGAATTCTGGGAGTTGAAGTCTAAAAGTGGTACTTTTGCCTGGTAAAGGAATTTTGGGAGTTGAAGTCTAAAAGTGGTACATTTGCCTGGTAAAGGAATTCTGGGAGTTGAAGTCTAAAAGTGGTACTTTTGCCTGGTAAAGGAATTTTGGGAGTTGAAGTCTAAAAGTGGTACATTTGTCTGGTAAAGGAATTCTGGGAGTTGAAGTCTAAAAGTGGTACTTTTGCCTGGTAAAGGAATTCTGGGAATTGAAGTCTAAAAGTGGTACATTTGCCTGGTAAAGGAATTCTGGGAGTTGAAGTCTAAAAGTGGTACATTTGCCTGGTAAAGGAATTTTGGGAGTTGAAGTCTAAAAGTGGTACATTTGCCTGGTAAAGGAATTCTGGGAGTTGAAGTCTAAAAGTGGTACATTTGCCTGGTTCAGGAATTCTGGGAGTTGAAGTCTAAAAGTGGTACATTTGCCTGGCTCAGGGAATTCTGGGAGTTGAAGTCTAAAAGTGGTACATTTGCCTGGTAAAGGAATTCTGGGAGTTGAAGTCTAAAAGTGGTACAATTGTCTGGTTCAGGAATTCTGGGAGTTGAAGTCTAAAAGTGGTACATTTGTCTGGTTCAGGAATTCTGGGAGTTGAAGTCTAAAAGTGGTACATTTGCCTGGTAAAGGAATTCTGGGAGTTGAAGTCCACCATCTCCATAGTTACCCACTCCTGAGTCTAGATTCAGCTGCTCCCCCACCCTCCAGTTTTGGGCTGGGCTGTGGCAGACCCCTCCCTCCCTCCCTCCCTGAGTGGAGCCCTCCCCGGAAACCTGAATAGCCTGCACGAGGCGGTTGCTGAGCTCGAGGGCAGCCGAGGCAGTGGAAGTGCCAAAGGAGGCAGCGCCACGTTGCAGGCCACGGATGATGCGACCATCCTTGCGGTACTGCTCGATGGGCAGCCAGAAGAGGTCTCGCAGGCCGTGGACTGGCAGGGGGAGGGGAGGAGGAGAAAAAAAGGGAGGGGGTGAGGAGATGAAAGGTGTGCAACACCCCCACACCCCCACTTCCCACCGAAAAGCTCAGCGGAGGGGGCTACTCACAGAGCTGCACGAAGGAGTGCATGGGCCCCACCCCTCCTAGGATGCCCGGCAGCTGGTTTTTACGGATGTCCATCAGCCACTCGGTCAGGGCATAGCTGACCACCTTCTCCACTCCGAGCAGCCTGGAAAGAGAGAGAGGAGGGACAGCATACAGGTCATCATCTCAAAGGTGTGGTTGTTGTTTTTTTTTTTTCAAGGGGCCACTGGACTTTCTGATTTTTCTTTGAAGACTTTTGCTTCTCCTCCAAGAAGCTTCTTCAGTTCTGACTGGATGGTGGGGAAGGGAAGGATTGATCCTCCTTGCAGACAGCTGGTCATTTGCATCCTTTTAGAGGGTCGTTGAGGCCACTTGGAGGTTTATTTGTGTCTTTTTAAAATATGTTTCGCCTCTCATCCAAGAAACTTCTTCACTTCTGACCGAGTGGTGGGGAAGGGAAGGATTGATCCTCTTTGCAGACAGCTGGTCATTTGCATCCTTTTAGAGCAGTGTTTCCCAACCTTGGCAACTTGAAGATGTCCGGACTTCAACTCCCAGAATTCCCCAGCCAGCGCTGGCTGGGGAATTCTGGGAGTTGAAGTCCGGACATCTTCAAGTTGCCAAGGTTGAGAAACACTGTCCTAGACACTGAATTGTTTATACGTGAATGCTGGCTGGGGAATTCTGGGAGTTGAAGTCCGGACATCTTCAAGTTGCCAAGGTTGAGAAACACTGTCCTAGACACTGAATTGTTTATACGTGAATGCTGGCTGGGGAATTCTGGGAGTTGAAGTCCGGACATCTTCAAGTTGCCAAGGTTGGGAAACACTGTATTTAGAGAGTCATTGAGGCCACTTGGAAGTCTATCTGTGTCCTCAGGGTCACCTGAGTGATGCCAATGGGTGTGGCACTGTTGAAAGGACTGTGTTGAAGACTGGAGATGCCCCGTTTCCCCCCAAATGGGACCTCACTGGGAAATAAGCCCTAGCATGATTTCCACCCCCCAGATAATATCCGGAAGCCTCCAGATAATACCGTGCTACCCCAAAAATAAGACAGGGTCTTATTTTCTTTCCCCCCCCCCCCCCCGAAATAAGCACTTGGCCTTATTTGCAGGGAGGTCTTATTATTTTTGGGGTGCAGGAGGAAGAGGCGAGCGTGGTCACCCCACGGCTGCTGCTGTGTTGCAATATTTTCAGGGAGGGCTTATTTTAGTGCCTGTGCTCAAAAGCCCAATTGGGCTTATTATCCGGGGAGGGTTTTTTTTCAGGGCAACAGGGGATGTATTGTTAGAAGCCTGCCCCATGCTTCCCTGACCCCCTGAGTAACGGGGGGGGGGGGTGTCTTTACCCATGTCGACAGCAGAGTCTCTTCAGTTTCAGCTCAGAGCAGTTGAGTTGAGCCAATCCGATCAGGATGCCAGCGAAGGTGCCCTGGCAGGAGAGGAAGCAACAGGAGAGGAGGGGAAAATATTTATTATGGAGTTTCATATGTTTCCCTGCCAGCATTTTAACCCTCGGCGGTTTAATTGTCATGCGCTGCTTTGGCAGTTTGATGTTTTGTGGGACAAAACACCGAACATTTTGGAGGGAGGCCGGCGGTGGAGTCATGTGAAATAGAAATAAAGGAAAATAAATGAAACGTTTGTGTGAACTCATTCAGAGCAGAGCTGGAAGGGACCTTGGAGGTCTTCTAGTCCAACCCTCTGCTCAAGCAGGAGACTCAACACCATTTCAATCAATCAATCAATCAATCAATCAATCAGAATAGAGCTGGAAGGGACCTTGGAGGTCTTCAAGTCCAACCCTCTGCTCAAGCAGGAGACACTGTACCATTTCAATCAATCAATCAGAACAGAGCTGGAAGGGACCTTGGAGGTCTTCTAGTCCAACCCTCTGCTCAAGCAGGAGACACTGTACCATTTCAATCAATCAATCAATCAGAATAGAGTTGGAAGGGACCTTGGAGGTCTTCTAGTCCAACCCTCTGCTCAAGCAGGAGACCCTACACCATTTTAATCAATCAATCAGAACAGAGCTGGAAGGGACCTTGGAGGTCTTCTAGTCCAACCCTCTGCTCAAGCAGGAGACCCTACACCATTTCAATCAATTAATCAGAACAGAGCTGGAAGGGACTTTGGAGGTCTTCTAGTCCAACCCTCTGCTCAAGCAGGAGACCCTACACCATTTCAATCAATTAATCAGAACAGAGCTGGAAGGGACTTTGGAGGTCTTCTAGTCCAACCCTCCGCTCAAGCAGGAGACCCTACACCATTTCAATCAATTAATCAGAATAGAGCTGGAAGGGACCTTGGAGGTCTTCTAGTCCAACCCTCTGCTCAAGCAGGAGACCCTACACCATTTCAATCAATTAATCAGAACAGAGCTGGAAGGGACTTTGGAGGTCTTCTAGTCCAACCCTCCGCTCAAGCAGGAGACCCTACACCATTTCAATCAATTAATCAGAACAGAGCTGGAAGGGACTTTGGAGGTCTTCTAGTCCAACCCTCCGCTCAAGCAGGAGACCCTACACCATTTCAATCAATTAATCAGAACAGAGCTGGAAGGGACTTTGGAGGTCTTCTAGTCCAACCCTCTGCTCAAGCAGGAGACATACTACCATTTCAGACAGGTGACTGTCCAGTCTTTTCTTAAAAACCAATGATGGAGCACCTAGAACTTCTAGTGGCAAGCTGTTCCACTGGTTAATTGTCCTCACTGTTAGGAAATTTATCCTTAGTTCTAGATTGCTTCTCTCCTTGATTAGATTCCACCTATTGCTTCTTGTCCTGCCCTCGGGTGCTTTGGAAAATAAGTCGACCCCCCCTCTTCTTTGGGGCTGCCTCTCAGATCCTGGAAGGCTGCTATCATGTCCCCCTCTAGTCCTTCTTTTCTCTGGACCGGCCAAACCCAAATCCTGCAGCTGTTCTTCAAATGTTTGAGCCTCCCGTCCCCTCATCATCCTGGTTGCTCTTCTTGGCATTTTTTTCAGGAGCCTCAACACCTTTTTTGTATCATGGTGACCAAAACTGGATGCAGGATTCCAGGTGTGACTTTATAAAGCGTGATCTTGATTCTATTGCCTGTATTTATGCAACCCAGGATTGTATTCGCTTTTTTGGCTGCTGGCTCACGTTGAAGGGATCGTCCAGTAAGACTCCAAGCTCCCTCTCACCTTTATTGTTTCTGAGTCAGGTTTCACCTAACCTGTACTTGTCCCTTTTGGTTTTTCTAAGGAGAAAATTCCCGACAATGAGAACAATTAATCAGTGGAACAGAAGTTGCCTCCAGAAGTTATGAATGCATTTTTGATTTTGCATTTAATAACAGCAGCAACACTGTTGGTGGCGCAATACTGGAAGAAGGAAGATTTGCCTACTATTCCAGAATGGACATTAAAAGTAACAAACCTAGCAGAGATGGCTAAAATTTCAGCATATCTCAAGGACCACTGAAATGAGAGATATAAACTGGAGTGGAGAAGATAGATTGACTGTATTCAAAATAAATAGGGGACTAAGAAATTCCAGATAGTTTGTGACTGAAGAAGCAAGGAATGATATAATCTGTTTAGAGTTAGCCTAGCGAAGAGGAGTTAAAGCTCAAATGATAGAGGATATTAATTTTTTACTTTTAAGTTTACTTTAGATTATTTTTGTTAAAGATTTATACCCTGTATTGGTTCTGGGAAGTCGGGAGAGGGAAGGTTGGGAGGGGTGGGGTTTGGGTGGGGAGGGGAGGGGGAGGGAAGTATTTTGGACCCGTGTCCCTCCTGGCTGGTTGCCAACAGCAGTGAGGTGACACATGGCTGGATCCAGGCGGTCGTGACCGCCTCCCTTCGGGAGGGGTACTTCCCCGCCGCACTTAAGACGGCGGTGGTGAGACCCCTCCTGAAGAAACCATCCTTGGATCCAGCCATTTTAAACAACTACCGCCCTGTCTCCAACCTCCCCTTTATTGGGAAGGTTGTTGAGAAGGTGGTGGCCTTCCAGCTTCAACGGGCCTTGGAGGAAGCTAGCTATCTTGACCCCTTCCAGTCCGGCTTCAGACCCGGTTACAGCACTGAAACCGCTTTGGTCGCATTGACTGATGATCTCTGGAGAGCCAGGGATGGAGGCCACGCGTCCATCCTGGTTCTCCTGGACCTCTCAGCGGCTTTCGATACCATCGACCATGGTATCCTTCTGCGACGACTGCGGGAGATAGGGGTGGGAGGCACTGTTTTGCAGTGGTTCTCCTCCTACCTCTCGGACAGGTCGCAGTCGGTGTTGGTCGGGGGGGCAGAGATCGTCCCTGAGGCCCCTAACATATGGGGTGCCGCAGGGTTCGGTCTTATCCCCCCTACTATTTAACATCTACATGAAACCGCTGGGCGAGATCATCCGGAGGCACGGGATAAAATACCATCAATATGCGGACGATGCACAACTGTATCTGTCCGCCGCGTGCCAACTCAATGAAGCGGTGGACGTGATGAACCGGGGCCTTGAGGCCGTTAAGAACTGGATGAGCGCTAACAAACTGGTACTCAACCCAGACAAGACCGAGTGGCTGTTGTGTTTCCCTCCCAATAATTTGGCTGACATTCCAACACTCAGGCTAGGGGGTCAAATTTTATACCCCTCAGATAGGGTCCGTAATCTAGGAGTCCTCCTGGATCCACAGCTGACTTTTAACCATCAGTTGTCGGCTGTGACCAGGGGGGCATTTGCCCAGGTTCGCCTGGTCCGCCAGTTACGGCCCTACCTGAACCGGAAGGCTCTCACAACAGTCACTCGAGCCCTTGTGATCTCTAGGCTGGAATACTGCAATGGGCTCTACATGGGGTTGCCCTTGAAGTGCATCCGGCGACTGCAGTTAGTCCAGAATGCAGCCACGTGAGTGATAGTGGGCGCACCGCGGTTCGCCCACATTACACCCGTCCTCCGCGAGCTGCACTGGCTACCTGTCGATCTCCGGGTGCGCTTCAGGGTATTGATGACCACCTTTAAAGCACTCCATGGTAGTGGATCTGGGTACTTGAGAGACCGCCTTCTGTCGATTACCTCCCTCCGACCGATTAGATCGCACAGACTGGGCCTCCTCCGGATTCCATCTGCCAGTCAATGCCGACTGGCAACTACACGGAGGAGAGCCTTTTCTGTTGCAGCTCCGACCCTGTGGAATGATCTCCCCGTTGAGATTCGTACCCTCACCACCATCCAGACCTTCCGCACGGCCCTTAAGACCTGGCTCTCCCAGCAGGCCTGGGGATAAGCTTTTAAATTACCCGCCCGAGTGTTGACTGTTGAATGCAAGTTGGTGTTTTATTATCTATCTTGTTTACTCACTGTTTGTCTTGTATTATTGCACCCCCTTCCCGTGATTGTAAGCCGCCCTGAGTCCCCTCAGGGAGAAGGGCGGCCTATAAATCGTAATAAATGTCTGATAAAATGTCTGAAGTAAACATTTGTAAAGGTTTTTTTTTTTTAAAAAAAAATTCAATTAAAAAAAAAACAGAAGTTGTGAATGCCCCAACACTGGACGTCTTTAAGAAGATGTTGGATAGCCATTTGTCTGAAACAGGATAGAGTTTCCTGCCTAGGCAGGGGTTGGACTAGAAGACCTCCAAGGTCCTTCCCAACTCTGTCCCTCTCAGATTCTTTAACCTGGGGGAGGGAAGGGCTCGGCATGACTTAGCTACCCACCACCTGGTCAACGGTGACGTGCTTTCCGTGGTAATCCAGCCAGATGGGGACCTCAGAGGTGAAGCGGAATTCCCTGAGGAGGAGGAAGAGAGAAAAACAGCTGACAGGAGAGCCTTCCTCATTTTGGGGAGGCAGGGAGAGGAGGAGAGGCTTTCTGGAGCGAAGGTCCCCCCCCCCCCATCCTTAATGGAAAATCTGTCGACAGTTCCCCAAGGAGGTCTGTAATAGGTCTCAGCTGTTGCTAAGAGAACAGTCGTAAGTCAAGAACTGCTTGTGATTAACACCCATCTCTTTGAAAGATCCCTGTCTGTCTGTCTGTCTCTCTTTCTTTCTCTCTTTTCTTTCTCTTTTTTCTCTCTGTGTCTCTTTCTCTCTCCCTCTTTCTATCTCACTCTCTTTCTTTCCTTTCTTTCTCTCACTTTTCTCTTTCTCTTTTTTTGTCTCTCATTCTTTCTCTTTTCCTCTGAATCTTTCTCTCTCCCTTTCTCTCTCTTTTCTCTCTCCTTTCTCTCTGTGTCTTTCCCTGTGTCTTTCTCTCTCTTTTCTCACTTCTTTCTCTTTTTTTCTGTCTCTTTCTCTTTTTCTCTGAATCCTTTCTCTGTCTCCTTTCTTTCTCTGTGTCTCTTTCTCTCTCCCGCTTTCTCTCTCTCTTTTCTCCTTCTCTCACTTCTTTATCTTTTTTCTATCTCTCTTTTTCTTTCTTTTTCTGTGTCTCTTTCTTTCTCTCTCCCTCTTTCTCTCTCTCACTTTTCTCTCTCTTTTCTTTCTTTCTGTGTCTCTTTCTCTCTCCTTCTCTCTTTCACTCTCTTTCTCTTTTTCCCTTTTCTTTCTTTTCCCCTCTTTTCTTTCTGTCTCTCTCTGTCTCTCTTTCTCTCTTTTTTCTCTATTTCTCTTTCTTTTCTCTCTTTTTTCTCTTTCTCTCTCTCTTTTCTCTCTGTGTCTCTTTCTCTCTCTCACACACACACACACAAATATGGAGAAGGAGTGTGGCCTTGATTGCATGACACTTTCGGAAATTGTTTTAATCAAAAAACCCAGCGTGCTCGTCTAAATGGTCCTGCCTCGAAATGCTAAAATTCCAAAATTTGATGGATGCTAGATTGTTATTTGTCAACCTCAGCAAGTTGGAAGACGGGTGGACTTCATCTCGCATTCTGAGAGTTGAAATCCACCCAATTTGCTGAGGATGGGAACCAGTGTTCGATCTGAACCCCGGAGGGGGGGAGAGATTCCTTGTTCCACTGGGGGTCCCCATCCACTTTCTCACCCCTACAGCCCCCTTCCCGCCTGCATCCATACCGGAAATAAATGGGCTGCTCGGAGGAAGAGGAAGCACTGGAGCTGTTCTCACTGGTCGTGGTCTCCACCGAAGTCGACATCATCCTCTCGGCTGCCTGGGAGTCCTTTCCGGGGGACTCGGCCCGACCTGGAGGGGTGACCCCTTTTTGAAGGTCCTTCTTGTCTCACAAACGTCCTCCCGACCCCCCTCTCTGCACTCAGGATTTGAGACAAGCACCCATCATCCCCAGCCAAAGAAAGACAAACGCAGAAGAACTGCAATTGAGGCTGGGAAACTTCTCGATAGGGCAAAAACTACATTTCCCAGGGTCCCTTTCTACCAACCAGGTGGACTAGCTCGGGAGTCCACAACCTGTGGGCTGCGGTCCACTGCCAGGCCGTGGCCTAACTGCCATTGGGCTGTGGGTGTGGCCAGCCAGTCCACACAGATCAGAGAGTTCTTGCACAATTGTCGGTGCGAGCGTTGTGGGCAATACAGCCCCACTCGCAGGCGCATCGGGGTGGATCCTCGTGGTCCCACTTGCGTAAACGTCTTCACAAGTATTCACAATCCCACTCAAGCAAGTCTTCGTGCAAACCCCCTTCCACAAAATCATCCCCTTGTTTCCACTTCTCTTTGTTCTGGGCCACCGACCCGGAAAAAGGTTGGGGAACTCTGGCCTAGCTCGCATAGAAGGCCACGTAATAGCAATAGCAGTAGCACTTAAGACTTATATATCGCTTTGCATGCTTTACAGCCCTCTCTCAGCAGTTTACAAAGTCAGCCTGTTGCCCCCAACAATCTGGCTCCTCATTTTACCCACCTGGGAAGGACGGAAGGCTGAGTCAACCTTAAGTAAGTAAGTAAGTAAGTAAGTAAGTAAGTAAGTAAGTAAGTAAGGAAGGAAGGAAAGAAGGAAGGGCAGTAGCACTTAGACTTATATCCCGTTTTGCAATGCTTTCCAGCCCTCTCTAAGCGGTTTACAGAGTCAGCTTGTTGCCCCCAACAATCTGGGTACTCATTTTACCCACCTCGGAAAGACGGAAGGCTGAGCCAACCTTTAGGAAGAAGGAAGGAAGGAAGGAAGGAAGGAAGGAAGGAAGGAAGGAAGGAAGGGCAATAGCAGTAGTACTTAGACTTATATCCCGCTTCACAGTGCTTTCCAGCCCCCTCTAAGTGGTTTACAGAGTCAGCCTCTTGCCCCGAACAATCTGGGTCATCATTTGACCCACCTCGGAAGGACAGAAGGCTGAGTCAACCAAAATAGAAAATAGCACGGCATGGCATAGCACGGAATAGAATGGAATAGAAAATAGAATAGAATACAGAATAGATTAGAATAAAACAGAGTAGAATGGAATGGAACCTAATAGAATACTAAATAGGATAGAATAGAATATAGAATAGGTAGAGAATAGAATATAGGGTAGAATAAAAAATAGAATAGAATGCAGAATAGAATAGAAAATTAGAAGATGAAATAGAAACAGAATAGAATAAAATAGCAATAGCACTAAGACTTATATCCCGCTTTACAGTGCTTTTATAGCCCTGTCTGAGTGATTTACAGAGTCAGCCTCTTGCCCCCAACAATCTGGGTCCTCATTTTATTGCCCTCGGAAGGACGGAAGGCTGAATCAACCTTGAGCTGGACAGGATCGAACTGCTGGCAGTTGGCAGAATTGGCCTACATTACTGAATTCTAACCACTGTGCCACCATGGCTCTAGGAGAGACGATAGATGGATGGCTAGATAGATTAAAAAATGGATGGATGGATGGATGGATGGATGGATAAATACATGGATGGATGGGTGGGTGGGTGGGTGGATGGCTAGATGGATGGCTAGATAGAGGGATAAATACATGGATGGATGGATAGATAGATAAATAGCTAGATGAATGGCTGGATGGATGGATGGATAAATACATGGATGGATGGATAGATGGATGGAGGGAGGGAGGGATAGATAAATACATGGATGGATGGATGGATGGATGGATGGATATATAAACACAGGGATGGATGGATGGATATGTAGATAGAGGGATAGGTGGAGAGGGGTGAGATAGATAGCAACAGCAATTAGACTTATAAACCGCTTCATGGTGTTTTAAAGCCTTCTCTAAGCCTCTTGCTTCTAACAATCTGGGTCCTCATTTTACCGATCTCGGAAGGACGGAAGGATGAGTCGACCTTGGGCTGGTCAGGATCGAACTCCTGGAGTGAGCAGTGAGTTAACCTACTGTACTGCATCCTAATCCCTGCACCACCACGGATCACTGAAGGTAAGGAGGGACTTACCTTCAGACCCGGCTTCCATGGGCACGACAGGATTGATGCTGGCTGCCACGCTGGTGAAAAAGTCTTTGAGGAAAAACAAGGCATCCTAAGGAGGACAAGAAGAGGGTCAACTCGCAACGCATGCCCTGGCCTGCTCTTGAGTTGCCATAGACAAGGGGGGTTGGTGGGAAACTGATGACGCAGCCACAAACAGAAGCACATTCTAGGCATATCTTTCTCAAGGCTGTCTCCGAGGTTACCCACAGCAGCCGGAGAGGGAGTGATCTCTACAGCCTGCAAAAGTGCTCCATTGGAGAATGTGGGAAACAGGGTCCTAACTGGGCTGTGGGGTCAGAGTTGGCTTCACTTGGGTACATGTTGCTCCTTTTTTTTGCATATTAAGTTTTTTAATTTTCCATTTTCATAGCATACAATCACATATATACTATTACAGAGCCAACATATTGTATTATTAAATGTTTACATTAATTTACCTTACCATCAACTCCCCAAAAAACAATTATTGGTTCTTCTGCTCTCCATGCACCATATTTGTACCTTATCCATCACTTTCTTTTCCCTCTCTCCTCTCCCTCCCTACCTTTCTTCCCTCTGTCATCCTTCTCTTCTCTACTTCCCCTTCCTCTCTCCTTATCTCCCTGCTTCCCACTCCTCCTTTCTCCCCCCCCTCTTCTCCCTTCCTCTCTCCTATCCCTCTCTTCTTCCCTTGGACTCCTTTCAGTCTGGATTCAGGCCTGGCTACAGCATGGAAACCGCTTTGGTCGCACTGACCGATGATCCCTGGAGAGCCAGGGATGGAGGTCATCCCTCCATCCTAGTGCTCCTTGACCTCTCAGCGGCCTTCGATACCATCGACCATGGTATCCTTCTGCGACGGTTGCGAGAGGTGGGGGTGGGAGGCACCGTTTTTCGGTGGTTCTCCTCCTACCTCTCGGACAGGTCGCAGTCGGTGTTGGTCGGGGGGCAGAGGTTGACCCCTAGGCCTCTGAAATATGGGGTTCCTCAGGGTTCGGTCCTGTCCCCCCTCCTGTTTAACATTTACATGAAGCCACTGGGTGAGATCATTCGACGGCATGGGATAAAATACCATCAATACGTGGACGATACTCAGTTGTATCTCTCTGCCCCGTGCCAACTCAGTGAAGCGGTTGACGTGATGTGCCAGTGCCTGGAAGCTGTCAGGGTCTGGATGGGGGTTAACAAGCTTGTGCTCAATCCAGACAAGACCGAGTGGCTGTTGTGTTTCCCTCCCAAAAATTTGGTTAGTATTCCATCACTCAGGCTGGGGGGTGAAAATTTACGCCCCTCAGACAGGGCTCGCAACTTGGGAGTTCTCCTGGACCCACAGCTGACTTTAGAACATCATTTGTCGGCTGTGACCAGGGGGGCATTTGCCCAGGTTCGCCTGGTACACCAGTTGCGTCCCTACCTGAACCGGGAGGTACTCGCAACAGTCACTCACGCCCTCATGACTTCAAGACTGGACTACTGCAATGCGCTCTACATGGGGCAGCCCTTGAAGAGTATTCGGAGACTTCAACTTGTCCAGAATGCAGCCGCGCGAGCGATTATGGGTGTACCTCGATACACCCACGTTACACCTATCCTCCACGAGCTGCATTGGCTTCCAATTGGTCTCTGGATACACTTCAAGGTGCTAGTTATCACTTATAAAGCCCTTCATGGTATTGGACCTGGGTACTTGAGAGACCGCCTGCTGCCAATTACCTCCCAAAGACCCATTAGATCGCACAGGGTCGGCCTCCTCCGGGTTCCGTCTACCAGCCAATGTCATCTGGCCACTACCCGGGGGAGAACCTTCTCTGTGGCAGCTCCGGCCCTTTGGAACAAACTCCCCACAGAGATTCGGACCCTCACCTTTCTCCTGGCCTTCCGAAAAGCGGTCAAAACCTGGCTGTGTCGGCAGGCCTGGGGTTGATGAGTTCCCCTCCCCTCTCGACAGGTGTGATTGTTGGCTATCTTAAATGCTTGTCTTGTATTTGTATGTTCCCTTCCCCGCTTGAGTTGTTCGCCGCCCTGAGTCCCTGTAGGGAATAGGGCGGCATATAAATAAAACAAACCTCAAACCTCAACCTTACTTCCCTCCTCTACTTCACGCTGTTCCTCTCATTTACTTGGTGTATTTCAGCTTCTGAGCGAGCTCCATTTTATGTTGATGATATTTATAATTCCTTTCCAATATGCATATTTAATTTTAACATATATCTTCTTTCTTTTTTTTTTAAGAAATAGAACAAAAAAGTATACATATATATATGTATATATAGTCATTGTGCTTTTAAACCCACCCCCTCCCCCAGCCTAGTTTTGGCCGAGATGTAGACCTGGTTACAATTCCCCGCTATTCTCATCACTATATTTATATAATTATACATCCTGACATGCCCGCAATTTGTGATTCTGTCTTTAAATCTCAATAGTTTCCCATTGTGAGTATATATCAGGGTACATGTTGCTCCTAATGAATAACTGGATTTCTTTTGAAGCTTGGCTCGAGGCTATTGATTTAATTAGGGCATCCGTGGGAACCCTGGAAGCGAGCAGAGAAGGGATGAAGGAACATCTTTCTCTCCCTTGGAAGCACCAACTCAGGTGCCTTCAACTCAAGGGGGGACCAGAGAGGAAAAACAACCAAATTCAAAGGTGGACTTCAGCTCAAAAAAGTTCACTTAATGACCAAATTTACAACAGCACTGAAGAAAATGACTTTTTGCAAACTTATGGTGGTTGCAAGGATTTCCCTGCGATCACGGGATTTACTTTTGGATGCTGGTTCACTTTTATGACGGTGGCCGCATCCCAGGGTCATATGATTCCCCTTTGGCGACCTCCTCACCAAACCAAAATCAGTGGGGAAGCCAGATTCACTTAACAACCGTGTTACTAATCGAAGCACTGCAGTGGTTCGCTTTAACCAATGAGGCAAGGAAAGTCGTAAAGTGGGGCAAAATACGCTGAAGAAATGTCTCACTCAGCAACCTAAGTTCTGGGCTCAATTGTGGTCGTAAGTAGAGGACTACCTCTATTTTACATTGACAGAATCTTGCAAGTCTGAAGGTACAATACTCCCCACCACCAAAAAAAAACTCTTTTACAGCCTGAGAAAGTAAGGTGGATCCCTTCTGAGCCTATTTCTCCTCCCATTATGCAGCTCTAGGCTAAGCTGCCTCTTATCTGACTGTTCTCTAAAGCTACAGTGAATATTTCAATTCTGAAAGTACAAAACTCCCACTTGTGTCTTTTACAGCCTGAGAAATTAGAGAGGGTTTCTTCTGAACCTTTTTCCTTGCCTGTTATACAGTTATGGGCTAAGCTGTCTCTTATCTGACTGTTCCCTAAAGCTTCACTAATAGAATCTTTCAATTCTGAAAATACAAATCTTCCACTTGTGTCTTTTACAGCTTGAGAAACTAGGGAGGGTTTCTTCTGAGCCTTTTTCCTTGCCTGTTATACAGTTATGGGCTAAGCTGTCTCTTATCCTACGGTTCCCTAGAGCAGTGTTTCTCAACCTTGGCAACTTGAAGATGTCCGGACTTCAACTCCCAGAATACCCCAGCCAGCATTCGCTGGCTGGGGAATTCTGGGAGTTGAAGTCCGGACATCTTCAAGTTGCCAAGGTTGAGAAACACTGCCCTAGAGCTTCATTCAATCAAGAATGAAGCGCCCTGAGGATGCTGCCATGATTGGGCCATGTGACTTTGCGCCTTTTACAGCCTGAGAAACTAGGGAGGGTTTCTTCTGAGCCTTTTTCCTTGCCTGTTATACAGTTATGGGCTAAGCTGTCTCTTATCCTACGGTTCCCTAGAGCTTCATTCAATCAAGAATGAAGCGCCCTGAGGATGCTGCCATGATTGGGCCATGTGACTTTGCGCCTTTTACAGCCTGAGAAACTAGGGAGGGTTTCTTCTGAGCCTTTTTCTTCGCCCGTTATACAGCTCTGGGCTAACTTGCCCCTTATCTAATTGCTCCCTAGTCAGGATTTCTTGCCCTCTTTTCCTAAGATCTTTCCCACCTACCCTTATCCTTCCCAAGGAGGCCTGGAAAGGTCAGCCTGAGCTGCAAAACTGGAAGAATCCAGACACCCCTCCTCTTCCCGTCTTGGTTTTGCCCAATTCATGTAAAGGAAGGTAGCTTAGTGGCAAGGAGCTAAATTCCTCCACCGTCTCACAACTCCCAACTGAGCTTGTGACCCCCACCAACAGGGAAACGTCCTTTACCTGATCTATGTTGAGTCGGAGAGGCATCAGGGAGACTCTCAGGCAGCACTCGGGACCCCCCACGCCAGCTTCGGGGCAGACATGAAGAGCCTTGATGGTGAGCTAAAACAAAAAAAAATAGGGAAGAAAATTAGAATTGCTGGCTGGGGAATTCTGGGAGTTGAAGTTCACCTATCTTATAGTTGCCAAGGTTGGGAAGCACTGCCCTAAAGACTCCAGGGATTTGAACCTTTTGCAGATGGGCTACTAGCCCAGCCCAGCCTAGCCCAGCTCATAGGGCTGTTGTTGTGGGCAAATTAGGAGGAAGGAGGAGTATTACCGTATTTTTTATAGTATAAGACACACTGGAGTATAAGACGCACCAAGATTTTGAAGAGGCAAAATTTTAAAAAAGGGGGTTAGCACTCTGCAGACCTCCCCAAAACAACCCGTTTTTCGCGAAAACGGGCCCGTTTTTTTGTCAAAAAAAGAGGGGCATGAATTGCCTTTAGGCTTGTAGAGAGATTCTGGGGTGTAGGGGGGGGGGCAAAACCCGGTCCATTTTTCCTCAAAAAAAGGGCATGCATCGCCTTAGGAGGCTTATAGAATGCTTCTGGGGGTTTGGGGGGGGGGGGAGCAAAATTGAGCAAAAAAAAAGGTGACTTCTAGTTTGGTCGTAAACCGACCCTCCGAGCAAACCGGAAGTCCATTTCCGAACTTCCGGTTTGCCCATAGGGCTGTTTTTTTGCGCTCCGGAGGCTTCAGGGAAGCTTCCGGAGGGCTTTCCAGGGAAGGGGGAAGCTCTTTTCGGCCTCCACAGTCTCCTATAAGGCCTCTGGAGCCTGAGGAGGGCAAAAAATGGCTTCAGAAAAGGCTGAACTCAGCTGGCCAGTGTGCGCATGCGCTCTGGCCAGCTGACGGGGCAACACCACGCGTGCCCTGACAAATGGTTCCGTGTGCCACCTGTGGCATGCGTGCCATAGGTTCGCCATCCCGGGCACAGTGTTTCCTGCTTGAGCCGGGGGCAAGACTAGAAGACCTCCGAGGTCCCTTCCAACACTGTTATTCTGTAGCTTTGTACACTAAGCCCAACGCATCTGGTCTGGCCAGAGGCCCAGGGAAGCTTACCACGCCTTGGCTACAACGGGCACATTCCTGCTCCAAAGGGAGATCCGGTCCTTACCATGTTAGAATGGGCCCGCCGGGGCAGGAGCTCGCTGCTGTACAGGTAGAGGAACTTGTTGATCTGTGAGGAGGCCAGGCGGTCTCGGATCTCCAGCTCCTGGACAAGGAACACCTGCCTGGCTAAGGGCTGCTCCTCCGATTCCAGGCACGGCTTCTCGGAGGCTCCAGCCGAGTAGGATTCGTGCTGGAAACTCACCTGAGAGCAGAGAGGAAGAGCGGAGCGTCACTGGCACAGTAAGAGATGTGTACACAGACGACTCCGAGCATCTTCATGACAGGTAGTCCTCGACTTACAACCGCAAGGGAGTCCAGAATTTATGTTGCTACGTGAGAAATTTGTTAAGTGAGCTTTGCCCCCTTTTACAACTTTTCTGGCCACAGTTATTAAGTGAATCGCTGCAGTTGTTGAATTGATTAACACTGTGTCAGGATCAAAAAGTAAATCAGAGTCCGAGGCAAAGTATTGCTCAAAGTTCCAATTGATGAAGAGAGCCATGTTGGCCCATCTGGGGAAACCCGAATCTGAAAGCTTCCCGGTTTTCCCCACCCAGTTGAAAGTTCAGGATCCTGCCCCCCCTCACCCACAAGTCCATCCCATGGTCCCATCTTCCACTGCCACGCTGGCAGCTTCCACCCATCCAGTTCTGGCCAGGTGCAGAGACAAAGGATGACCTTGGCTTTCTAGAAAGAATGTTGTTATGGCTACATATCATCTAACACCGTACAACCCCCCCTCCCGTTTTCCCATAATAGAAAATGCATAGTAGAATAATAGAAAGTGTGGCAGGCCAAAGACCCACAAGAAAAGATGGCTGCAGGCCTGACACACTGTTGTTAAGTGAATCCGGCTTCAGCCATTGACCTGGCTTGTTGGAATGCTGCAAAAGCGGATCACGTGACCCCTGGACACCATCATAAATATGAGTCAGTTACCAAGCATCAGACTTTTGATCACCTGACCAAGAGGATGCTGCAATGGTCATAACTGTGAAAAACAATTGTATGTCAAATTTTTCAGTGTCGTTGTAACTTTGAACAGTCACTCAATGAACTGTTGCAAATTGAGGACTACCTGTACAGTTTATCCTCGATTTACAACTGTTCATTTAGTGACTGTTTAAGTTACAACAGCACTGTCCTCACATGTACGACCATGGAAGCATCCTCACGGTCAAATGATAAAATTGGGGCTCTTGGCAACCAGTCCCTGACTTATGACCACAAAAAGGACTAGAAAATTCATTATTAAGCAAATAATAATAATAATAATAATAATCAAGCATGGAGAAGTAAAAACTATTGTCAGGCGAGAGTACACCAACAGAGTTAGGAAAATTTTGAAATCTAAATTGAATGGTGGAAATACAATCAAGGCCATAAATACCTGGGCAATACCAGTTATAAGATACACAGCTGGTATAGTTAAGTGGACACAAGCTGATTTGGACCTTTTGGACCGAAAAACCAGGAAACTAATGACAATGCACTACAGTTTACATCCACGTGGTGATACTGATAGACTGTATCTGCCCCGAAAATCAGGTGGCAGAGGATTATTACCAGTGAAGCAAACAGTTGAAGAAGAAAAACATGCACTGGCTGATTATTTAAAAGAAAGTCAAGAACATCTATTAATCGAAGTAAAGAACAAAAATCTACTGAAGGCCCAACAGACGAAACAAGAATACAGAAAAGATGTGATAAAATCAAGAATGGAGAGTTGGCAGAACAAAGCACTGCATGGCCAATTTCTGGAAAAAATAAAAGATAAAGTGGACAGTGAACAAACTTGGTTATGGTTAACAACAGGTACATTAAAGAAAGAAACAGAGTCACTAATCCTGGCTGCGCAAGAACAAGCTATCCGCACAAATGCCATTAAGGCCAAAATTGAAAAATCCTCTGATGATGCCAAATGCAGACTTTGCAAAGAAGCTGATGAAACTGTTGATCACATACTCAGCTGCTGTAAAAAAATCGCGCAGACTGATTATAAATTACGGCACAATTCAGTAGCACAAATGATCCATTGGAATTTGTGCAAAAATTATAATATTAAAACAGCAACAAACTGGTGGGAACATCAGCCTGAAAAAGTCACCGAAAATCAGATGGTCAAGATCTTGTGGGATTTCCGTATACAAACCGACAAAATACTGGCGCATAATACACCAGACATCACACTGGTTGAGAAAAATAAGGTCACAATCATAGACATCGCAATACCAGGTGATAGCAGGGTCGCCGAGAAGGAACATGAAAAAATCGCAAGATACCAGGACTTAAAAATCGAAATTCAACGACTATGGCACAAACCAGCAGTGATAATTCCAGTGGTAATTGGCACACTGGGTGCTATTCCAAAAGCACTGGAATTACATTTAAAACAGTTAAAAATTGACAAAATCACCATCAGTCAAATGCAAAAAGCCGCACTGCTTGGATCTGCACGCATATTACGAAAATACCTTACGAAGTCCTAGGCCCCTGGGTGGGGCCCGACTAGTAACCAATGCCAAATCCGGCAAAACAACTGGCCGCTGTGATACAATTGTATAATAATAATAATAATAATAATAATAATAATAATAATAATAATAATAATAATAATAATAATAATAATAATACACTTCTCTTAATTCTATTCTCTCCTTTCTATCTTTCATCTCTCCTCTTGCTTTGCTTTTCTCATCTCTTTTCTCTCTCCCCTCTCCTTCTCTTTTCTTTCTTGCTCCTTTCTTTTTTTCTTCTCTTTTTTTCTATTCTCTATCATTTCTCTTCTCTTGCTTTTCTTTCTCTCGGTGGTCACTCTGACGGAGCGCAGGAGTTCATGGCTTCCATGACAACCATGGGCTTGACCCAAGTAATCCGAGGACCGACCCACTCAGCGGGTCACACGCTTGACCTCGTATTCCTCTCGGAGCAGTGGAACTGTGACCTTGGTCTGAGGGGTAGTGAGATCTTGCCCCTGTCATGGTCAGACCACTACCTATTGAGGCTTGACTTTCGGAGACCAAACCCCCACTGTAGGGAGGAGGAGCCGACCAGGTGGTTCCGCCCCAGGCGACTTATGGACCCTTTGGGGTTCCAGACGGAACTTGGGGTTATTCCTGATACCCTCGCCCGCAGTCCAGCGGAGACTCTGGTTGCTGCCTGGAACTTGGCAGCGACGAAGTCTCTTAACCGGATTGCGCCTCTACGGCCGCTCCGAGGCAGTGGATCCCGGAGGGCTCCTTGGTTTACTGAGGAACTCCAGGAGAGGAAGCGCCAAAGGAGACCCCTAGAGCACTTATGGAGGTCCAGTAAATCCGAACCGAACCGAGCACGTTTAACAACCTGCACCAGAGAGTACATTCGAGCAATTAGGACGGCTAAGAGAACATACATTGCCTCTCTGGTTGTGTCTGCTGAGTCACGCCCAGCCGCCCTGTTTAGGATAACCCGTTCCCTCCTAAATAGGAGGGATACGGGCGATCCGCTGCAGGGCAGGGCTGAGGATTACGTCCAATTCCTCACAGACAAGGTTGCTCGGTTCCAGGCGGACCTGGACTCCAATTCTGCAGAACCAGCCGAGGCACTAAGGGATGATCTGGTAAGCCATCGCTGGGTTGAGTTTCAGGCTGTTACCCCTGAGGATGTGGACAAGGCGATGAGAGCTGTAGGAGCCTCCACATGTGTGCTGGACCCGTGCCCCTCCTGGCTGGTTGTAAACAGCAGAGAGGTGACACGAGGCTGGATCCAGGCGGTTGTTACCGCCTCTCTACGGGAGGGGGTCTTTCCCCCCGCTTTAAAGGCGGCGGTGGTGAGACCCCTCCTGAAGAAACCATCCTTGGATCCAGCTGTTTTAAATAACTATCGTCCGGTCTCCAACCTCCCCTTTGTGGGGGAGGTTGTTGAGAAGGTGGTGGCCTTTCAGCTCCAGCGGTCCTTGGAGGAAGCCAGTTATCTCGATCCTTTCCAGTCAGGCTTCAGACCTGGCTGCAGCACAGAAACCGCTTTGGTCGCGTTGACCGATGACCTCTGGAGAGCCAGGGATGGAGGCCATGCCTCCATCCTGGTGCTCCTTGACCTCTCAGCGGCTTTCAATACAATTGACCATGGTATCCTTCTGCGACGACTGCGGGAGGTGGGGGTGGGAGGCGCTGTTTTACAGTGGTTCTCCTCTTACCTCTCGGACAGGTCGCAGTCGGTGTTAGTTGGGGAGCAGAGATCGACCCCTAGGCCCCTAACGTATGGGGTGCCGCAGGGTTCGGTCCTGTCCCCCCTTCTTTTCAACATCTACATGAAACCGCTGGGTGAGATCATTCAACGGCACGGGATAAAATATCACCAATATGCGGACGATACTCAGTTGTATCTGTCCGCCCCGTGCCAACTCAATGAAGCGATGGACGTGATGAGCCAGGGTCTGGAGGCTGTTAAAGACTGGATGGGGATCAACAAGCTTGTGCTCAATCCAGAAAAGACCGAGTGGCTGCTGTGTTTCCCTCCCGCGAATTGGCCAAGTGTTCCATCTCTCAGGCTGGGGGGTCAAATTTTACGCCGCTCAGACAGGGTTCGCAACTTGGGAGTCCTCCTGGACCCACAGCTGACCTTCGAACATCATTTGTCAGCTGTGACCAGGGGGGCATTTGCCCAGGTTCGCCTGGTACACCAGTTGCGTCCCCACCTGAACCGGGAGGCCCTCACAACAGTCACTCGGGCCCTTGTGACCTCTAGGCTGGAATACTGCAATGTGCTCTACATGGGGCTGCCCTTCAAGAGCATTCGGCGGCTTCAGCTCGCTCAGAATGCGGCCGCGTGAGCGATTGTGGGTGCACCTCGCTTCACCCACGTAACACCTATCCTCCGCGAGCTGCACTGGCTGCCTGTTGATCTCCGGGTGCGCTTCAAGGTGCTACTTATCACCTACAAAGCCCTTCATGGTAGTGGGCCTGGGTACTTGAGAGACCGCCTACTGCCAATTACCTCCACTAGACCGATATGATCGCATCGATTAGGCCTCCTCCGAATTCCATCTTCCAGCCAGTGCAGACTGGCAACTACCCGGAGGAGAGCCTTCTCGGTGGCTGCTCCGACCCTCTGGAACGAACTCCCCGTGGAGATTCGGACCCTCACCACCCTCCAGTCCTACCACGCCGCTTTAAAGATCTGGCTGTCCCGGCTGGCCTGGGGTTAAAATTCTAACCCCACCCGAATTGTGTGACTGTTGTGCTCTCTTTTAATATGTTGTATTGTCTCCATGTTGGAATATTGTTTGTCTTCCCCCTCCCCCCTTTTCGAACTGTGAGCTGCCCTGAGTCCCCCCAGGGAAAAGGGCGGCATACAAATAAAGAGAAAACTAAACTAAACTAAATCTCTCCTCTTTTCTCTTTCCTCTGTCTCTTTTCCTTGCTCCCTTCTCTCCTTTTTTCCCCCTCTCATCTTTTTTCTATTCTCTGTATTCCTTCTCTTCTGTTGCTTTTCTTTCTCTCTTCTCATCTCCTTTCTCTCTCTCCTCTCTCTCTCCTTCTCTTCTCTTTGCTCTTATGTTATATATTCTCTTCTTTTTCTCCTTTTCTTCTCTTTTCTATTGTCTCTTCTCTCGTCTTTCCTTTTCTTTTCTCTCTCTTTTCTCCCCTCCTCTTCCCTTCCCTTCCCTCTTCCCCACTGATAAATATTGGGCTCCAGCCTGTCTCTTCTGGCTGCCTCCAAACTGACCCCCCAATCAAGGCTGCTTGGGAACCATACATTCCCCCCCAGGCCCCTGCAGAGGAGGCCTTGCCCGCCTCACCTTTGTAAGCTGGATTTCCATCAGCAGGTCGTGGATGCGGCCAGGGCCACCTTGAGCCCGCCAGGAGCTCTGGGGTCGGCTGGACATCGAAGACCGAGAGGGGGAGAAACGGGTACTGGGAAGGCTTGATTTCGTCCTGAAATTGGGAAAAAGTGATGATCGGGTATCGGTTATTATTAACACCACCACCACCCGCCCCAAGATCTGGCCAATCTTTCGCCAGCATTAGGGAATTTCATCCACATCAGCATTTTCAAAGTTGGCAGCTATACCATGGGTGGACCTCAACTCCCAGAATTCTCCACCGTTGCCGACTCTGGAATTCCGGGTGTTGAAGTCCACCCATCTTATACAGGCAAGTCCTCGACTTATGACCACAATGAAGCCCAACATTTCTGTTGCTAAGGGAGACATTCGTTAAGCAAATTTCACCCCGTGCTACTTTTCTTGCCACCGTTGCTAAGTGAATCGCTGAAGTCCTTCAGTGAGCAACACGGCCATTAAGTGAATCCAGCTTTTCCCCCCTTGACTTCCCTGGTCAGAAGGTCGCAAAAGGAGATCACGTGACACACACACCCCCAGGACGCCACGACGGTTATAAATACAATTCCGTTGCCAAGTGGCTAAATTTTAATCGTCTGATCATGGGGACACCACAAAAACAGTCATAAATACGAGCCAGTTGCCAAAGCATCCCAATTTTCATCTCTGGGGATTCTGCAATGGTCGTTAAGTGTGGGGAAAAAGGACATGCATCACTTTTTTCAGTGCTGTTGTAACTTGGAGCAGTTGCTCAATGACCTGTTGGAAGTCGAGGACTAGCGGTAGCTGAGAAACACCCATTCACATAAAAAGGAGACCTTTTTCTCCAACTTAGCTCAGAAATGTGTCGAACGAAAGCAGGGAGCAAATCCCGGGAGGAAAGAGTTACCTGGGGGAATGCAGGTGTCCAGAAGGGGACCGCCCTGGCCCAAAATCTCTGCCCCCGTAGAGATGCCAGACCACCGAAATTTCCCGCATCACGACTCGGCTCTCTGGCACAGGGAAGTGGGAGGGGGCCTTCAATAAATCCGTGCTGCCCAGGGGCCGGGAGAAGTGGCCCTCCTGGATGTGGACGGGGCCCTCCAAGAGCTTGGTCACCACCGGCTCCCCATCCCGAGGCTGCAGAGACAGAAGAGAGGATTTCCCAAGAGGATCCAGGGGACACAAAAAGGTGCCCCTTTAAAAAAAAATGGAGCTGGGAAACATGGGCACCGCATCCATGTCCGGCTGAAACTGGTCAACTTTGGGGGGAGGAGGAGAACCAGTTTTGGATGAAGGGGAGTGCTTGATTGGCCAAATTGAGAAACAATGGGGGCTCGCATCTCCCAGGAACAGGAATAGGAACAGAACAGTATAGAAAATATGGGATGGGATAGAATGGAACAGGAACAGGATTAGAATGATTAGAATTAGAATTATGGGAATTGGGATAGTCCTATTTTACTCCACTTCACTCCACTCTCTATTCTCTATTCTATTGCTATTGCTATTCTATTCCATTCCCTATTCTATTGCTATTCTATTTGACTCCATTCCATTCCATTCCATTCCCTATTCCAGTGTTTCTCAACCTTGGCAACTTGAAGATGTCCGGACTTCAACTCCCAGAATTCCCCAGCCAGCGAATGCTGGCTGGGGAATTCTGGGAGTTGTAGTCCGGACATCTTCAAGTTGCCAAGGTTGAGAAACACTGCCCTATTCTATTGCTATTCTATTGCTATTCGATTCTATTCCATTCCATTCCCTATTCTATTGCTATTGTTATTCTATCGCTATTCTATTCCATTCCATCCCATATTCTATTCCATTCTATTCCACATTCTTTTCCATTCCATTCTGCATTCGATTCAATTCCATTCTATTCCATTCCATATTCTCTTCCGTATTGTGCTGACTCTGCCATAACTTTTCTCAGAAGATTCCCGCTGCAACCTTAGGAGGAGACCCCAAAGGCCAATCCTTACCGGAATGCCCGTTCCCGGAGCATCCAAAATGCAGAACCCATCCGTGGCTTCGCTCTCCCCTTCGCTGTCCTCCGAAGGGCTGAAATCGAGACCTTCGCCCACTGGGGTCCCTGGGGGTGGCGGGGCCTTCCCTTGGCCTGCCGCTCCGTTTTCACCGGGGAAAAGATATACCGAGATCGGCGAAGGCTGCCGCCTCATCCCACCGTCTCCTGGGAAAGAGCATTTGGAAGAGGATTGAGCAGCTGCGTTCACACAAATTGCAATCTCTATGACAGGAAGCACCCCAAATCCCCAGAATGGGGAGCTAGGCTTGGAAATCCTAAGTTGCAAAACTCTTTTTGGCAACGTTGCAAACTCCAGGAGGCTGGACTAGAAGACCTCCAAGGTCCCTTCAACCATTATTTTATTTATTTTATTTCATATTATGTGGTTAATCTTTGGTGAGATTCACAGCCTTTGGGGCTGATTGGTAGCTCAACTGCTCGAGTCCTAACCAAGGACCTAGAAATTGTTAAGGTAACATCGGAGGATATAAGCTGTTCCAAGTAGGGTGGTTTTTTGTAGAATCAGAATGTTCAAGTCAGGTAAATTTAGAATTTCCAAATAGCGAGGGAGCCCTTTGGGTATTGCTCCAAGGGCTCCAATTACAATCGGGACAACAAACGATTTCTTTTTCCACAGTCGCTCAACTTCAATTTGCAAGTCCTGCTACTTTGTGATTTTTTTCTTGCTGTTTATCTTCAATTCGTGCATCTCCAGGTATTGCAATGTCAATGAACCATACTTCTTTCTTTTCAACTATTGTTATGTTGGGTGTGTTGTGGGCCAAGTGCCTGTCAGTCTGGATTCTGAAGTCCCACAAGATCTTGACTTTCTCATTCTCTAAAACCTTCTCAATCTGATGTTCCCAGTGGTTTTTGCTGTACTCAAATCCAAACTTTTGGCACAATTTCCAGTGAATGATCTTAGCAACGCGGTCATGGCGTTGTAGGTAATCAGTTTGTGAAATTTTGCTGCACCCACTGATTATATAATTATTATAATTATAATTATTGTTGTTGTTATTTTATTTTATTTATTCTATTTTTATTATTTTATTATTTTATTTTATTTTATTTATTCTATTTTATTTTATTATTTTTCCTTGGGTGATATCTAAGTGCAGAGTTCCAGAAGCAAATGATTACTGAAATTTGATAAAAGCAATTTAAAATGGAATTGGAATAAAACGCGATTTAAAAAGAAATTGGAATAAAATTCAATCTTTTGAGCTATAGATGAAATACAATAAAATTATATTTTGATGTCACCCCTGCAACCTACCCCAATCAGTCCCACATATGCCGATCTCAACCGAACCATTTTGCTTAAGTACTGTGCCATGTTAAATGTTATTTTCAGATTCTGGCCACACATAAGGTATCTGTCAGGCCTGCAGCCATCTTTTCTTGTGGGTCTTTGGCCTGCCACACTTTCTATTATTCTACTATGCATTTTCTATTATGGGAAAACGGGAGGGGGGGTTGTACGGAGTTAGATGCTATGTAGCCATAACAACATTCTTTCTAGAAAGCCAAGGTCAACCTTTGTCTCTGCACCTGACTGGATCTGGATGGGTGAAAGCTGCCAGTGTGGCAGTGGGAGATGGGACCATGGGATGGACTTGTGGGTGTGGGGGGCAGGATCCTGAACTTTCAACTGGGTGGCGAAAACTGGGAAGCTTTCAGATTCAGGTTTCCCCAGATGGGTCAACATGGCTCTCTTCATAAATTGGAACTTTGAGGAAGCCTTGGACTCTGATTTAATTTTGGGTGCTGTTTGGAACCCTGAAAGTAAGATGTTTTGATATGGGGATCCCAATTGGTCCTTCATTTGGTATATGGACCAAGGTACCTTCTTGGCCTTTTGGCTAAGATCAAGTGTAGTAGTCTTCATTGTTCAACCCCCCCCCACAGGTGGAAAGGCCACTGGTGTTGCGAAGTGTCATTCGAAGACAAGCTAGAACGTGTCCCTCCCTGCCCCTCCCCAATCTCACCGGTCATTTCCTGGCATCCACGCTCGGTATCCATGAGGGCGTCTGTGAGGTCTCGCTGGTTGATGGCCGCCGTCTCAGCTGGGGGACAGGTGGGCAGAGAAGCTGGGCTCTCGGACAACTAGCAGAGCACAAAAAGGTGACACTTAAAGCACGTACTCTGGGATAGCAATTATAAATTGACAATGGCAACTACCGTATTTTTCAGACTATAAGATGCAGTGGTGTATAAGACGCACCAAGATTTCAAAGAGGTAAGTAAGAAAAAAATGGTTTTTGTCCTCCCCAGCCCCCAGGAGCACTCTGCAGGCTTCAACAGGGCTGGGGGAAGGCAAAAATGCCCCCGTTTTTACAAAAACAGGTGGAAAATGGGCCGTTTTTTTGCAAAAATGGGGGCATTTTTGCCTTACCTACCTACTGTATTTCTCTCTCTTTCTCTCCCTCTCTATCCCTCTATCTACCTACCTACTTTTTTAAAAAATTGCCTCTTTAAAACCTGGGTGCATCTTATACTCTCTGGTGCATCTTATACTCTGAAAAATACGATATATCCATTACATAGGGGCAGGTAGTCAGATTACCTGTTTGTTGGTCCTGTCTTTTATATAATTACTAATCATACAAATACATATCCGATTTATGCCTATCACACATTCTTACTACCATATTTTCCAATTCTTAACTTATCTGTGTTTTTCTGTCCCGGCCTTTTTCCCTTGTTTCTAACCATAGGTACCATTTGTCCCAGACTTCGTGATATTCCCTTGTCTTTGAGCTCTAGTCAGGCTCAGTCGTGGGTTTCGGACGATACAGTATGGGGGTACCGGTGGCAGCTGGGAGCAGTGGCCACCATACCGGAACAGTGACTTGTTGGGCTCACCCAGCTGCCTGCATTCCTTACTGCTTTTTGAGTGAAAGGGGCCAATTGTGCACGTGTGCACAGCGTACGACGCCTGTGCGACCTCCAGTGAGCAGCTGGGGCGTCGCAGGGCGGTGGCCTGCGCATGTGCATGTGCCCGAGGTGGACGCTTGGCCCTGATGCAGCGTACCAGTTGCGATGGGATCCGGAACCCACCACTGCCAGACAACACACTGTTCACAAAGCACTTATGCGTGTATAAGAAAAAAAGAAAAAAAAGTATAAATAAATACAGTGTACGCCAAGCGATGGGACAGTGATTATTTGAGACCAGTTTCTTCCAACTCAACAGGAATTCCTTTCAACCTTGGTCACATGCAGGAAGTCTTCCACATATGACCACAATTGTGCCCAAAATCTCTATTGCTAAGTGAGATAGTTGTTAAGTGAATTTTGTCCCATGTGTCAACCTTCCTTGCTGCAGTTGTTAAATTAGCAATTCGGTTGTTAAGCGAATCTGGACTTGGTTGGTCAGAAGGTCAGAAAAGAGGATCACATCCCACACACACACACAAACACACACACTTGGACACTGCGACCGTCATAAATGTGAGCCAGTTGGCAAGCTTCTGGATTTTGGTCACGCAACCATAAGGATCGTAAGTATGAAAAATGGTCATAAGTCTCTTCTTTCAGTGTTAACTTCAAATGATCACTAAACAAACTGTTGTAAATCGAGGACTAGATGTTCCAACGTGGCTCTCTTAATAAATTGGAACTTTGAGGAATCCTTTGCCTCGGACCAGTTGTGGGATGCTCCTACTGCCACTACTGGTACGCTGCCTGTGGTCCGTTCGTGCACGGGTCGGACATGCGCTGCGCATGCATGCACACTCCACTGCCCCTACGACACCCAGCTGCTCGTTAGAGGTCGCCCAGGCGCCGTACACTGTGCGTGCATGCACAATTGGCCCGGTTGCTTCAAAAACAGGTATGGAACGTGGGCAGGCGGGTGGGCCAAACGAAGCACTGTACCAGTACGGTGGCCGCTGCTCCTGACTACTACTGGTACGGCCGTACCGGGCCGTACCGGCTGGAACTCACCACTGCCTCAGACTCTGATTTAATTTTGGATGCTATTTGGAACCCCAACCCCTGCTTAGCAGCAGAAATTCTGGGCCCAATTATGGTCGTACATTGAGGACGCAAACTTAGTCAGAGAGTCCCACCCACCCACCCCTTTGGACTCACCTGCACCTTCTGCCCCGCAATCTCAGTGGGGCTGTCGTGCCGAGGGGGTGGGTGCTGGTCCCCTTTGTTGACCACGTACTGGATGAGGTTGGCAAGGGCGGCACAAGAGTCAGCGCAGGTGTGGATGTGCACCACGTTGTTGGAGCAGCGGAGCTCGAAGAGGGGCCGGGTCTGCCCCAGGGGGAGGAGGGGGGGGGGAGAGACAAACAGAAGGCAAGTCACTTTGACAGCAGGGAGCCCCAGATTTCCACCAAACAGTTCAGATGGTGTTGCTGGACCTTGGAGATTTGGAAAATGTGTGGACTTCAATTCCCAGAATACCAGAATCTGGAAACATGCTGGCTAGGGGATTCTGGGAGTTGAAGTCCTCCCATCTTAAAGCATGCTGGCTGGGGAATTCTGGGAGTTGAAGTCTACCCCTCTTAAAGGACACTGGCTGGGGAATTCTGGGAGTTGAAGTCCATCCTTACCAGAGGGAGCCCCCTTGTGGAATACTGTGAAGTCATTATCATGGCAACTCCATGGTATCTTGATGGGATGGGATGGGATGGGATGGATAGAGATAGATAGATAGATAGATAGATAGATAGATAGATAGATAGATAGATAGATAGATAGATAGATAGATAGATAGATAGATAGATAGAGGTGGGTGGGTGGGTGGGTGGACGGACAGACAGACAGACAGACAGACAGATGATAGATAGATATAGAGGATGGATGGATGGATGGATGGATGGATGGATGGATGGATGGATAGAAGAATTGAAGAGAGAAAAATATTGGGGAGACAAAGTCGAGTAAGGCACCCCTGGAGCCCATGAGCCCCACATTGGCAATGCAGCCTCTAGGGACCTACCAGTTTGCCAGTGGTTGCTCCTTTCCACGTAGTGATGACCAGTTCCAAGAGATCTACTTCTACCACGCAAACATAATCTGGGCCGAGAGAAAAGACAAAACTGGAACTTGGTAAGTAAGAAACATGACGGAGGAAGGCGTGGGCAAGTCCTGGAACTTCCAGTTTGCAGGCAGTTCCTCGGCTTATGACTGTAAGTGAGACCACAATTATGGTCATTAAGTCATGGCGGTGGATAAAAAGATCGCCACATGATAGCGCCCAATTTTGTGACCTGTTTTGCAGTGGTTGTTAAGCGAACTTTGTAGATCAGGGTGTATAACCTTGGCAGCTTTAAGATTGGCCGCTGGGAAAATCTGGGAGTTGAAGTCCATCAATCTTAAAAGTAAACCCCCTGCTATAGAACTTAAGCAAATCTCCTGTTTGCAAAAGGCTTTTTTTTTTTTGCTGGAAACTGGGAAAAATTGTAACTTAATGACTTTAGGGACTGTAATAAAAACGTAACAGGAGTAAAAATAATATCAAAAATAGAGAGTCGTCTGAGCTGAGCCATCTCTAACAGATTAACAGAGTCGGAAGGGACTTTGTGAGTCATCTAGTCCAGCCCCTCCTTCTGCCCAAGCAGGAGACCCTGCACCCTTTCTGACAGAGGGCAGTCCTGTCTTTTCTTGAAAGCCTCCAGGGATGAAGCTCCCACAACTTCCAAAGGCAACTTCTGTTCCATGGGTTGATTGTTCTTCTTCCTTATTTCCAGGTTGAATCTCTCCTTGGTCAGTTTCCATCCATTCTTCCTTCTCTGGCCTTTGGGGGCTTTGGAGAATAGCTTGACCCCCTTCCTCCTCTCTGGGGCAGCCCCTCAAATATTGGAAGATGCTCTCCTGTCTCCCCTGGTTCTTCTCTTCCCTAGACTGGCCAGGCCCAGTTCCTGCAACCGTTCATCGTCTGTTTTAGCCTCCAGTCCCCCCATCATCCTGGTTGCTCTTCTCTGCACTCTTTCTAGAGTCTCAACCTCTTTTTATAATGTGGTGACCAAAACTGGATCCAGTACTCTAGGTATGGCCTTACTAAGGCTTTATAACCTGCTATAATTATATAATGTATTATCTCTCCTGTTTTAAGGCTGATGGCTACCAACCTTTTTCACAAAAGCCATGGCATTTGCCCAGGAAAATTTCCATGGGGGGGGGGGGGCAGGCGGGGAGGGGGATAAGAGGGGAGTACCTTTATTTAGGTCACCGGTCTCTGTGTCACACTTGTTGGAGAGGAACAGCGTGGAGTTATCCAAAATGAACCTAGCGGGAGAATAAACAGGTTCGGTTTTAGGATCCACTTGAGCTGTTTTAAAAATTGAGCACCCGTACATTTTTAATTCCCCGTTAAATATGTTTGCTGCCCATCTCTTACAGGTGAGATTGTTGAGAATCCAGCAAGGGGGGAAAGATTCCTTTCCCTCCAGTTCTTATTGGTTCCCGACTCTAGGGCGCAATGCTCATCTCCGTTTCGAAGCCAGAGTCAGAGCTGTCAGATGATGTCTCCGTGGTCATATGGCCAGCATGACTAAACGCCGCTGTTCCCTTCCCAGCAAAGGTGGTCCCTATTTTTCTACTTGCATTGTTTTACGTGCTTTCGAACTCCTAACTTGGCAGAAGCTTGGTCAAGTCACAGGAACTCACTCCGTTACGCGGCGCTAGGGATTCGAACCACCAAACTGCCGACCTTTCTCATCAACAAGCTCAGCGTCTTAGTCACTGAGCCACCCATTTCTCAATTCTTGGGGGAAAAGGAAATCCATGCGGAATCCAACAGGTGCAACATGCCGACAGTTACAAACAGGCGCACCCACCCTAGATTCGATGCGTCTTTCCTGGCGTGCATGCGGGTTTTTAAATTTGTCTGCAAAGGAGGAGGAAATGGGCAGCTGGCTCCCTGCATTCTAGCCCCAAATCCGCCTCTTTTTTCCCTGGGGCTCAGCTTCCTTGAGACCCCTTCTGTTACACACACACACACACACACCAAGAGATTTGGAGGGCTCAGCGCCACAACTCACCGAAGGAGGAAGACCGAGGTGTCCACAATGATGTTACTGGAGAGGGTGAAGGTCTCCGCCGTGATGAGAACCCGGAGGGGTAAGTAGAGAGGCCTGTGAAGAAGAAAGCGAAGGTCAGCCTTGGGGCAATGTTCCTCAATCTTACAATCACATTTTTATTTTTTATATTCTTTATACGTGGTGTGAATGGTATCATACATTTCAGTACACATAAACATACCGTATTTTTCGGAGTATAAGATGCTCCAAAGTATAAGGCGCACCTAGATTTGGGGGAGGAAAACAAGGGAAAAATATCTGCCTCTCAACAATTTGCCTCCTTGCAACAAACAGCAAACAGCACAAGCGATATACACTGTTTGTAGTGTTACATTTCAGACTATACTTGTACAGAAGCTGTTAAAATTGATGTGGCTTTCTGGAAGTAGAGTCATTCTCTGCTATTTAAAGGAAGATACAATAGCATTGAGCCTCTCTTCAGATCGAGCATTTATTTTAAAAAGCTGCTTCATTTTGTTAAGTTGTCTAGAGCAATAATAAAGCAGTCTTTCAAAAATAAGTCTAATAATTTGAACATTCTAGAGCAGCGATGGCGAACTTTTTTTTGTCTTGCGTGCCATAAGTGGGGGGAGTGCAGGGGGGTCGTGCGCAGGCGTGCCGCACCCATAATGACACACACCCACCCCAGCGCGCATGTGTGCATGACAGGCAACCCCCCCCCATTTTTTGCATGCTTTTTTTCGCCCTCCCCAGGCTCCAGAGGCTTTATAGGAGCCTGGGGAGGGCGAAAACAGCCTCCCCCGCCCTCCCAGAGGCCTTCCGGAGGCTTCAGGAGCTTTCCTGAAGCTTCCGGAGGGGGAAAAAACGACCCTACAAGCAAACCGGAAGTCACAAACCCCAAAGAGAAGATCCAGCTAGAAAACCAAGGAGTCTACGAAATACCATGCAAAATCTGCCCAGCCGCAAACATTGGACAAGCTAATGGCGAGTAAATGCACACATTGCAGAACACAAGAACACAGTCAGAAAAGAAGAAAAAACTTCCTCCCTCTTCCAGCACCTTAAAGCAGTGTTTCTCAACCTTGACAACTTGAAGATGTCCGGACTTCAATTCCCAGAATTCCCCAATTCTGGGAATTGAAGTCCGGACATCTTCAAGTTGCCAAGGTTGAGAAACACTGCCTTAAAGCAACAGGACATGAAATTAATTTTGAAGGAACCAAATTAATCTCCAAACTGAACACTTCAACAAGAGAATAATTACGGAAGCTATCGAAATAGAGAGACACCCCCCACAACATGAATAAACGTGACGATACCTCCCGCCTACCAAACCTCTGGAAACCAGCCCTGAAAAACACACAAGTCCCAGCCACGAAAACGGGCACCTGACACAGAACAACACAGGACGCCCCCCACCAATCACCCTCACCAGACTCAAACTCAAACCCATCCCATAGACCCATAGATGAAATGCAATCACCACCCCAGAAGCCAAACCACGGCGGCATCACCAACTGCTGCACCCCTCTCTGACCCCCTCACAAAGCAAACTGACACACGCCATGAACACATGGCCAGACCGCAAACTCGGAGCCAAACCAAAGCCCCGGATGTTACATCACAGTCATCTGCTCAGGACATTACATCAGGAGGTTACAACGCAAAGACTCAGGATGTCATCACACAGCCCATTATCCAGGTCGTTACAACACAAAAGACTAATGGGCACACAGCTAGTACCTCAGCCACACAGGATGTTACGAAACCGGCGACTAATCTGCATACATCAACTCCATCAACTAATCAAGATGTAACAACACAGCCAACCAATCCGCTTACAGCAACAAAGCCAGCACTCCACACACCGCCTCCAGTATTTATAGAAAGATGGCAGCTCTGATCACGCTTTGCTCGCACAAGCACGAAGCCGAAGGCACCAGCCTAAAGATGGCGAGTGGGACCTTGTCGAATCGTTGCCAAGATACTGTCAATCTTACACGGGAAAAGACCCAAATACGTCATGATCTGAATACCTATACCCATGAAAATCTACGAAAACAAATATATATTTGTTTATATATTATATACAAATATATATATAATTTGTCTGGAACGGTATAGGGTTTCCTGCCTAGGCAGGGGGTGAAGACCTACACGGTCCCTTCCAACTCTGCAATAGTATTATTGTATTATTTTGTGTGTGTGTGTGTGTGTGTGTGTGTGTGTTTGTGTGTGTATAATTTCCTTCAGGGCGTTCTTATTGTTTTTGAGGTGCAGGAGGCAGCAAGTGTGGTCACCTCATGGCGGCTGCTGTGTTGCAATATTTTCAGGGAGGGATTATTTTCGGTGGAGGGGTTATTTTAGCGCATTCACTCAAAAGCCCGATTGGGCTTATTATCCGGGGAGGTCTTATTTTCATGGAAACAGGGTGGATCTATATAAATACACATACACGTTTAATCACCCATGTTTAATTCTAACATTTCATTGCTATTCATATTTTTATACATATTTAGTAGTACAGTCATTTTCCAATTCTTTATGTTTATTTATATTAAGATATTATCCTAATATCTATCACACTGCTAAAATAATTGTCCAACATGTATAATTCTAATATTAATAGGCATTATTGAAATATATTCATAAAAATATTATTTTAATCTATTTTTCCTTATCCGTCATCTCTTACCCACATCCGAATCTTTAATCTTATTTTCTTATTAGTTTTCCTCCCATATTTGTCCCTTAAGACTTTTACTCCATTTGACTATGCAATCTAACTGCAATGTTTCTTAACCTTGAGAACTTTTAAGAGGGGTGGACTTCAACTCCCAGAATTCCCCAGCCAGCTCTAATGGTGGAGAGGGGGGGGAAGTCATAGCACATCAATCTTGGGTGCAAGTCACCCCAAAACTCCAGCAGCTGGTTGAAGAGGCTGGAATGAAACCCAAGTAGAGGTTAGGATAACAGAGTTGGAAGGGACCTTGGAGGTCATCTAGTCCAACCCCCTGCTCGAGCAGGAAACCCTATATACCATTTCAGACAAATGGTTGTCCATTCTCTTCTTAAAAGCCTCCAGTGACGGAGCCTCTACAACTTTTGCAGACAAGCTATTCCACTGGTTAATTGTTCTCAATGCTAGAAAATTCCTTAGTTCTAGGTTGATCAGTTTCCATCTGCTGCTTCTTGTCCTATTTGGAGAATAGGCTGAGCCCCCTTCTTCCTTGTGGCAGCCGCTCAAATATTGGAACACTGATATTAATCAGGTCACCTTGAAGATATTCTAGTACAACCCCCTCCCCCCCTGCTCAACCAAGAGATGTGGGAGGGACAATACTTAGGACTCTCAAATATTGCTATCATGTCACCCCTAATTCAAGTGCAGGTCAGAATAACAGATTAACAGAGTTGGAAGGGACCTTAGAGGTCATCTAGGCCAACCCCCTGCTCAAGCAGGAGACCCTACACCATTTCTGACAGATGAGCAGTCCAGTCTCTTCTTGGAAGCCTCCAGGGATGAAGCTCCCACAACTTTTGAAAGCAACTTCTGTTCCACGGGTTGATTGTTCTCCCTGTCAGGAAATTCCCCCTTATTTCCAGTTTAAATCTCTGCCCCTGGTTGAACCTGGGTTTAGCATGTCGTGGGAACCCAACCAGAAAGTCCCAGCCTCTTTCCCCAGGCAGCTCAAGCAACCTCAAATTCAGACCTCCTCCTTCTCCCCCTCTCTTCGGATTTCCAACACCATTACCTGTAATCCACAGCACAGTTGAAGAGGTGGGTGTGCAAAACGGTGATGATGGCGGGGGGCACGAAGCCCAGGATGGGGTCATCCAGCACATCCAGGAAGTCGATCAACTGGCAGAAGGAGATGGGGCCGTGAGACTTGAACCCAGAGCCCCGGAGCCCTGCCCTGGCCCGCCGGATCTCCAGCACCCGGGAGTTAAGCTCAGCCCGGTCTAAGAGAGGATAGAGAAAGGGGCGGCTCCCAGGTGCTGCTCAGACCCTCCCCAGCTCCTCCTCTAACCAGAAAGCAGCCAACCTTCTTTGGGGGGATCCGTCCTCACCTGCGTGTACCAGCTCTGGTGGGCTAGAGCCATGCGGTGCCGTATGGTGGCACCCTCGAGGCGCAGCGTCACCAAGAACTCCTGTAACCCAGAAGGAAAATGTGAGTCACATGTAGGTTTTCTCCCCGTGTGTTTGGCCCTCCTTTGCCCGGGAGGAAGACAAGAAAAAAAAATCTGCCTCCCAGCAATTTGCCTCCTTGCAGCAAACAGCCCATTTCAGTTTCAACACAGCCTGATTAGCACAAGCAGCTGATTGTCGGGCTGATCAGCTGTTTGAGGCTGCAGGTATTGCCATTGCCCATTGCTGCCTCCGCATCCTGTTTTCGGCCTCCTCGCGCCCCATTTTCCACCAGTTCTACACGGTGGGGATCGGAATGGGTGGAAAACGGGGCGCGCAGAGACCGAAAACAAGATGCAGAGGCCGAAAACTGGGTGCGCAGAGGCAGCAATAGGCTGTGGCAATCCCTGCAGCCTGAAACAGCTGATCGTGGGGAGGCCCGACAATCAGTTGCTTGTGCTAATCATGGTGCTGTCATTGAAACCAGGTGGTCGCTGTTTGCTACAAGGAGGCAAATTGCCAAAGAGTGGGGGCCAGCGGGTGGGCGGGACTACATTTGGTGTATAAGATACATCCAAATTTTGACCCTCTTTAGGAGGGGTGGGAATGTGTCTTATATTGCAAAAAATAAAGTAATTACATTTGGTTGTTGTTTACCCACGATTAAAAGATTGTTCCTATCCTGTTTTGAAAAGGGATTTGTTTTACTCGTGAGTTAAGTGGCTTATCATTACTTCAGAAGGCTGGCTGAGACCAGTACCTTTATGTTCTTCTCCATATCCAGCTTGATCTGAATGGCCACGGACAACATCTTGAAGGGGCCGTCCTTCTTGGCCCCCAGAGGCCAGCTGATGGGCCCCTCTTGGGAGGCGTAGATGGTGGGGTGTAGCCCGTCAGGGGGCAGGAAATTGGGAATCTCCAGATGCTCAGCTGTAAGATAGTCCTCCACGACAGCTGGGGGAGAGAAAGCATCATGGATTAAGATAAGCTGCCATGGTCTTTGTCTCTTCCCAACCCCGTTTACTGTCTCCCCCTACTCCAAAAATTAGAAGAAGAAAAAGCAGCAAGGGTACAGTCGGACAAAAATGTCAGACGCGTTCCCCAAAACAAGAAATAGAGTCCCCGATTTATGGCAAAATTTGGAATCAGGGTTTCCATCTGTAAACACTGAGTTCACAAAGCGGAACTGCTTAATGATGGCAATCTCAGCAAACCTGATTGCTATTTTTAACAGTCATTAGGCGTGGGAACTTCCTGCTGTTTTTCTGGGGCCAAAATCAGTGGGGAAGCCAGTGGGAAGTCGGATACTGCCTGGGGATCTTTGGGGAATGAAGACTGCCCTTCTCAAATAGTTGCTCTACAGCAGAGTTCCCCAACCTGTCCGGGTTGGCGGCCCAGAGGAAGAGACGGGGGAAAAGAGGGAATGGTTTTGTGGGAGGAATAAGTGTATGTGTGTGGATAAGTGTATGTGTGTGCACATGCACCCGTTGCTTGCACAAGTGATGCTCCAAGCACCAACAATACTCACGAGACTGAGGCACCGATGCTCACGAGTGGGGCCTCAGAGTGTCCGTGACACTTGCACAAGTAGGGCCATGAGTTTTGGTGATGCTCACGCAAGTGAGACAACGAACATCTGTGACACATACGCGAGTGGAGCTGTGCACGCGTGCTCAGGCACACACACCAGCTGGTCTTTCACACGACCTACTTGTGAATGGGCTGCGGCTCACGAGTTGGGGACCCCTGTTCTACAGGACAATTCAACTGAGCCGGTTGCCTACACACACACACACACACACACACTGGCACTAGATGTGGATCCCAACCTTTGTGATAAAGTGCCACTTTCTCGGCCTCGATGCAGAAGTAGCCAATGTCCTCACGGCCTTTGTAGTGTGAGACGCTGAAGAGGCTCCCATTCTCCACATCCAGGACGAGTTCCCCGTGAGCGGCTTCCAGCTTCTTGCCTCCTTCGCCCTGCAGAGACGAGCAGAAGAACTGAGTCAGAGATGGACCTGCCAAAAGGTTAAGGCATTTTGGATAAAAATATGGTGGGTTATGCAAAATATCTTTAAAAGAAGGATAAAGTTTGCTCCTCAGTTATTCTTACTAGGTATATGTACTGACTTTACAGTGGTAGAGACTAACTTGATTCTGCATCTAATAACGGCAGCAAGACTGTTGGTGGCGCAATACTGGAAGAAGGAAGACTTGCCTACAATCCAAGAATGGACATTGAAAGTTACAAACTTAGCTGAGATGGCTAAAATATCGGCATATCTTAAAGATCATTCAAATGAGAGATATAAACGAGACTGGAAAAAATGGATTGACTATATAAAAAATAAATACAGGACCAAGAAATTCCAGTTAGCCTCTGCTTAAGATCAGAAATGATTTAAATTGTTTAAAGTTAGCTCAGCAAGAAGAAGCTAAGGTCAAGAATGTTATTAATTTCTTTATTTCTTTTTTCTCAATAGATTTTAGACTGTGTTTGTTAAAAATCCATACCGTGTACGGGTTCTGGGAAGTCGGGGGGGGGGGAGAGAGGGGGGAGGGGGGAGGGATATATATTAGGCTAGACAAGGGGGAAAAAAGAGATGGAGCTAGGCTGAGTGAAGGCAGTTGAGAAGCAGGAAGGGCCTAGGGCGGGGCTCTCAAACTCAAGGCTTGCATGCTCTGACCTGATGCAGTAAAAACCACACGCTTAGTCCAAAAAAACCTTCTTTTCATTTCAAAGGCTGTGAATTATGTTCATTCACAGTCCATAATGAGTCCCAAATAGTTTGTAAAGAGTCCGACAGAAGTCTGCCAAAGTCTTTCGGGATAAGGCTGATAAGCATCCACCTTTATCTTCCTTGAAATGCTGCCAAAGACTTAATTGGCAAATACATAGCTTGGCAGGGCCACAAAGAGCAAAGAGTCAAAACGGAGCTTCAGAAGGTAAACCAAAGAGCACGAATCAAGTTGCTCCTCCTTTATGTCCTATGGGAGGGGCTAATCACCTCCAAACCTTACTCCCGAGTCATCCCTTCTGTCGTAACTGTTCTTGCCTTCTGGCAGCTCTGCACATGCGAGCACTGGGAACAGGCTCCCCCTGTTCCTCTGTCTCGCTGGTGTCCGACTCTGGAGGCTCCGGAGGCAGCACATAACTTCCAGATGGCCCCTGGCCCCCTCTCTGCCTCCGACACAGAGGCCTCATCAGAGCCTTCCCCTGACTCCAAGACTGGTCCGTGTTCCTCCCCAACCACCTTGCTGTCCGACGCTACTGCCAGCTCTGCAGGCTGCCGGTGGACCACAAAACCGTGGGCCAGATCCGGGCTGCAGGATGCTTAGATCTGGCCCCCGGGGTCGACCTGGAAACAGCGAAGGAGCGGCCGTGGTGCCTCTGCCAATGAAAGCGGACCTCGAGTGTTTTCTCTGGCCAATGATTGCAGGAAGCCATTGCAACCAAAAACACAGCTCGGGAGCCCATTTTCACTAGCAAAACAACAGGTGCCCCCGCCAACGTTGAGCTGGCCATGCCCATCCTGGCCACGCCCCCAGTAAGCCCCTCCGAGATCAAACGCAACCCTGATGAAGCCCACAATGAAATTGAGTTTGACACCCCTGGCCTAGGGGATCTAAGGTATAAACACATCTACAGGTAGTCCTCGACTTACAACAGTTCGCTTAGTGACCATTCGAAGATACAACGGCAATGGAAAAAGTGAGCTGTGACCATTTTCCACACTTGCGACCGCTACAGAATCCCCACGGCCACGTGATTTACATTCGGCTGCTTAACAACGGACTTACATTTCTGACGGTTGTCATATCCTGGGGTCACCTGATCCCCTTTTGCGACCTTCCGACAAGCAAAGTCCAAGGGAAGGTCAGATTCACTTAACAACCGGGTCACTAACTTAACAATTGCAGTGATTCACTTAACAACGGTGGCAAGGAAGGTTGTAAAATGGGACAAAACTCACTTAACGAATGATTCCCTTAGCCACAGAAATTGTGAGTTCGATTGTAAATCGAGGACTAAATGCATTTCATATCATTTTGACAATGCACATGGCCGCCCATCTAACACACAAACTTGGTGGCGCTGATATGAATGGCCTCAGAACAAAGTGCAAGACCGAGGAAGGAAGACAAAGATCGGAGAGGGAGCATCTCTGTACAAATATGAAGCAGGATGGTGGGAAAGAAAGTGTTGTGTGGCCTGTTGGCCACCAGCCCCTCCAGGAGCCAAATCAGAGGAGGAAGAGGAGGCGTGGGAGGCAGGGTCAGCATCAAGGCAACCTGAGAGCTCTGAGGGGGAAGAGGGAGTGGACAGCTGGCAGAGAGAGAGACAGAAGCGGAGTCTGGGCTGTCTGTCAGCCCTCAGATGGAGAGTCAACAGCCCCCAGGTCTGGGGGTGGCTGATGAGGAAGAGGAGAAAAAGCTGGGTCCAGAGCCTGATGCACACAAGGCAGAGGAGAACAGAGGAAATCTATGGGCTGGTCCTTGGGACGGAAGAGCCACTGCTGCTAGCAAGCCCCACCCTAGCTCTGGGGATCAAAGGCAGGGGGCGGAGATGAATAGATGTGGCAGAGGAGAGGAGAGCAGAGGAAATCTATGGGCTGGTCCTTGAGAAGGAAGAGCCACTGCTGCTAGCAAGCCCCACCCTAGCTCTGGGGATCAAAGGCAGGGGGCGGAGATGAATAGATGTGGCAGAGGAGAGGAGAGCAGAGGAAATCTATGGGCCGGTCCTTGAGAAGGAAGAGCCACTGCTGCTAGCAAGCCCCACCCTAGCTCTGGGGATAAAAGACAGGGGGCAGAGATGAATAGATGTGGCAGAGGAGAGGAGAGCAGAGGAAATCTATGGGCCGGTCCTTGAGAAGGAAGAGCCACTGCTGCTAGCAAGCCCCACCCTAGCTCTGGGGATCAAAGGCAGGGGGAGGAGATGAATAGATGTGGCAGAGGAAAGGAGAGCAGAGGAAATCTATAGGCCGGTCCTTGAGAAGGAAGAGCCACTGCTGCTAGCAAGCCCCACCCTAGCTCTGGGGATCAAAGGCAGGGGGCGGAGATGAATAGATGGGGCAGAGGAGAGGAGAGCAGAGGAAATCTATGGGCCGGTCCTTGAGAAGGAAGAGCCACTGCTGCTAGCAAGCCCCACCCTAGCTCTGGGGATCAAAGGCAGGGGGCGGAGATGAATAGATGGGGCAGAGGAGAGAAGAGCAGAGGAAATCTATGGGCCGGTCCTTGAGAAGGAAGAGCCACTGCTGCTAGCAAGCCCCACCCTAGCTCTGGGGATCAAAGGCAGGGGGAGGAGATGAATAGATGGGGCAGACAACCATTCGTCTCCCCTGCTGGACGGACTTCTTAGCCTGCAGTGAAAGAGAAACTTTTTGCCGGGGCTGCTGACGCTCCTAATAAAGGAATCTTTTGAGTTCAGTTCAGAGAGTTGGTCATGTTTCAAGAGCTGGGTCAGAACAGAGTTTTTTTTTGGGGGGGGGGGAAATTGGCCCGGATCATTGCAAATGGTCCCCCCCAACACAACAGTGGGTGCAGCTAATGTCGTTTCTCACTTTGGCATCACTGAGCGCCGTGATGCGTCCCTGGCCCACCCGGAGCACGACAGAGATGCAGCTGAGAGGAAAGAGGTTCCTCGACTCCCCTCCTTTCTGCTGTCTGCCCGTCTCGTCCGCCGAGTAGAAGTGGGAGTCGTCATCCTCGGAGTCCGAATCTGCAAGAAGAAGCAACGGCGAAGGACCGGTTTCTATCCGGCATGGTATTGTGCAGACCTGGGGTGTGCACAGGTGTCACCTCTCCTGTATTGGTTGCCAATTTGTTTCCGGGTGCAATTTGGGGTGCTGGTTGCCCCATTTAAAGGCCTTCGTGGCTTGGGACTAGGTAATCTGAGGGAGAATCTCTTGCCGGTCACACTCACCCGACCCATCTGAGTGGGGAGGGCAGGGAATGTTGCAGGCCCCATCCCTTAAGGAGGTACATCTGGCGGGACCCAGAACAAGGGCCTTCTCGGGAGTGGCTCCCTCCCTCTGGAACAGCATCCCTCCCAAAAGGAGGCCCTCCCCCCACCCACTCTGATCCTTGTTCAGGAGGCCCCGAAGGCGTAGTTCTGTCAGGGGCCCTGGGGAACCCAGAGTGGGACGGAGTCCATTAAATGGCTGGTGTGAGTGTGTGTGTTGTCACAGGGTGTGTATGTGTGTGTGCATGTGTTGTTTTATTATTTTTTATTTCTTCTATATTGTGTTTTTATTATGTGTAAGCCGCCTAGAGTCGCTGTCAGCGAATAGGCGGCTAGGAAGGAAGGAAGGAAGGAAGGAAGGAAGGAAGGAAGGAAGGAAGGAAGGAAGGAAGGAAGGCAGAAAGAGAGAGAGAGGAAGGAAGGAAGGTCTTTAAAAGCTTGGTGATGGGCAGGGTGATTTTGGCAAAGGGGGGGATGAATTGCCTATAGAAGTTAGCAAATCCCAAACAAACAAACATCAATCCCAGGGGTGGGGAATGAGGGCCCCTTTATTACCTGTGGACTTCAACTCCCAGAATTCCTGAGCCAGCATGGAATTCTGGGAGTTGAAGTCCGCAGGTAATAAAGGGGCCCTCGTTCCCCACCCTTGTTCTATCCAATGATGGCTAACCCTGCAGGCCACAGCCAATCGGATAGCAAGCAGCCCTCCCCTCCCTCCTTCTCAGGAAGCCCCGCCCCCAAGGCTCTCCTTCTCCCCCTGACCCAAACATTGCTTCTCACCTAATTTAAAGGCTGACTTGCACATCTGGAAGCTCTCTGGCCAGTGGGCGGGTGGGGGCCCATCGGGGGCAAAGGGGGATGCGGATCCGGCCCCTCCTAGAGGATCGGTGGGGCTCGGGAGGGGGCTGAAGGGCTCCCACATTAGGAGGTCATTATTGATCCTGTGAAAAGAAGAGAGTGTGAACGCAAAAGCTCTAAAGGTTCCACATGCCTGCAGGGGAAAGTGACAAAGGGAGTCCTCGACTTACAACCATTCATTCAGTGACCCTTCCAAGTTGCAACAGCATTGGGGGGGGGGGGAACTGACTTCTGAGCTTTATTCACACTTACAACCATTAGAAAGAGTCCTCGACTTATAACAGTTCGTTTAGAGACCATTCAAAGTTACAACGGCCCTGAAAAAGTGACTTGTGATAGCTTTTCACACATGGCCGGTGCAGCACCCCTAGGGGCACAGGATCAACATTCAAACGTTTGGTAACTGGCTCATATTTATGACCGTTGTAGTCTCCTGGGAAAAAGGACACAGCACTAGGAAGAGACTCTATGGCGGGGGAAGCGGACTTCCTGTTGGTAAAAAAGGATGCACTGCTTGGAGGAGACTCTATGGCGGGGGAAGCGGACTTCCTGTTGGTAAAAGGGAAAAGGATGCACTGCTAGGAGGAGACTCTATGGCGGGGGAAGCGGACTTCCTGTTGGTAAAAGGGAAAAGGATGCACTGCTAGGAGGAGACTCTATGGTGGGGGAACTGGACTTCCTGTTGGTAAAAGGAAAAAGGATGCCCTGCTAGGAGGAGACTCTATGGCGGGGGAAGCGGACTTCCTGTTGGTAAAAAAGGATGCACTGCTAGGAGGAGACTCTATGGCGGGGGAAGCGGACTTCCTGTTGGTAAAAGGGAAAAGGATGCACTGCTAGGAGGAGAGTCTATGGCGGGGGAAGCGGACTTCCTGTTGGTAAAAGGGAAAAGGATGCACTGCTAGGAGGAGACTCTATGGTGGGGGAACTGGACTTCCTGTTGGTAAAAGGAAAAAGGATGCCCTGCTAGAAGGAGACTCTATGGCGGGGGAAGCGGACTTCCTGTTGGTAAAAGGGAAAAGGATGCACTGCTAGGAGGAGACTCTATGGCGGGGGAAGCAGATTTCCTGTTGGTAAAAGGAAAAAGGGTGCACTATTAGGAGGAGACTCTATGGCGGGCAAAGCGGACTTCCTGTTGTTAAAAGGAAAAAGGATGAGCTGCTAGGAGGAGACTCTATGGGGGGGGAAAAGGACTTCCTGTTGGTAAAAAAGGATGCACTGCTAGGAGGAGACTCTATGGCGGGGAAAGCGGACTTCCTGTTGGTAAAAGGAAAAAGGGTGCACTGCTAGGAGGAGACTCTATGGCAGGGGAAGCGGACTTCCTCTTGGTAAAAGGAAAAAGGGTGCACTATTAGGAGGAGACTATGGCGGGCAAAGCGGACTTCCTGTTGTTAAAAGGAAAAAGGATGAGCTGCTAGGAGGAGACTCTATGGTGGGGGAAAAGGACTTCATGGTGGGGGAAAAGGACTTCCTGTTGGTAAAAAAGGATGCACTGCTAGGAGGAGACTCTATGGCGGGGGAAGCGGACTTCCTGTTGGTAAAAGGAAAAAGGGTGCACTGCTAGGAGGAGACTCTACGTTGGGGGGAACCAGACTTCAGGTCAGCTCCAGAATTGAACGGGGGGCTTCCAGTTAGGAGCTTTGTGGCTCTTTGAGTGTTTAAGGTTGCCGACCCCTGGCCTAAGGGAATCCAACTGCCTGGAGGTGTAGCCCCCCACTCCCACCCCCAAGGACATCCCATATTTCTGTAGGAGAGAGCGATGTTGTCCCCACCCACTCCGTGTTCTTCGAGTGTTCTGACCTGTTGTAAATGCTCTCGTAGAACTTCTTGCTCGGCAAGAAGATGTGGACGGTGGGGAAGGTCAGCTCCAGAGTGTAGCGGGAGGCAGCCAGCGTCTGGCTCTGGAACTCGGCCATCTCCTCGGGGTCCCCGGGGATGACCATCTTTTGAGAGAAAGCGGAGAAGGTGATAGCCACAGAACATTTGCAGCTTAGGACTGGAACCGCGAGGTCCTGGGTGCTCCCTGAGCTTGACAGTTTTCTTGCAGATGTTTCATGACCCAGCTATGCAACATCATCAGTGGTAGAAGGCAGTAGGGTTTGCTCTTCGTTTATGTAGAGTGGCTTGTCCTTTCAGGGTTGGTATGTGTTGCTAAACAGCAGTGATGTTGTTGCTTTGTTGGGTAATGAAACGTCTGCGAGAAAACCACCAAGCTCAGAAAGACCCCACAGTCCTCTTCCTCCCCTCTGCAAATCTCACTCCCTTCTAGCACTGAGGATATTACTTAGTTGGGTAATGGAACGTCTGCGAGCCGAGGTGGCTCAGTGGTTAGGTTGCAGTACTGCAGGCCACTTCAGCTGACTGTTATCTGCAGTTCAGCGGTTCAAATCTCACCGGCTCAAGGTTGACTCAGCCTTCCATCCTTCCGAGGTGGGTAAAATGAGGACCCGGATTGTTGTTGGGGGCAATATGCTGACTCTGTAAACTGCTTAGAGAGGCCTGAAAGGCCTATGAAGCGGTATATAAGTCTAACTGCTATTGCGAGAAAACCACCAAGCTCAAAAAGACCCACAGTCCTTCTCTTCCTCCACTCTGCAAATCCCACAAACTTAAAAGCATGCTGGCTGGGGAATTCTGGGAGTGGAAGTCCTCGCACTTAAAAGCATGTTGGTTGAGGAATTCTGGGAGTTGAAGTCCTCGTACTTAAAAGCATGCCAGCTGGTGAATTTTGGGAATTAAAGCCCTTCCAGCCACCACAGTTAAGAAATTTGTTTGTATTGAATCATTTTTGCCATAGCCTTCTAAGCTTTCAGATTTGGTAACCCCCCCAAAATTTTGGCTTCCTTGCCCAGCATGCTGCCTCCTGCCCCCCTTCCCCCCCCCCACCAATGGATGGAGCAAACCAGCAAGTCTCTCACCTCCTCCGTCTCGTACATCGTCCGTTTGGAGGAGAAGGGCGAAGGCTCCGGCTGCTTCAGCTCACAGGGGCTTTCCACCGTCGACAGCTCTACTTCTTCAGCGGCTGCCAGCCCCAAATCCCAAGGGGCATCCGTGGGGGTTGGGGAGAAGGTCAAGATGAGCCTGCCAAGGAGAGGGAGGTGGAGAGCTGGATCCCCACTACCATTCCCTCCCCATGCTGCAGTTTCAGTTGCTGCAGGAATCTTCTCCGCTCGCGAGAAACTTACTTGGGAAGGAGGTACTTCTTCCCGACGCCTCGGGCCAGTAAATCAGGGGCTTTGCTCACCCGAAAACAAGGCACCGACAGCGTCTCGCCATCTTCATAAATGCCTGCATAGGAGAAGAACAGGCAGAGAGCCGGGGGCGGAGTTAAGCAAGTCATCAGCCTAGAATCAATACATTCTCACAAATATTGCAAGTCCAAACCAGTGGTGAAATTAAATTTCCCCCCTCACCTATTTGCCCCCAACAATCTGGGTCCTCAATTCACCCACCTTGGAAGGACGGAAGGCTGTGTCAACCTTGAGCCTGGTGAGATTCGAACTGCCAAATTGCAGGCAGTCGAAAGAAATAGCCTGCAGTACTGCACTCTAACCACTACGCCACCGCAGCTCATAGAGTCCCAAACGTCCTGGCCGCTGTACTAACTGTCCTTTGCCAATGTCTTCCTGGGGAAGGGCGACGTTTGGGAAGCAACCAAATCCCCCTCTTCACTCACCGTGCAAGTCAGTCAGGGCGACTTCTAACTTGGTGGGCCCCGTTGGCTCCAGATCCGTGCGCAGCTCGAGACCGGCCAGGTCCAGCCGCAAGCGCTCCCTGCGCACGGCCTTCTCGGCCCAGGCGCGCCTCTCAGCCCAGGCGCGGAGATCCGGGATGGGGAACTGGAGTAGCAGGGAAGCTTTAGGGACGGCCAGCTGCACGTTGGCCTGCCATTGGGCAGCCGGGGGGAAACCTGGCTGGCACCAGCAAGGGGAAGAGAAGGAGAAAACAACCTCAGAAGGAGAAAAGTGTGTTTTTTCCTGGCAAGACCTGTGTATCAGGTCTATTTCAAGCAATTTAGCTCATCAACTAGCCATATCCGTTCTGGGATTCGCACCCAGGCTATTGACATATTAGATAGACGTATTAACCTCTAAGCCACAGGCTCTCCTAACTTTGTCGGCTATACCATGGGGGAGATTAAGTTGTGTTTTATTTTCTGGTGGGACCGGTCTATCACGGTAACCTGGTGTATTCAAATATGGGATTGAGCAAACTGCTTCCGGTTTTGCGTTTCAGCCCCAATTCATGAGCCTTCACAGGCAAAAAAATGTTTAGTCGCGAAAGAGGAGGAGGAGGAAATGACTTAATTCAACAAAAAAATAGTTTGTCACTAAAGCAACTGTCTGCAAAGGCTCATGAATTGAGGCTGAAACGCAAAAGCAGAAGCAGTTTGCTCAATCCCATATTTGAATACACCAGGTTGCCCTGATAGATCGGTCCCACCAGGAAAAAAAAACACTTACTCTCTCCCCTGGTACAGCTGACAAAGGCAGGAGAGCCTGTGGCTTAGAGGTTAATACATCTACCTAATACAGTGATGGCGAACATGCATGCAAGTGCGCCGGAAACCCGAAAACCAGCTGGCCAGCGTGCGCATGCCTGTTTTTTTTACTGGTTTTAGGGCTGTTTTTCAGGCTGTTTTCACGCCGTTTTCAGGCTGTTCTTCGGGCCATTTATTGGGCCATTTTCAAGCGATTTTTTGTTTTTCCGCCAGTGCCAAAAACGGCCTAAAAACGGCTTGCAAAAGGGCCAGAAACGGCCTGAAAATGGCCAGGAAAACAGCCTGTTTTAGGGGCATTTTTGGCTGTTTTCATGCCGTTTTCCGGCACTCCAACAGCTGGCGAAGGCACGCGTGCCCACAGAGAGGGCTCTGCGTGCCACCTCTGGCACCCGTGCCATAGGTTCACAGTTGTGGCCCAGCAGGAGCCATTGGAGTTGCAAACAGACTCCGACAGCGAGGGGCCTTATGAGTCGGCTCTAGAAGATGTGGAGGACCCTGGACAGGGTTCCGACTTCGAGCAGGGCGCAGAAAAGCTTGTTGGCCAACAGGAGGCGCCTGAGGCATGGAGCAGCGGTGAGAGTCAAAGGGAGTGTGCTCGTGACATCAGGCCTTGGAGTAGTGACGAGGAGACAAGGGAGGTGGTCCTGGATGCCCTGCAACGCTGGGCAGATTGATGGAGAAAACAGCTACGCAGATACAAAATATAATTGGACCCAGTTGGTTGTAATTAGGATCCTCTCAAGATTGTATTTAAGGAGGGACTCGGGGAGGAGTCTTATTTGCAGGATTCAACTTCATTCTTAACGCTGGAAAAGCTGTTATCTGTCTATGTCGAAGTCTGAGTTGCTGCCAAGGTTCTTATCTCTTTGTTTATGCTTGGGCTTTCAGCCACCAAAGTTTATATTTCCTGCTAATAAAGTGCTGTAGAATTCCAGCTAAGCTTGTCTCGGCATTCGTTACTGGACGGAGGAGGGGGTCAGAACAGTTCACCATCACAGACCTAATATGTAAATAGCCTGAGTTCGAATCCCAGAAAAGGCATGGCTAGCTAACAAGAGCTAAATCTATACTAGTCCCCCTTTATTTCTTTGTTGGTAAAATATAAAATGCAACTCAGAAGGAGAAGGAGCCGCCCACTCAAGCCAGCCAGCTACTTCCCCTCCGCCTTACCACGGGTTCTTCGGGAGGGTAGCCCCCTGGCCGGGATGGCGCCACGGTGGGCTGCAAGAGGGAGCAGAGGCGATCCAGCGTACCCAGGTCCACTTCAGCCAGGAACTCAGCCAGTTCTACCGCCAGGTCCATCGTCAACTTGGATGAGGCACCTTTGGCCAAGCCGCTCTTCTAGGAGGGCATAAAACAAGGGTGTCAAACTCAAGGCCCGAGGATCCAGCCTGAGGAGTGCTTAAGATCTGACCCATGGGGTCACCCTGGAAACAACAGACCAGCCCATGGTGCCTCTGCCAGTGAAAACGGAGCTGGCGAGGGCTGTGGGCGGCGCTTGTGAGCTCCGTTTTTGCTGGCAGAGGGCTGCAGGAGGCTGTCACAGCCTAAACCGGAGCTCGGGAGCCCATTTTAGCTGGCAGAGCGCTCGGGTCACCACAGGCGCCCCCAACATGAGTGACATCAAGCTGGCCATACCCCCCTCGCCCCCAGGGCCAAACACAACCTGGATGCGGCCCTCAATGGCGTAAAAGGTCAGGCTGGAGCAGATCTCTCAACCTTGGGAACTTGAGAAACAGGTGGACTTCAACTCCCAGAATTCCCCAGCCAGCCAGTGAAGAACCGCACGATCAAGCAAGGAATGGGCGAATTGGAGGGTCAGGCGAGGCCAGTCAGCCCGACAGTGGGTTTTTCTTCACACACTGCCTTCTCTGCGATTGCAAACTTTGCGTTTTGTGAACTGGGAGGGTGTGTGTGTTTGTACAAACCCACGGTATTATCTTCTACTGTTGTGGAAAACAGGTGCAAATATAGGCCTTAAAAGAGTCTCAAAACTGCTTTTTTCACGAGTCAACTGGACTTTCTGGTTTTTCTTTGAAGACGTTTCGCTCCTCCTCCAAGAAGCTTCTTCAGCTCTGGCTGGATCGTGGGAAATGGGAGGATTTATATTCCTTGCAGACAGCTGGCCATTTGCATCCTTTGAGAGAGTCATTGAGGCCACGGAGGTTTATTTGTGTCTTCTTTAAAGACCTTTCGCTTCTCATCCAAGAAGTTTCTTCAGTTCTGACTGGATGGTGGGGGAAGGGAAGGATTGATCCTCCTTGCAGACAGCTGGTCATTTGCATCCTTTTGAAACAATCATTGAGGCCACTTGGAGATTTCTCGGTGTCCTCGGGAGGTGGCCCTGAATAGTGCTCCTGCTTTCAGACTGCATTGCAGACTACAGGACGATTCAGGTGACCCTGAAGACAGAGACAAACCTCCAAGTGGCCTCAACGACCCTCTAAAAGGATGCAAATGACCAACTGTCTGCAAGGAGGATCAATCCTTCCATCTTCCACTATTTAGTCAGAGCTGAAGAAGCTTCTTGGGTAAGAAGCGAAACGTATTTAAAGAAGACACAAATAAACCTCCAAATGGCCTCAAGGACCCTCTAAAAGGATGCAAATGACTAGCTGTCTGCAAGGAATATAAATCCTTCCATTCTCCACCAGTCAGAACTGAAGAAGCCAGAATATAACCTTCCAAGGGTGTAGTAGGGCTACTTCCAACATGCCCACCACTCCAAAATTCCCCCCACCCAACCGGCCTGCAAACCTTGGAGGACGGCAGCTTCTCCAAGTGCTTGGACCGGATCCGTGCGCAGGGCTGGGGCGCCTGGCTATAGGGAACGGGTCCCGGGGTAGGAAAGATGAGCAGCTGGAAGAGAACAGGAAATAGAAAATGAGCTTTGGCCTGCGCTGTTGTGATGGTTGACTCGCTACGCAGCCTGCTCGCAACCGGACGGCAATAGCGGCAGCAGAGATGGGACAGCATCGGACTGTGAGGATGGATCGGGAGGGAAACTCTGGAATGTGCATCATGGCTAAACTCTTTCCTTGGAAACATGCAAGTAATCCACCGTAGCTATTTTACGCAAATAATGTAGCAAAACCTTTCGCGTAGTCCTCGATTTACGCTGCCAGGAAAAGGGAACAGGTAAGGAACAAGGGCCGACTCAGGAGTAAAGGCACAGGTGGATGGTGAATGGCCCCTCCCACAGGGAATAAAGAGGAGCAAAAGGGGAGTGGAGTTTGCAGGAGACAGTTAGTTCAATTCATTAGGGGAAGGTCTGCTGGGAGCAAAGACCCCACCCCACCCCACCCCCACATTTCTGGAAAACCTGTGGTAAAAAAATGTTTTAAGAGTTAAAGAAAAAAGTTCCGAAGATCAGCTGTGCGACATGCCATTGTCGGAACTTCTTTTTTTTAACTTTCTTTTAGTATTTTTTACTACTGGTTCTGGGAACCAGTAGCATTTTTTGCTACCGGTTCGGGAAACTGGCCGAACCGGTAGCATTTCACCTCTGGAGTAGGACTTATATTAGGCGCATGCGTATAAAGCATGCTAGGGCTTATTTTCAGGATAGGTCTTGGGGTTTTTTGGGGGGGGAAGGATATTATTAAATGTCCTTCTCTTTCACACCCAGGAAGAAAACACCCCACCCTCTCCACCCCTCCCCGGCTTTGCACCTGAGTGTATTCGGGTTTTCCCGTCCTTCTGCTGGCTGGCCAAAGGCACTCCAGGATCTCCAGCAGGCCGAAGGACGCGTCCCAGTTGATCCCACGCAGCTGCTTAGAAGACTTGCGCTCACAGGAGAGTTGGACCGCAGCCCCGGTCAGCCTGGAAGATGGAAAGAGAACCCCCAAAGGCACCTCAGAAAAAGAGCAGGATGGAGGGGTAAATGTAAGAGCAGGGGAAAAAATCCCCTGTTTGTTCACCTTAGGGCGGTCTTTCTCAACCGAGACAGCTTTAAGTTGGGTGGACTTCAATTCCCAGAATTCTGGGAACTGAACTCCACCTAAAGGTGCTAAGACTGAGAAACACTGAGTGGCTGGGGAATTCTGGGAGTTGAAGTCCACCCATCTTAAAGTTGCTAAGGACGGGAAACACTGACTGGATGGTGAATTCTGGGACTTGAAGTTCTCTTATTTTAAGGTTGCTAGTGTTCAGTGGAGCTGGTAGCAGACTCAGACAGGGAGGAGGAAGAGAGGAACAGTCCTGGAGTCTGCGTTGGAGACAGAGATGGGGGCCAAGGCTGTCTGACAGTTATCAGCTGCCTTTGGAGTCAGACATCAGTGATGCAGAAGAACAGCTGGAGCCTGTTCCCGATGTGCGCATGCGCAGAGCTGCCAGACGAAGGGAAGAGCTAAAGAACAGGGGTCGACTCGGGAGTAAGGCCACAGATGGATGGTGAATGACCCCTCCCAGAGGGAATAAAGAGGAGCGAAAGGGGAGGGGAGTTTGCAGGAAGCAAGTAGTTCAGTTCCTTAGGGTAAAGATCTGTTCCTGACTTCTTGCCAAGGAATAGCTGCTACAGCATGGAGTTTGGAAGATATCAGCCTGGCAGCTCTCCAAGCCTGATAAAGGTCTGTAGTTGTAAAATCTTTTGAAAGACTGTTGGCCGGGACTTTGCTGGAGAGGAATTCACTTTAAATTAAATTAAAGAGGTTTTATCGGGACGGGGAGTCAGCTTCGTGCTCTTGGGAAGCCTAGGTCAGAAGAGCTAGGGATAGAAAACAATGGCTGGCTGAGGAATTCTGGGAGTTGAAGTCCACCCATCTTAAAGTCTCTAAGGACGGGAAACCTTGGAGTGGACTCACCTGACATGGCTGCGTGGAATGGCCTCCTCGAAGCAGTGCCGCAGGGGGTGGAAATCCCGCCCTCCAAAGGCTGCGTCCTTCAGGCCCCCCAGCTGGGCGAAGAACCGCTGAGCGACCACCAGGGAGAGGACCTCCGACGGAAAAAGCCCAGGGGGCTGATGGAGCAGAGTCAAGGTCAGCCCCCCGAGAGTCACCCGCAGCAGCATCTCGGGACGCTGGCTGTCCAAGGAGGGGGGCGGCAAGGGGCCAGCCTTGCCTGAAAGGAAACAAGGAAAACGGGGATTGGAATGCTGGGAGTTGAAGTCCACACCGGCCGAGATCGAGAAACACTGAGCTAAGCAGCCTACGAGCCCATTGGGAGGGGGGGGGAATTCTGGGAGTTTTAAGCCCACCTCTCTCAAAGAGGTTAAAAAGCACTGCTCTGTAGTACAAGTACCGTATTTTTTTCGGAGTATAAGACACACCAAGATTTTGAAGAAGCAAATTTTTTAAAGAAAAGTTTTTGCACTCGGCAGAACTCCCCAAAACGACCCATTTTTCACGAAAACGGGCCCGTTTGTTTGTTTTTTTAAATAAAGGGTATGAATAGCCTTTAGGAGGCTTGTAGAGTGCTCCGAGGGGGGGGGGGGCAAAAATGAGCAAAAAACAGGCCGCTTTTCATGAAAAAAGGCCGGATTTTTTTTTTAAAAAGGCATGAATTACCTTGGGGGGGGCGGGCTTGCAGAATGCTCCTGAGGGGTTGGGGGGCCAAAAACATGCAAAAAAATGGCCCTGTTTTTTATCAAACAAATTGCATGCATAGCCTTATGGAGGCTTATAGAGTGCTGCTGGGGGCTGGGGGGCAAAAAACGGCTCATTTTTTTGCTCATTTCTGCCCTCCCCAGGCCCCAGGAGCTCTCTGAAAGCCTCCTGCAGGCTCTGCACGGCAGAGTTTGGCAAAGGGGGCGGGGCTTCGGGAGCAAAAAAAAATGCTGTATTCGCTGTATAAGACACATCCAGATTTTCAGCCTCTTTTTTTGAGGAAATAATATCCATCTTATACTCCGAAAAATACGGTATGTATGTATGTATGCATTTATTTATTTAAAAAGGAAGATTATCTGCATTTCATGCAGCGTTCAGATGCTCAGACAGGCTGCAAGAAGGAAACAGTGAAGAATCATACCCCAACCCCACGACCTTTTCCCCATCTTTTCCCAGCCCCCCCCCCTCCCGCCGCCACCCCCCCTCGGGGAAAATTGCAGGAAAACCACCTTACTTGGTATCTTATTGAGACCCGGCAGGGTTGAGGCAAACGGCAGCCGTCTGTAACGCCGGGGGCTTCCTAGGCCCAGCTGTTGGGGGTGGGGGGAAGAGAAGGTTAATTTGAACGTGTTATTTAAATGTTAACTTTCATACTTTGGGTTGTAAGCTTTGGATTGGAATGCCTGATGTTTTAATGCATTTAACGGTTCTAATTCTCTATTTTGTCATGTGTGATACTGTAAGGTGCCCAGAGCCACATGATAGTGAGATGGACGGCATATAAATTTAATAAATAAATGGAGGGAAAAACGTTTTCAGGAGTTAAGAGTGCAAAACAGGGCTGGAAAGTGTTGTGGCCCAGCAGAAGCCGCTGCAAATAGACTCCGACAGCGAGGGGCCTTATGAGTCGGCTCTGGAAGATGTGGAGGACCCTGGACAGGATTCCGACTCTGAGCAGGGCGCAGAGAGGCTGGTTGGCCAGCAGGAGGCCCCTGAGGCATGGAGCAGCGGTGAAAGCCAAAGGGAGTGTGTTCCTGACGTCAGGCCTTGGAGCAGTGGGGAGGAGACAAGGGGATTGGTCCTGGATGCCCGGCAACGGGGGGCAGATCGACGTAGAGAACAGCTAGGCAGGTACAGAAGATAATTGGACCTCGGTGGTTGTAATTAGGCTCCTCTCAAGATAGTATTTAAGGAGAGACTCTGGGAGGAGTCTGGTTGCAGGATTCAACTTAATTATCAACGCTGGCGAAGCTGTTATCTGTATCTGTTGAAGTCTGGGTTGCTGCCAAGGTTCTTTATCTGTTCGTTGTGTTTTGGCTTGCAGCCACCAAGATTTATGTTTCCTGCTAATAAAGAGTTGTGGCATTCCAGCTAAGCTTGTCTCGGCATTCGGAGGAGGGGGTCAGAACAGAAAGGGACCTTGGAGTTCTTCTAGTCCAACCCACTGCTCAAGCAAGAGACCCTAGACCATTTCAGACAGGTGCCTGTCCGGTCTCTTCTTAAACACTTCCAGTGATGGAGCGCCCAGAACTTCTGGCGGCAAGTCGTTCCACTAGTTAATTGTCCTCGATGTCAGGAAATTCTTTCTTAGTTCTAGGTTGCTTCTCTCCTTGATTAGTTTCCAACCTGCTGTTTCTTGTCCTGCCCTTCAGGAGCTTTGGAGAATAATTTGACCCCCTCCTCTTTGTGGCAGCCCCTCAAATCCTGGAATGCTGCTCTCATGTCCCCACTGGTCCTTCTTTTCTCTAGGCTGGCCATGCCCAATCCCTGCAATCGCTCTTCATATATTTTAGTCTCCTGGCCTTTAATCATCCCAGTTGCTCTTCTCCGCACTCTTTCTAAGGTTATTTATTAGGTGGCTGGGAGTGTTATGATACTTATTATTACAGTATGATTATATAAGCTCTTTCCTTGTACTTTAAGAGTACATTGGGAGAAAAAGGGACTTAGTTTCAGGGTCATCATTGTTGCACGTTCTGTGCCCTCTGAATGTGATAGAATAGAATAAAATAGAATAGTTGGGAGGGACCTTGGAGGTCTTCTAGTCCAACCCCCTGCCTAGGCAGGAAACCCTACCCCATTTCAGACAAATGGCTATCCAACATCTTCGTAAAGACTTCCAGTGTTGGGGCATTCGCAACTTCTGGAGGCAACTTCAGTTCCAAGGGTTGATTGTTCTCACTGTCAGAAAACGTCTCCTTAGTTTTAAGTTGCTTTCGATTAGTTTCCATCCATTATTCCTGTCTGGCCTTGGAAAAAAGCTTGACCCCCTTCCTCCTCTCTCTGGTCCTTCTCTTCCCTAGACTAGCCAGGCCCAGTTCCTGCAACCGTTCATTGTATGTTTTAGCCTCCAGTCCCCTCATCATCCTGGTTGCTCTTCTCTGCACTCTTTCCAGAGTTTCAATATCCTTTACAGATTAACAGAGTTGGAAGGGACCTTGTAGGTCATCTAGTCCAGTGATCCCCAACCCCCGGTCCGTGGAGTACCTGGCACCGGGCCGCGCAGCGGCCGGGGGCCATGATCGCTGCAGCGGCCGGGGGCCATGATCGCTGCAGCAGCCGGGGGCCATGATCGCTGCAGCGGCCGGGGGCCATAGTTTCTTTCTGTATGCAAATTAGGGCTAACTGGAACAAGGGGTGTTACTGGACCGCTGGTGGCACTCTGACGTCACCAGTGGCCCACCGCCCCCCTGTGTCCAGCGCCGTCCTTCTCATTCCTTTTCAGCGCTTCAGCGCTGGCCGATTCCTGAAAAAAACCTAAGAGCGCCTGCGCAGCTACGTAGGGCTAGCGTAGACAGCGCTAGTAGCGTAGCCTTGCGTAGGCGCAGTTTGTGCTACGCTATCTACGCTAGCCATACTGAACTGCGCCTGCGCAAGGCTACACTACTAGCGCTGGTCATCGACGCGCTCAGCGGGCCACGGTAAAATTATCAAAGGCTGACTGGTCCGCGGCGATAAAAAGGTTGGGGACCACTGATCTAGTCCAACCCGAGGCCAAGCAGAAGACCCTACATCATTTCTGACAGATGGCAGTCTAGTCTCTTTTTGAAAGCCTCCAGGGATGAAACTCCCACAACTTTTGAAAGCAACTTCTGTTCCATGGGTTGATTGCGCTCACTGTCATGAAATTCCTCTTTATTTCCATGTTGAATCTCTCCTTGGTCAGTTTCCATCCATTATTCCTTCTCTGGCCTTCAAGGGTGCTTTGAAGAACAGCTTGACCCCCTTCCTCCTCTCTGTGGCAGCCCCTCAAATATTGGAAGACTCTTATCCTGTCTCCCCTGGTCCTTCTCTTCCCTAGACCAGCCAGGCCCAGTTCCTGCAACCCTCCATCGTCTGTTTTAGCCTCCAGTCCCTACATCATCCTGGTTGCTCTTCTCTGCCCTCTTTCTAGAGTCTCAAAATCTTTTTTTATAGTGTGGTGACCAAAAGTGGATGCAGGACTCTAGGTGTGGCCTTACTAAGGCTTTATAGAGTGGTATCCCTGAGATTCACAAAGCAGTTAAGAAACAACTGAGAAAGATTTAAGGGTGACCACAGGGAAGAAAATAGCCAGAGAAGGCACTTACCCCCGGGGCTGGAGGCTGCAGGGGAGTGGTGCTAATGTCGCTGTGCACCGAGGAATCCAGATCCGAGAGGTCGCTGACCGAACGCAGAGACGCCACGCTGCTCGTCATGGGTGCCATAGAGAAGAACATCTCTGCAGGGAGATAGAAGGGAAATGGGTGGGAGGTTTAGCATCTGTTAGTGGCGGGGGGGGGGGGATCCGTGGTGGTCTTTGAGCTTGGTGGTTTTCTTGCAGACGTTTTATTACCCAAGCTAGGTAACATCATCAATGCTAGAAAGAAGTTGGGGATGGGGAGGCGGAAGAGGGGGAGGGGGAGGAAGGGAAGGAGATGATGATGATGATGACGATGGAGGAGGAGGAGGAGGAAGAAGGGAAGGAGAAGGAGGAGATGGAGAAAGCGGGCTGTAAAGTCCTTGGTGCTTCCTGAGCTTGATGGTTTTCTTGCAAATGTTTACTACCCAAGCTAGGTAACACCATCGGTGCTAGGAAGAAGTTGGGGAGGAGGAGGAAGGGAAGGAGGAGAGATGATGATAATGATGATGGAGGAGGAAGAGGCCTGTGAGGTCCTTGGTGCTTTCTGAGCTTGGTGGCTTTCTTGCCAATTTTTTATTACCCAAGATAGGTAACATCATCAGTGCTAGAAAGGAGAGGGAGAGGAGGAGGTGGAAGAGGAGGAAGAGGAAGAGGAGGAAGAAGAGGAAGAGGAAGAGGAGGAGGAGGAGGAAAAGGAGGAAGAGATCTAGTTGACCTCTGTCAAACAGGACACGAACATGTGGGGAATGAAAAACATGTCTAGTTTCTGGAGACAATTTCCAAATCTGGAAATGTTTGTAGGTTCTCACCTTTTTTTTCTTCTATTCATTATTTATTAAGCAAATTTATATAGCGACCCATCTCAGGCCTACGTGAGTCCAGGCAGCTGACAAAATTCTAGACCAGAGGTTCTCAACCTGTGGATCGCAACCCCTTTGGGGATCGAACAACCCTTTCACGGGGGTCACCTAAGACCATCAGAAAACACATATTTTTGAGGGTCTTAGGAACCGAGACACCGGCATGAGGACAATCAGCGCCCAGCCAATTGCGACACGAGACGCACCGGTGGGTGGATTGGACAGCTGTGCTTGACGAGGGGAGGGGGGAGAATGGAGCCCCTGAGCGCCAGCGAGGGAGTGGCGAGAGGTGGTCGGGCTGAACTCAGCCTCCCAGCAGCGAGGGGAGGGGACGCCAGGAGAAGGAGCCGAGAACCAACGCGGGAAGGATGGCGACGATGTCCCTTCAGTCCGCAGCTGCCTCCTCCTCAGAGACTCGGAGGTTTATGCGGGCTCTCTGCAGCAGCTGCCTCCTGGCATTCGGGTTTTCTCTGTAAAAACTTCCATCCATTCACAAGGAGACCTGCCTTCGTTTGCTTCCTGCAATATCTATGAATGAATTGAGCGGTTGGAAAACTTGGGAGCGAGAGGATTGCAGGAATTTAGGGGCGGAGGGGAAAAAAGGTAGCCGTCAGCCGCTTTGAAAAAAAATAAAGCACTACATCTTTTTAGTTTTAAGTTTTAAGCTTCCATGCTTAGAATAGAATGGAATGGAATGGAAAAATGGAATGGAAATGAAATAGGAATAGGATGGAATACTTGGACTTAATCTTCGTAAATGTCAACGCCCGTAAGGCAGTGACCGTTGCATTGTGAAGGCCAGGGGCAGGACGTCACGGATTACAGCACGCCGTTGATTCCGATTTAGGGCGGCTTGTTGGGCATCGGTTATCGAGAAATGGAGTGGTTGAAGATTGTGAGCCACTTGGGATATCCACGTTTTTTGGGGGGCATTTCGTGCGATTTTCCACCCATCCGGTCGCAGCGAGTTAATCGATCGGTAAGGTAATCGGCTATTGTCCATACGGCAAACGTGTCCAAACCATCTAAGTCGTTGTCTTCTTAGGTAAAGTTCGATTGTAGTTTGGTTTTTACACAGTTGCAATACCGTTTCGTTTTTCCATCGGTCCCGTAGAGTTATGTGCAGAATGTTGCGCAGGCATCTTAGCTGGAATCGTTCTAATAGGTTCAGGTCGCTTTTAAGTAAAGTCCACGATTCCGAGCCGTACAGTAAGATTGTGCGGATGGAAGCATTAAATATCCTCATCTTGGTCGCAATCGTCACGTCATTTTGGCTCCACAGGCACTTCCTTAAAGAGGCGAATGCGGCTGTAGCATTGCCAATGCGGCTTTTGATGTCATTTGTAGCCACTACACGTTGGCTGTCGATGATCGACCCCAAATATTTAAATGTGTCTACTCTTTCGATAGGGTTGCCTTCGAGGTGCAGTTGAGCTGGTTGAGTGCCCGTGAAAATGAATTTGGTTTTTGCACCATTTATCACCAGGCCGAGCTTGTTAGCATTTGCTTGTAATGCATCCAGGGTATTTTGGGCGGTTTGGGCTGTTTCAGCAAAGAAGACGATGTCATCAGCATACACCAAGTCCGTGAGAGACAGCTGAGCCCCGATTTGAACGCCTGGTGTGTCTTTAAAAGTTTGTCTGAGGATCCAATCCATGGTTATATTGAATAGGATGGAATAGAATAGAATGAAATAAGAATAGAAAAGTTTATTGGTGAAGTGTGATAAGACACACAAGGAATTTGTCTCCAGTGCACCAACTCACAGTGTACATATAAACAGCAAGTAATAGGCCATAATAATAAGTTACAATCACTAGTTACAAACAACAATTGATAATCATAAAGAACCAGTAGGATAAGATGAAAAATAGGAGGGGATACCCAACCTAGTACTGTATTTCTCTTTGACTCATTTTATTTTACTGTCTTTCTTCTCTGTTTTATTTTTATTTTTGTTCCCAACTGAAATGTTTCATGGACTTTTTGTAACAAGGTTAGAGGTTATATATTATATTGTATATATTGTTAGGGGTCTCTCCGTTGGGAAACAGAAAGTAGTGCAGCGGAATGTACACCGAGAGAAAAGGATCGTTGCTAGTAGAAGAAAACACACAAATAGAGTCTCAGACACTGCCAGTAAAAACAAGTAGCTTTACTACTACTAATAGCTGCACAAGCAGTGATAGTAGATATTCGTCCAAACACAATTCAAAGAACAAACAATTGCTTACAGTTGCAGTTCACGTTCCAGCCATCAAGTGAGTAAGTAGTTATCAAGCAGAGAGAGAGAGTGAGCTTTCCTGACTCCCTCTTATTGCAAAGTTAATCACAGCTGATAAGTAAATTCACCCATTTAAAGCAACATCGACCATTTGTTATTGTATACGAATCTATATTGCCTACCCAACACTCCCAACATATATTATTTTCATTAGCCAACCATTTCACAGTATATAATTACATATTGTTTTTGTGATTAATCACTATGCTTTCATTATGTTCAATTTGTAACAATGAAAATACATCCTGCATATCAGAGATTTACACTGTGATTCATAACCGTAGCAAAATTACAGTTATGAGGTAGCAATGAAAATAATTTTATGGTTGGGGCGTCACAACATGAGGAACTGTATTAAAGGGTTGCGGCATTGGGAAGATTGAGAACCACTGTTCTAGACTAATCTATCATAAAAAACCATTAAAGCAAGGAGGAGCTAAGTTCAATTTAAAGACGTTATTAATTTTCTACTCTCTTTTCAAATATATTTTAGACTGTTTTTGTTAAAGACTTATACCTTATATTGGTTCTGGGAAGTCAGGGGAGGGAAGGTTGGGGGGGAGGGGGGAGGGAAAGAAGTATATTGGCTTGAGGAGGGGTGTTAGGTTTTAAAGTAATATGATTGTACATGTATACTGTCTTCTCTTATTTTTTTAAAACAAAGATATGTTATCTATATTGAAATGGAAGTATAAATACCATCAACACAAAATGGAGTTTGCTCAGAAGCTGAAATACACCAAGTGAAAGAGAGGAAGAGTGGGAAGCAGAGGAGCGAAGAAAGATAGGAAGAGAGGGATAGGAGAGAGGGCAAGTGGGGGGAAGATGAGGAGAATAAGGAGGAGTGGAAAGGGGAGAGAGGAGAAGGAGAAAGGAAGGGGAAGTAGAGTAGAAAAGGATGATGGAGGGAAGAAAGGAGGTAGGGAGGGGGAGAAGAGAGGCAGAAGAAAGTGTTGGATAAGGCATAAATATGGTGTATGGAGCAGAAGAGCCAATAATTGGTTTTTATTTTTTATTTTTTTTCCAGGAATTGATGGCAAGATGAACTGATGTAATTATTAATTAACACAACATGATATTGGCTATGTAATAGTATACATGTGATTATATGTTATGAAAATGGAAAAAAAATGTGAGCGCAAAAAACAACATTAAAAAGGGGAGTCTCACAGCAGAGAGAGAGAGAGAGAGAGAGAGAGAGAGAGAGAGAGAGAGAGAGAGAGAGAGAGAGAGAGAGAGAGAGAGAGAGAGAGAGAGAGAGAGAGAGAGAGAGAGAGAGAGAGAGAGAGAGAGAGAGAGAGAGAGAGAGAGAGAGAGAGAGAGACCCAAGAAATGACCACATCTAAGAGATCTATTGACTCTACTGATCTGGTGGAAAGGTGGATCTCCCTCAAGGGCCCCCTTGCCACGACTCACCTCCACCTCCGTTCTCCACGCCAACTGCCATTCCCTCCAGATGTGCAGGGGCCAACCCCAACCCCGAATGCAGCTGCTGGCTGAGGTCTTGCTCGATTAACTTCAGGTCCTCGGAATCCAGAGGGCGGTTTTTGCTCAGCTGCTCCTGCAGGATGCCGGATTCTTTGCCGGGGGGCGGGGGGGGGAGAGAAGAAAAAAGAAAAGAAAAATTTAGGGATCCTCCCACGAAGGAGGAAAAAACCAGGCATGGCCACTATTCCTTGAAATCAGTCATTTGGTATTTGCAGAAGTTGAACGAGTGTGGCCCTCTGGGCCAAACCCACACAACTCTACACTGATTTATTTTTTATTTAGATCCCGTGTCAGTGTATGAGACAGCTCATGAATTGGAACAGACATGGTAACAGGTCAGCCAATGGAGACAGAGTTACTGGGGGATTCTGGGAGTTGAAGTCCACAAGTCTTCAAGTGGCTAAATTTGGAGACCACCCTGACCTTGAGCAACTGAGAAGGGGTTCAGCGCCACAAGACCCCAAGGTTGGAGGCCTTCAACCATCTAATAAATCTAATAAAATGAAATTCAATTGTGAAAAAAAGTAAAGTTCTACATTTAGGCAAGAAAAACGAAATGCACAGGGACAGTATAGGTGGGACCTTGCTCAATAGTAGTAACTGTGAGAGGGATCTTGGAGTCCTAGTGAACAACTGTTTAAATAGGAGCCAGCCAGCTGCCAAAAAAGCCAACACAGTTCTAGGCTGCATCAACAGAGGGAGAGAATCAAGATCACGTGAAGGGTTAATATTATTTTATAATGCCTTGGTAAGGCCACACTTGGAATACGGCATTCAGTTTTGGTTGCCACGGTGTAGAAACGATGTGGAGACTCTAGAAAGAGCTCAGAGAAGAGCAACAAAGAGATTAGGGGACTGGAGGCTAAAACATAGGCAGAACGGTTGCAGGAACTGGGTTATGTCTAGTTTAATGAAAAGAAGGACTAGGGGAGATATGATAGCAGGCTGCCAATATCTCAGGGGTTGCCCAAAGAAGAGGGAGTCAAGCTATTCTCCAAGGCACCTGAGGGTAGGACAAGAAGCAACGGGTGAAACTAATCAAGGAGAGAAGCAACTTAGAACTGAGGAGAAGTTTCCCGACAGTGAGAACAATGAATCAGTGGAACAGAAGTTGCCTCCAGAAGTTGTGAATGTCCCAACACTGGAAGTCTTTAACAAAATGTTGGATAGCCATTTGTCTGGAATGGTATAGGGTTTCCTGCCTAGGCAGGGGGTTTGATTTGGTAGATTTGGTAGATTTATTATAATTTATAGGCCGCCCTTTTCCCTGAGGGGACTCAGGGCGGCTTACAAAAACACGGGGAAGGGGGTACAAAGACAAAAAGCATAAGACAATACATAATATTAAAAAAAAAATAGAGCACAACATTCATTCATCATTCGGGAGGGGACGAACTAAGATTTTTATCCCCAGGCCTGACGGGATAGCCAGATCTTAAGGGCCGTGCGGAAGGCCTGGGCGGTGGTGAGGGTGCGGATCTCCACGGGGAGATTGTTCCATAGCGTCGGAGCTACAACTGAGAAGGCTCTCCTCCGCGTAGTCGCCAGTCGGCACTGACTGGCGGATGGAATTCGGAGGAGGCCTACCCTGGGGTTGGATTAGAAGACCTCCAAGGTCCCTTCCAACTCTGCTATTGTATTTGTATCTAGATCTGTGATAGAGAACCCATGGCACGTTTGCCATTTCTGAGGGCACGCCAGGCATTGCCCAGTCAGCTCCAACGTACATGTCCATGCAGGCCAACTGACAGGCCTTCTTTTTCGGCTGTTTTTCATCCTCTGGAGGCTTCAGGGAAGCCTCCGGAAGGCTTCCGGGGGACGGGGAGGCTGTAATGGTTCCTCTCCTAACTTGAGAAAGTAAAGACTCTTGAAACGAATTATTTCAAAAGGAACCTTTAATCAAGCAGGATGGAAACTATTAGCAGCAAAGCAGCATCTGAAAACCTTTAGGCCATGCAAATAAGCTGATAATGACCCCTCCTCTTTGTCCGAATGCAGATCCTGAACAATACACAAGTGTGAAGATGCTTCCTTAACTCTTCTGCCCTGGGAGTCAATAAAGCACACGTTCCCATGGCTATCTCTAGTTAAGACATCAAAGTTATATATCCCACATGGCTATCATAAATGTCCCTCCAGAGATGTTTATGTCTCCCGGTGACAGGAAACCAGTTGTAAAGTTGTAAAACTCAGTTGTTTCAGATGTAGCTAATGATTTAACTCCGAGGTTCCCCTCCTCCCAATTGAATGGCAGCATCACTTTTAGGGATCTGACAGAGGCTGTTTTCGCCCTCCCAGACTCCTAGAAAGTCTCTGGAGCCCGGGGAGAGGCAAAAAAATCAGGACCATTGAATACCAAAAGCAGGGGAGTGGGGGAGGTTTACGCGCACAGCATTATGGGTGTGGGCATGACCCCCTGAATTCCCCCCTCTTTTGGCATGCAATCTGATCTAGAGCACGGGTGTCAAAAGTGCCGTGTTACATATCATATCATGCCGTTTTCTCTCTTCGCGGAGCTGGGGTGGGCGTGGCCCATGTACGACACATCCAGATCAAGGGTTCTCTAAACCCGGACTGGCGCCCCCTATTTGGAACTGGGCCACTCAAGCAACCGGCCGGTGTGAGCGTGCGCATGGAGCACGACTTGAGGCAGTGGCTCCCCGGTGCATGAGCGCATATGCGCCCCCAACTTGCACGAGTCCAGCTGTCCATGCATGTGCCACCCCACCCATTGCGCAAGTTGAGCTATGCGTGCGTGCACACACGTTTAAACAGTAACAGAGTTGGATGGGAGCTTGGAGGTCATCTTGCCCAACCCCTTGCTCACGCAGGAGACCTGTACTCGGGATTTGAACCGCGGAACTGGTGGACATTTCTGACTGACAAACTCAGCGCTATAGCCGCTGAGCCACCTTGCCGACCCGCCACTCGCACAGCCAGGTTCCCCCCTCTCCCCATCCCGAGCCGGGCAGCCAAGCCACAAAGGTTGGGGACCCCCGATCTAGATCATGACCTCCCCAACCCACCCACTGCTCACCGGACAAGTTGAGGGATGATAGAAGGTCCGTCAGATGCAAGATCTGCCGAGGGGCGAGCAGCAGGTGCAGAGATCCAATCTTCCCATCCAACTCCAGCTGCAGTTGGAAACAGAACCACGTTGCACGTCAAAAGAAGCTGCTCCCGACCCTTTTCGGGCAGAGGAAAAGGTAAAATCCAGGTGTTTGGCTCTTCCCCTGGACGCTACAGTCCAATTCCTGTAAATAAGGCCTATCTAGACCAGGATGCTAAACTGAGCGTGCATTCAGGAGGAAAAACCAACAGTTTTTGCATGCTTTAACGATTAAAAATCACGGAATATAGAATAAGAATAGAGTTGGAAGGGACCTCAGAGGTCCTCTACTCCAACCCTGTGCTCCTGCAGGAGACCCCATGCCAGGAATGTCGCACACTTGTCAGGGCCGCCACCCAGGAGAGGAGCAGTTCGGGGGGGGGGGCAAGGGCCAGGAATGACCTTAGCTCCAGGGAAGGCCTCGTTTTGCTTGAGCTTAATCCTCATCTCGGTGTATCCGGAGCAGCTTCCGATCTGAAGCAGAGGACTGGGGCCAGCCTCTTCCCCGCCGGAATCGCACGGCTCAGCCTCCTGGGTGAAAAGGAAATCAAACTTCCATCAAAACAATGCCGGGGTTACAGCCCGCCAGGGGAGCTGGTGGCAGACTCAAGACAGTGAGGAGGGTTGGGGAGGAAGATGGGCCAGTCCTGGAGTCTGGGGAAGGCTTTGATGAGGGCTCTGTTTTGTCTCCGCTCTAGAGCCTCAGCAAGAGACGCCCGAGAACAGCTTCCTATCACCTTCTCAGCCTGTGATTCTCAAAACAACTTTGGCTTTTTCCACATCGGACTGAGGAGAGTGGGGGTGTCTCTAACTGTTTTAATCTAGCAGAATTGTGCAGGGATCCTCAGATCCTGCTTCTTTTGTCTTGCTATCCCTTTCTTCCCATAAAAGGTTAGTTTTGAAATGCTAATTGTTTCAAGAGTTGAGCGGAGAGGAGAGGCCAGTCCTTACAGGGGGTTATGGCAGATGGTGAAGGAATGCAAGTGTGCCAACTTGAAGCCTAAGACAGATCCAGCAGCCCAAGGCCATCGGTTGGGAAAATCCAAGGCGGAGAGACTGTTCCCAAAACAACACAATTGTAACCGATTGGCCAGACATGTCAAACTCAAGGCTTGGGGGCCACGTCCGGTTAGACCTGGCCCGTGGGACCGTCCTGGAAACAGCGAGGGGCCAGCCAGGCACTTCCCCTCTGTGAGTTCGATCCTAGGTAGAGGCAGATATTTCTCCCTTTGGGCACCATGACTGCTAACTCCGCACTGGCGACAGGAAGGGCATCTGGCCAGTAAACATTGTATAGCTCCATTCAGTTGCCCAGATTCCACCCCGTAAGGGATTATGGCGTCATTAAATGAAGATGAGGATGAAACAATTCAGAGGCTTCATTTAGTTTCCCACACCCCTGCGACATGATTCTGGCAGTGTGGGCAAGTTTGTGTGCGAAAATGTTAGAATTGGCTTTTCCACTTCTGCACCCACAGGGAATTTTCAATAAAATTATACTCTTGGTAAAAAGATGTCCCAGGAGTCTCCTTTGCTGGCTCAACCAGTGGGATGGTGAACAGACTGTAAGGCCGGGGGTGGGGGGGGGAAGAGATATGGAAGTCCTGCTGAGCCTTGTGAGAAGCTCCAGCCAGCCAAGACCAACCATTGGTTATGAAGAGCTGGGAACGGAGAACCTGTATTCTAAACAATAGACAAGCACCTAATTGGGGTTCCACCACAAAACCGCGCTCGACTAAACCGCGTCCGACTAAACCGCGTAGCTGACGTCATCAACAGGGCAACAACAGCGTGGAGACAGAAGCACGCTGTAAACCCTAAACCTAAAATTAACCCCTAAACCTAAACCTAACCCCCTTAAACCTAACCCTAAACCTAACCCTAAACCTAACCCTTAACGTAACCCTAAACCTAACCCATAACCTAACCCTAAACCTAATCCTAACCCTTAACTTAACCCTAACCCTAAACCTAACCCTAAACCTAACCCTAAACCTAACCCTTAACCTAACCCTAAACCTAACGCTAAACCTAACCCATAACCTAACCCTAAACCTAATCCTAACCCTTAACCTAACCCTAAACCTAACCCATAACCTAACCCTAAACCTAATCCTAACCCTTAACCTAACCCTAACCGTAAACCTAACCCTTAACCTAACCCTAAACCTAACGCTAAACCTAACCCATAACCTAACCCTAAACCTAATCCTAATCCTAACCCTTAACCTAACCCTAACCCTTAACCTAACCCTAAACCTAACCCTAACCCTAACCTTTACCTTAAGTTGAATCGGCTTGCTTTCAAAGCGCTATTTAAAGCGCCCTTCTTTCTCCGCGCTGGCTGTTGTCGCCCTGTTGATGACGTCAGCGACATGGTTTAATCGGGCGCGGCTTAGTCGAGCGCGGTTTTGATGGATCACGCCTAATTGGAAGATAACTTGGGGATAGCAGAGGGAACTGTCCTTTGTAATGTTTGCGCGGGAAAACCTCAGATTCGGCTTTGCTACTTCTGCAACCATTTAAAGCTTCCGTAAAGTCTACTCTTGGCAAAAAACAAACGGCCAGGAGCCTTTCTTTGCTGGGTGACTGAGTGGGACGATTGGCAACCACCCCCGAGACAGGAGGAGGATCTCCCACAAGGCCATACCTTCGGGCCCCGGGCACTGCCCTCACCAAATTCCTCATAGTAAAGCAAGAGGCCGCTCAGCTGGAGGATTTTTTGCACAAACGGCGGAGGCTGATGGATGTCAACAGCTAGCGCCTGCCCGGGGTCCCGCACCACTTCATCACAGTAGTCCAACCTGTAAAGAGAGGAAGGGGGGACATCAGAACAAGACCCCGGCCATTTCCCACCATGCTAACTCAAGGCATCTGTGGTTTGGGTAAGGCAGTGGCCTAGAGGTGGAGCTCTCGCCTCACAATCAGGAGAGACCGTGAGTTCAATCCTAGGTAGAGGCAGATATTTCTCTCTCTGGGCACAATGAGAATGTATCTGCTGAATAAAACTCCGCATTCACGACAGGAAGGGCATCAGGCCAGTAAACACTCAGCTCCATTCAGCTGCCCAGACTCCACTCTGCAAGGGATTGTGTGGCCATTAATTGAGGGTGATAAAACAATTCAGAGGCTTCATTTAGATCCCCTGCCCACCTGCACCCCCGCAATATGATTCTGACAGTGTGCACGAGTGGGACTGCTTGTAATTGACAGAATTTGTCTGCAATCCTGAATCCTAACCACTTCGCCACCACGGCTCTTAATGTTTGGTAGTGTTTCGCCCACTCTTGGGTGCACTTTAATCCCACTGCCTTTTTCAGTTAACCCCCCTATTGTGGCTCTACAGTGTGACCTTCCTCCAGGGGTGGGATTCAAAAATTTTAGCAACCAGTTGCCCAGTTGCTGGATGGGCATAGCCTCCTTGGCCTGTGCACCACGGTGGGAGGGAGGGCGCTTTCGCCTTTCCCAGGCTCCAGAAGCCGGAAACAGGCAGTTTCCAGACTTCCGGAACTTCCAAGAGACCCCTTTTTCGTCCTCCCACAGCCTCCATGCGGGCCCTACCCTTACCTGGCATCCAGAATGGGCTGCGTGGAGACTCCTGGGAGGGAGGGGCGAGCGTGGCCAGCCAGTCCTTGCAATGACCGGTTCAGCAAACCAGATGTAAAATTAGCATCTACTTCACCCGAACTGGTCCAAACTGGCTGAATCCCACCACTGCTTTCCTCCAATGATGACTTCCAGATGGTTTGAGGTGCCCGTTTCCCAGAATCCCCCAGCCAACATGGCCCCTAGAAGTGCCCTTCCTTCCTACTCCATGACTTTCTTTTTTATTTTTAATATTTTTTACACCACACATTTTTTCTTTACATGTCTCTATCACATATTTAATAGATCTGTGGCATTGTTCATTTAACTAGGATCAATATTTGTTTGTATACAATTTACCGTATTTTTCAGAGTATAAGACGCACCAAGGTTTTGAAGAGGCAAATTAAAAAAAAGTTTTTACACTCCGCAAACCTGCCAAAAACTGCCCGTTTTTCGAGAAAACGGGCCCATTATTTCCACCCCCCCAAAAAGGGCATGAATTGTAGAGTGGTCTCGGGAGGGAGGGGGGAGAAACTGAGCAAAAAACGTCCCTTCTTTTTGCAAAAACGGGCCTGTTTTTTGTCAAAAAAAAAGAGTATTAGGGAGCTTATAGAGTGCTCCTGGGACTGGGGGTGGCAAAATTGAGCAAAAAATGGCCCATTTTTCGCTCATTTCTGCCCTCCCCAGCCCCCAGGAGCTGTCTGAAAGCCTCCTAAATGCTATGCTCAACCATTTTGGTGAAGGGGGCGGGGTTTGGGGAGGCAAAAAAAAAAATGCTGTATTCGGTGTAAAAGAGGCACCCAGATTTTCAGCCTCTTTTTTGAGGGAAAAAGGTTCGCATTCTATTCCAAAAAATACGGCATCTACATTCTATTTCCAAACATTCTAACCCGATGTACATTTCCAGAGGTGGCACGCAGAGCCCTCACTGTGGGCACAATGGCCATTGCCAGATGGTCTTCTGGCATGCATGTCAGCTGCTCTTCGTGGAGCATCGAAAAATGGCCTGAAAAACAGCCAAAAAAAAAGAGTTTTTGGAGGCATTTTTTCAGGCTGTTTTTAGACCGGTTTTAGGCATTGGGGGGGCGTTTTTGGTCTGAAAACGGGCCAAAAACAGGCATGCACTTCCCGGCCAGCTAGTCTTTGGGTTTCCAGCACTTTGGCATGCATCCATTTACACACATGTTCTGATTTGGGCACTCCGTGCCGAAAAGGTTCATCATCACTGGTCTCTCCATTCATACCATTTCTCCCATACCGCATAATATTCCGAATCATCCTTTCCCTTTAATGTGATTTTGACCCCATGGCTTTCTTGATAGAATTGGGATTGGGGGGGGGGGGGGGACCAGGCATCAAGAGCCACCCAAAGCTGACCTTTTGATGTGAATTTCCAGGGCCACGCCGGGTGCCTCCCTGCTTCTGGGCGTGTGCTCCACCCGTATCACCGTGTCCAGAAAAGTCACTTCGATCCGTCTTAGGACTGAGTGGGGGAGAAGAAGGAAAAAGACCCCAAGGAGGATTATGGGCTGCAGCACTGGGAAAAGTCAACTTCTCTTCACCCATCGAGACTTAAGACACCCTGTCTTGGCTCTGATTTATTTAAGGACTGGTGTTCCTTGCGCCATAATTGGGTTTTACTCTGGAGTGGCCAGGCCCAGGGTGGTGAAGATCTCCAGCATCCGTCCCATCACTGGCCTACTGCAATCCGATCTCATTCATGTGTCTGACCCAAGTTTGTGACATTTTCTTAGCAGTCATTAAGCAAACACAGCCTGGGCTGAGCTGCCAACAGACTCACCCTCCAACTCTCGGCTGCTTCGGTCTCCTCTCCCTTCCACCCCTTTCCCAGCCCTGTCTCTCCCACCTGCCCTCCCATCTACCTGTTTCAATGGTTTGGGCAAACATCTCCAGGCCTTCCAGAGGTTGGCTGGCATCCGAAGGCTCCTCCGTCTGTTCCTTCAAACACTCCTGAGCCAGCTGCATGGAGGTGGTCATGCAGGAAGCCCAGCTCTGGGAATCTGAGCCAGCATGACCTGGGTGGGAGAAAAAATATCTGTGGGAAAGTGGCATGTAAATAGGCCTAGGAGGCAGCTTGCAGGCCTCGCTGAACCAAAGTTTTAAACTAACCTAATTGCAAAAGGTACCAGGCATATTTCAAAGGTGCTGAGTTGTGTCTAACTTTGGTGCTTTTTTTTCTGCAAAGTTTGTACTTGAAATGGATATATTTAGAGCAAGAAGAATGAGATAGTGGGAAATGAGGAACTGAAAGTAACAAGTGTCTGAGAATAGAATAGAATATGAAACAGAATAGAATAGAATATGGAATAGGCTAGACTAAACTAGAATAGACTAGAATAATAGACTAGAATAGAATGAATAGAAGAATAGAATAGAGTAACAGAGTTGGATGGGACCTTGGAGGTCTTCTAGTCCAACTCCCTGCTTAGGCAGATAACCTTACACCACTTCAGACAAATGGATATCCAACGTCTTCTTTAAAATGTCCAGTGTTGGGGCATTCACAACTGCTAGAGGCAAGTTGTTTCACTGATTAATTGTTCTCATTGTCAGGAAATTTCTCCTCAGTTCTAAGTTGCTTCTCTCCTTGATTAGTTTCCACCCGTTGCTTCTTGTTCTACCCTCGGGTGCTTTGGAGTAAGTAAGTAAGATCTTTATTATGGTCAAAGACCAGCAATATACATTTGTTTTTACACTATATTAAAAAGTACTAACATTAAAATATAATTAAAAGTATTGACATTAAAAGTGGATAATAACATTATGGTCCAAAGATTGTTAAAGGTATGTCCAGATAATTGGTACAAGATGGTACTATACTGTAGCCAATTTTTTTCTTATGGACATTGCAGCAGCACAGAACTTTGCCACTGCATACGTGGTAACCGGGTTAGTGTCCTGGAGGAGAAAGCCTAGATAAAAATTGTCTGCCCTCCCTGGCAATCTCTCTAATTAGGGGAGAATATATGCAGACCTACAAGCTCTGTATAGCTCGCAGTGTAATAGTACATGTGAATTATCTTCCACTTCTCCTTACCACATATACAAACGCGTTCGGCTATAGGTGTTCTCTTATACCTGCCCTGGAGGAGTGCTGAGGGAAGAATGTTAAATCTGGCTCTGAAGAAAGCTATTCTTTGTTTTGGGGAGATCAGGTCATTTAGATATCTTGCCGATTCCCACACATCCTGTTTGATTCTGTCCCTACTGTGGAAAAGCAACCTATTTAGTTCTTCTTGGAACTCCATGTCCCTCATTCTATTGATTACTACTTGCTTTGCTTGCTCAAAGCCTAGGGACATTAAGAATAATGATGAGAGCCCATAAGAGCCCAGCTTGTGATCAATTGCTTGTTTCCAGGGGAAGGGAAGTTGTCAGTCAACACTAGTGAGGACAGTCCCTCTGGAAAGAAATGCATTTTAAGCCAATAAATGATCATCATCTTCCAGGCTCTTACTTGAATTTGAGGCATGGGGTGCTTTGGAGAATAGTTTGACTCCCTCTTCTTTGGGGCAGCCCCTGAGATATTGGAAGGCTGCTATCATGTCTCCCCTGGTCCTTCTTTTCATTAAACTAGACATACCCAGTTCCTGCAACCGTTCATCATATGTTTTAGCTCCAGTCCCCTAATCCTTTTTGATGCTCTTCTCTGCACTCTTTCTAGAGAACTTCGAAGGTACACGTGGGGTGTTTGCAGAGAGTGACGGTCAGTAAGGCAGAACAAGGAAGTAAGTTGTGAAATGAGTGCAGAAAAGTATAAAAAGATCGTCTTGGGAAGAGTTCAGGGCCACTGGCCGTAGCTAATCCTTGCTATGATAGTGGACCTTATTGCAATAAGATGCTAATTTAAATAATGCTATGTTTGCTATTCATGTTCAAAAATTGTTTATGAAACAATAAACCTCTGGTCTTAAAGACAGATTTATTGCCTGTGGCTGCCCTTTGTTGAGCCAAGGTGGCGCAGTGGTTAAATGCAGCACTGCAGGCTACTGCTAGATCAGCAGGTCAGCGGTTCAAATCTCACCGGCTCAGGGTTGACTCAGCCTTCCATCCTTCCAAGGTGGGTAAAATGAGGACCCAGATTGTTGGGGGCAATATGCTGACTCTCTGTAAACCGCTTAGAGAGGCCTGAAAGGCCTATGAAGCGGTATATAAGTCTACTGCTATTGCTATTTTTTATCGGGATATTTTTACGACAAGGGGGAGGAGGAGGAGGAGAAGGAGGAGGCATGGATAGGTCAGAAACACAGGTAAGGAAGCAGAGAAAGGCAGTCAGACGCTCCCTTAAACGTGAGCCAGCCTAGAGGTCGTATTCAGCCAGTTTGGCTGAATCAGCGAATTGGTAGTGGCAACCAGCGGGTGCAACTGTATGCCATCCTATTTAGCCACGTTTTCGAAGCCGCACGCATGCAAATCAGTGGTCAACTTCTGCGAAACCCACCTCTGAGCCAGCCAAAAAAGCCAATACAATCTCTGGTTGTAGAAACAGAGGCATAGGATCCAAATCATACCAAGTATTAGTACTGCTTTATAAAGCCATAGTGAGGCCTCACCTGGAATGCCGCATCCAGTTTTGGTTTCCACAGTGCAAAAAAGACATGGAAACTTTAGAAAAAGTTCTTAAGAGCAACTAAGACGATTAAAGGCTTGAAACATATTTTGCAGGAATTAGATATGGCCAGTCTAGAGAAAAGGAGGACCAGGAGGGACATCATAGCAGTTATTCCAGTTTTTGAGGAGGTGCCACGAAGAGGGGAGGGTCAACTTATTCTGCAAAGCACCAGAAGGCAGGACAAGAAACAATGGATGGAAACTAACTGAGGAGAGATGGAACCTGAAATTAAGGAGAAACTTCCTAACAGTGAGGCCAATTACCGTATTTCTCGGCGTATAAGACACACCTTTTCCCCCTAAAAGAGGGTGAAAATTTGGGTGCATCTTATACACTGAATGTGGCCCCAGCCACGCACCGGCCCCACCCTTTGGCCTCTGACCCCCAGCAATTTACCTTCTTGCAGCAAAGGGGGGCTTGTGGAGGCTTCAATAAGGAATAGCAATCCCTGCAGCCTGAAACAGCTGATGATCGGGAGAAATGGAAAGTGAAACATTGTTTGCTCCACCTGGCAAATTGTTGGGAGGCAGATTTGTTTTTTCTTGTGCTAATCAGGCTGTTTGCTGCAAGGAGGTAAGTCAAGAACTATAAATGCCTATAGAATGTTCAAAATATTAGACTTATTTTTTAAAGACTGCTTCATTATTATTCTAGACAACTTAACAAAATGAAGAAGCTTTTTAAAATAAATGCTCGATCTGAAGAGGCTCCATGCTATTGTTTTAAAAAGTGCTATTCTTTTAAATAGAGAATAACTCTACTTCCAGAAAGCACATCAATTTTAACAGTATCTGTACAGGTATGGTCTGAAATATAACACTACAAACAGTGTATATTGTCTGTGCTGTTTGTTGCAAGGAGGCAAATTGCTGGGAGGCAAAGGCAGATATTTTTCCCTTGTTTTCCTCCCCAAAAGCTAGGTGCGTCTTATACTTCGGAGTGTCTTATACTCCAAAAAATACGGTAACCAGTGGAACAGCTTGCCACCAGAAATTGTGAATGCTCCAACACTGGAGGTTTTTAAGAAAAGATTGAAAAGTGGTCTAGGCCAGGGTCTCCTGCTTGAGCAGGGGGTTGGATTAGATGACCTCCAAGGTCCTTTTTAGCTCTATTGATTTTGGCTCTAGCCAGCTGGCCCCAATTGTTCCCCCTCTCCCGTCTCTGGCTCCCACCTTGGCGATATTTGGGCCGACAGGTGACCTGCAGGCCGCTGACTTCCACCGTGCAGTTCTCGGTGACTAAGGCAGACCAGGGGATGGTGACGGCAATGCTGTCGATGAAGCCATCCAGGATCTCCAACGGGGCGCCCACAGACTCCAGGAACTCATTCACGGACTGTGGAAGAGGAGATACGGCCGCGTTAAGCAAAACATATCTAAGCAACATATCCTGAATCAACCATCGCTGCTGACGGTCTCCCATCCCCAATTCATCTCTCCACTTGACTACTGCAACGGGCTCAAGGCAGCGGGTGAGATATTCCCTTATGTGTTTCAATGGCCGACCACCACTGAGCCAATGGATTGAACCAGAGTCAACCGGATTTCTCCTGCATTGCCCTATCACATAATTTTGTCGCAAAGCAGCTAGTATATTATATGAGACAGAGAAACAACACAGTCCAGTTCGGATGTATACATGTTTATGGCGATAAAAACTAATCTTGTGAGTTCACCAGACGGGTGGCCTAGGGAACAAATCTACTAGTCCTGTTGGAAATACTTCGAAGCCTCCTCCCAGAGGGGAGCAACAGAAACAGACCCTAAAGTGGGTGTGTGGGGTCTCTAACAATGCTTTTGGGCTCTAAGCACATAGAGCTTATAAGCAATATCCTTGAAAGACGAGAAGCGAGCTTCCGATAATCTTCTCTGCTGTCCTCACCACTCTCTGTACGGACTTTCTATCCATCAATCCATAAATACATTTGGGCTGGATCTTTAGAGAGAACTAAGCTTTGTTAAGCTTCTCTCCCCATTTGTTGCAGCAAATCAACAATGGCGAACCTTTTTGGCACTGAGTACCAAAAAGGCTGCGTGGAAACATCACGTGTGCGCACACTTGTTACAGCCATATGGGAAAAGCTGAACTTCCAGGTTCTAGCAGGCATGCGCACCTGACAATCAGTTGACCAGTGGGCAGGCGTACTCCTGTTTTGGGCACTGCTGCACATGCAAAGGGATCGCGCTTCGGAAAAGCCGAACTTCTGGATTCTGGCATGCATGCGCACCCAACAATCAGCTGGATGGCATGCATGCGCCCACACCAGTTTTTAGCACTGCCGCGTACACGAAGGACTGCTGATCGTCGCATGCGCATGCTCGCCAGAAACCCAGAAGACAAACCGGTAAGGGCTCACTGCCGGGTGACATGGCTTCATGTGCCACTTTGGGCACGTGTGCCATAGGTATGCTGTCACGGCAATAAAGGCCTTCTTGGCTGGTTATCGGCCAGGCGAGCTCACCTCTGGTGATTGGCTCAAAGTCACCCAGCTGACTTTCATGCCTGAGGTGGGACTAGAACTCACCATCTCCTGGTGATTGGCTCAAAGTCACCCAGCTGATTTTCACGCCTGAGGTGAGAACTAGAACTCACCATCTCCTGGTGATTGGCTCAAAGTCACCCAGCTGACTTTCATGCCTGAGGCGGGACTAGAACTCACCATCTCCTGGTGATTGGCTCAAAGTCACCCAGCTGATTTTCACGCCTGAGGTGAGAACTAGAACTCACCATCTCCTGGTGATTGGCTCAAAGTCACCCAGCTGACTTTCATGCCTGAGGTGGGACTAGAACTCACCATCTCCTGGTGATTGGCTCAAAGTCACCCAGCTGATTTTCACGCCTGAGGTGAGAACTAGAACTCACCATCTCCTGGTGATTGGCTCAAAGTCACCCAGCTGACTTTCATGCCTGAGGCGGGACTAGAACTCACTGTCACTTGGTGATTGGCTCAAAGTCACCCAGATGATTTTCATGCCTGAGGAGGGACTAGAACTCACCATCTCCTGGTGATTGGCTCAAAGTCACCCAGCTGACTTTCATGCCTGAGGTGAGAACTAGAACTCACCATCTCCTGGTGATTGGCTCAAAGTCACCCAGCTGACTTTCATGCTTGAGGTGGAACTAGAACTCACTGTCACTTGGTGATGGGCTCAAAGCCATCCAGCTTACTTTCATGCCTGAGGCGGGACTAGAACTCACTGTCACCTGGTGATTGGCTCAAAGTCACCCAGCTGACTTTCACGCCTTAGGCGGGACTAGAACTCACTGTCACCTGGTGATTGGCTCAAAGTCACCCAACTGCCTTTCATGCCTGAGGCAGGACTATAACTCACCATCTCCTAGTGATTGGCTCAAAGTCACCCAGCTGACTTTCATGCCTGAGGCGGGACTCAAACTCACTGTCACCTGGTGATTGGCTCAAAGCCATCCAGCTGACTTTCATGCCTGAGGTGAGAACTAGAATTCACCATCTCCTGGTGATTAGGCCCAAGAAATCAGAAAGCCTTCTTGGCTGGTTATTGGCCAGGCAAGCTCGCCTCTGGTCAACAAAGGAATGTAGCCCAGAGCACAATAACGCCCGGGTGGCTATAAATATAAACCAAGCCAAGGAGCAGAGACCCAAATTGGCAGCGGGCGCTTCCGTTGGTTGGGAAATCGGTTTTTGCTCCCACGGCCAGGGAGACGCTTGGCTGGGCTGGAGAGCAAACAGGAGCAACGTCTCCTGTTTTTGCAACGCTGGGTGGCCAGGCAACAGCTGTGACGCCCGACCAAGAGCACATGAGTCAAATCTACAAAAACAAACACCCCACATTCCTCTCCAGACACTCGACACTTCCTGGAGCCCTTGCTCCATCCGAGGCGGGTTTGCTCTTGCTCAAGGCGGCCGGCCGGAGCTCAACGGCCCCAGGCTTCCTGTTCATCGCTTAGAATTCGAGCTCGGCCTTCTTATTTTGCAAGCGACTCAAGGCAGCAAACCGATCTGAGGATCTGTTTGTAACAAAGCCTCTTATTTGCCCTACCATAACAACCCTCTGAGGTGGGTTGGGCTGAGAGAGAGGGACTGGCCCAAAATCACTCAGGTGGCTTTCATGCCTGAGGCAGGACTAGAACTCACCACCTCCTGGTGATTGACCCAAAGTCACCCATCTGTTTTTTATGCCTAAGGTATAAAAATACCATGAAAAGATTAGAACTCACCATCGCCTGGTGATTGGCCCAAAGTCACCCAGCTGACTTTCATGCCTAAAGCAGGACTAGAACTCCCAGTCTCCTGGTGATTGGCCCAAAGTCATGCAACTAACTTTCATGCCTAAGGCAGGACTAGAACTCGCAATCGCCTGGTGATTTGCTCAAAGTCACCTATCTCTTTTTAATGTCTAAGGCAGGACTAGAACGCATTGTCACCTGGTGATTGGCCCAAAGTTACCCATCTGTTTTTTATGCCTAAGGCATAAAAACACCATAAAAATATTAGAACTCACCATCGCCTGGTGATTGGCCCAAAGTCACCCATCTGTTTTTTATGCCTGAGGTGGGACTTGAACTCACCACCTCTTGGTGATTAGCCCCAAAATCACCTAGTTCCTCACACACACCCCTTGGGTCTAAGGGGGGACTAGAACTCACTGGCTCCTAGCTTCTAGGCCAGCCCCTTCATCAGTACACCAAATTGGGTCTCGGTTTCATCAATTTGATCTCGCAACGCAACAAGGTGCACTTTCAGCTCCTGGTCTAGACACCTGTTGGCATCACACATGACTCACACCTGTAACACATAGTGACCATTCAAGTTACGACAGCACTGAAGGAAGTGACTTAGGTCCTGTCCTCACACATACGACCATGGCAGCAGTCTCATGAGCACGATAAAATTTTGGAAGCTTAGCAAGTCTCTATTATTATTATTTGTTCAATGTATTTGCTGCCTATTTGACCTTTTATGGTTTATGATGTTGGCAGCATCCCAGGATCATTTCCGGCTTCCTCAGCCAGCTTCCAACAAGCAAATCAAGGGGGAGGGAGGGGGGTTGACCAGATTCACTTAATGACCATCTCATTCGCTTAACGACCACAGCAACAAAAGCTGTAAGTTAGGGCTCGCTTAATGACCATTGTGCTTAGCCACGAAGCTCCAGTCCCAATTGTGGTCATAAGGCAAAGCCTACAGGCTGTTCTCGACTTACAACTGTCCGGTTTATGACCGTTTTTCACATTTACGATCATTGCAAGCGCCCACACGGTCACGAGATCAAAATCGGGAGGCTTGGCAACTGGCATGTACTTATGACGGTTTCAGTGTCCGAGGGTGATCCCCTTTTGCCACCTTCTGACAAGCAAAGTCAATGGGGAAGCCAGGTTCATTTAATAACCGTGTCACTAACTTAGCAATTGTAGTGATTCACTTAACAACGCGGGCAAGAAAAGTCGTAAAATGAGGCAAATTCACTTACTGAACTACTGTTTCACTTAGCAAACATAAATGTTGGGCTGAATTGTGGGTCATAACTCGAGGACTACCTGTATGTGTGCGTATGTCCAGTATATATATACTTTCACACACACTGGGCAGTTAATTGTCTAAAATGATATATAGGCTACGTATCATTTTATTTATCAGGTTGGATTAGTAGACCTCCAAGGTCCCCTCCAACTCTGTTATTCTATTTTCTCAATACCAGTATGTACAGACAAACATCTATAAATATCTATATAAATATGGTGATATTTATAAATATATTTTATAGCTTTCCATGTATACATTTTTACTTACATATTTGTAAGCTGCATATATACATACATAGACTATAAAATGTTATCCTACATTTATTTGTATCCTGCCTTTATTATTTTTACAAATAACTCAAGATGACGAGCATATCCAAGTCCCTTCCTCTTCCTATTTTCCTCACAACAACAACAGCCCTGTGAGCTGGGACTTACCCAAAGTCACCCAAGTTTTCATGGCTAAGGTGGGACTAGAACTCACCATCTCCCGCTTTCTGGTATATGGCAAACAGTATACAGTATGTGTTTATATGTAGAAATGTATATACCAGAACACACAATTATATGTTAAACATATAATACATGTATATTAATAGATTTTAGATAGAGGGATAGATAGAGAGGGGGGATAGGATAAATACTGATAGGTAGGTATCATACGGGGATGGCCGTATCCCATCGGCCAGCCAGTGTCGGCTGGCAACCACAAGGAGGAGGGCCTTCTCAGCAGTAGCCCCGGCCCTTTGGAACGAGCTCCCCGTGGAGATTCGTACCCTCTCCACCGTCCAAGCCTTCCGCATAGCCTTGAAGAACTGGCTCGCCCGTCAGGCCTGGGGATAAGGATAGTTACCCCTCCCGAATGATGAATGTATGTTGCCTACTATTTTATTATATGTCTTCTATCTTGATGTTTGTGTTCCCCCCTTCCCAGTTTTATGTGAGCCGCCCTGAGTCCCCTCAGGGAAAAGGGCGGCCTACAAATTCTAATAAAACAAACAAACAAACAGGTAGGTAGGTAGGTAGGTAGGTAGGTAGGTAGAGAGAGAGAGAGAGAGAGAGAGAGAGAGAGAGAGAGAGAGACAGACAGACAGACAGACAGACAGACACACACACACAGACAAGGGGGGTAGATAGAAATGGGGGATAGGATGGGATAGGATAGATACCGAGAAAGATGGATGGAGAGAGAGAGATGATCAATAGGTAATAGATGAGAGAGATGATAATGATAGATAAGATAGATAGATAAAAGAGATGATTGATAGATAGATATAGATAGATAATAAATAGAAGAGATGATTGATAGATAATAGATAAATAGAAGAAAGATGATTGATAGATGATTGATAGAGATAGATGATTGATGATAAATAGATAATAAATAGATGATAGATAATAGATATAGACAGATAGAAGAGAGAGATGATTGATAAATAGATGATAAATAGAGATAGATTAGATAGATAGATAGATAGATAGATAGATAGATAGATAGATAGATAGATAGAGATAGATAGATAGATAGATAGATAGATAGATAGATATACAAGAGAGGGACGACTGATAGAAGATAGATAATAGATGATATATAGGAGAGATGATTGATAGATAATAGATTAGATATAGACAGATAGAAGAGAGATGATTGATAGATAATAGATAAATAGGAGGCGATTGATAGATAATAGATGAGAGATGATAGTGACAGATAGAGGGGGGGGAATAGATATATAGAGGGGACATATATGGGGGGGAATAGAAAGCCCATCCCAATCCCCTCTGGGATCAGTTGTGACTACACAACCCATCATCCCAGCCCTCTAGGCAGCTGCCTCTCTCGGAGGGAGGGGATTATAGGTCTTGTAATCCCAAGGACAGTCTGGGGGAAGGGAGGGGAAGGAGGGGGCCCAGGAGGGGGGGGGAGAAAGGAAGCTGCACCGGTGGGGTTTCTGGCTGCCTAAGGGAGCCAGCCAGGCCCCTCTCGCCTCCTTCGCTCCGCCGCGGCGAAGAGGCCTCACCCAGACGTCGAGGTGGAGGCGGGTCAGGCGTCCGGCGCCAGCGTAGAGGTCGAGGCTGAGCTGCTCCAGGCCGAGCCGCTCCTCCAGGAAGTGGCCCAGGTAATGTTGCAGCAGGTAACGGCAAGCCCGCTTCTTGATCGAGCTCGACCACGGGAAGAACCACCGGGACATGATGAGAGAGAAGAGGCGGTGCGGGCTCTCTTCGGAGGTGGTCCGATGCTGCCAACGCCGCCGACACCCGCGGCACCTCGCCTGGCTACTCCGATCACGCGACTCCCCGGCTCCGCGTCCGGCTTCTTTTGCTCTCCAGGCCCGACTCGCTGGCCGACGGGCTCGCTCATTGGCCGCGCCTCCTCTCTCCTCTCCTTTGATTGGTCGTTCGGCGGGCCTCGCGGGTGACGTGGAGAGGGGGCGGAGACCCGAGATGAAAACACGCCACCGGTGGCAGGGCGTGAAGAAAGCTCCCTTAATCTCCCCTAGAGAGAAATTATAATAGAGTCGCCCAAGTCCTGTAGATGAGCACGTGCTTCCGGGCTCGCTAAGAAAATCTTGAGTTTTGCTGTCTCTAAATCAGTGTTTCTCAACCTTGGCAATTTGAAGATGTCTGGACTTCAACTCCCAGAATTCCCCAGCTGGCTGGGGAATTCTGGGACTTGAAGTCCAGACATCTTCAAGTTGCCAAGGTTGAGAAACACTGCTCTAAATAGTCTTATATATATGCAGCTTACAAATGTATTAAGTATAAATGTATACATGGAAAGCTATAAAATATTTACATTTATAAATATTACAAATGTATAAATACAAATGTGTATATGGAATGCTATATAATATTTATATTTATAACTACATATATCATTAAATATCACCATTTATATATCATTAAATATCACCAGATATCCATATATATAGATGTTTGTACATATTTAGAAGATTGAATAATAGAGTTGGGGGGGGGGGGTTGTTGGAAGAAATGTCCTCCTGAGTTCAGTTCCAAGTGGGGAAAAAGACACTGGAAACATGGAGGCTGCTTGGAAAGATGATTTCATGGTGGACAGGAACACATGGCTTGAGCTCCTGAACGGAAAAGGAGGATCAGATGCTTCCAGATGTTGCGTGAAGAAGAGGCAGAGATGTTGAAAGTCCCTGGGTTTATGCACTCTCTGGCCTTTAATCTTGAGCTTGCATTCTGATTGGTTGTCAGACTCCCATGCAGGGTCAACCTGTTTTTTGAGTCCAAATTTGGTTGAGTTCCCAGATGTCATATGGCGAGTTTCTGCAGAAAACTAGTCCTATCTTTGTTATGTAGAGTAAACTAGCTCAGGGTCCTTAATGGCCCATTGAGAAAGGTGGGGGCCATTAAGAGTGTGTCTGTTTCCTGCCTAAAAACATGATTCTCTATTTCTGATCCAGGGAAATATAATATTCTGCCTTTTCAATATTTTCCAGGATATTTCGTTTTTCTAGGAGGGGGATGGGGTGGGTGCTAACTTCCTACAATAGTATGGTATGGTGTGTTATTCTATATTATATTATTGTATATTGTAGTATATTGTATAGTTAATATAGTATTGTATATTATATTACTGTATATTATTATATATTGTATATTGTGTAGTATAGTAGTACATTATATTGTGTTGAATTATATTGTATTATATTGAGTATAGTATAGTGTATTATAGTATTAACAACTTGACAACCATGGCATATAAAATGAGGGAAAACTCTCTAACCAACTGTCTCATTTAGCAGCATAAATTTTGGGCTCAAATGTGGTCATAAGTTGAGGACTACCGATTGTACCCTGTATTGTCAGAATTCTGCCAGTGGATTGTCTGATGATTTACATGATGAATGTAAATCAACCAGGAAAGCTGATTTGTTATTGCAAAAGTAGCCAATGAGTAATCATTCTGCATTTCCACAGATCTGATTTTTGGACTGACGTTAATTGATGGATGGATGGATGATTGATTAATCTGTCATCCAGTCATTTTTGAGTCCTAGCAACCACATAGATAAAGACTTTCTCCAAGACACAAGCTACTTTTAGCCCTTCTAGTGTCTCTGACCTCAGCAACTAGAGATGAGTGGACTTCAAGTCCCAGCATACAATTCCCACCACAAGGACCATCACCGGATGCTTTATCGGCCAAGGATAATGGAAACTTGCTTCCTAAGACAATTCCATGAAATTTAAGAAAGAGAAATCTGCCCCTGCAATACAATACTCGGCCACAGGGGGCAGTATAATACAGCTGCTGACTTCATCCCATATTGTGTAGATCAGTGTTTGTCAACCTTGGCAACTTGAAGATGTCTGGACTTCAACTCCCAGAATTCCCCAGCCAGATATGCTGACTGAGGAATTCTGGGAGATGGTCCATTACATGCCAGCTGGGAACTGAAGCCCGCTCATCTTAAAGTAGCCAACGTTGAGAAATAACCGCTGTAGATTCTTCACTCCTATTCCAGCTTTCCCCATGCTGCATTCTATTCTATTCCTTATTCTGTTCCTTATTCTATTCTACTCTATTCTAGTCTGCATTCTATTCTATTCCTTATTCTATTCCTCATTCTATTCTAACCTATCCTAAGAGCCGTGGTGGCGCAGTGGGTAGAGTGCAGTACTGCAGGCCACTTCAGCTGACTGCTAGATCAGCAGGTCAGCGGTTCAAATCTCACCGGCTCAGGGTTGACTCAGCCTTCCATCCTTCCGAGGTGGGTAAAATGAGGACCCAGATTGTTGGGGGCAATATGCTGACTCTCTGTAAACCGCTTAGAGAGGCCTGAAAGGCCTATGAAGCGGTATATAAAAATCTGCTATTGCTATTGCTATTGCTATTCCTATTCTATTCCTTTCTATTATATTCTTTTCTATTATATTCTATTCTGCTATTCTAGTCTATTCCTTATTCTGTTCCTCATTCTATTCTATTCTATTCCTATTCCTATTCTATTCTGCATTGTATTCTATATTATTCCTATTCTATTCTGCATTCTATTTTATTCTACTCCTATTCTATTCCTATTCTATTCTATTCTGCATTCTATTCTATTCCTCATTCTGTTCCTCATTCTATTCTAACCTATCCTATTCTATTCCTTTCTATTATATTCTTTTCTATTATATTATATTATATTCGTATTCTATTTTATTCCTTATTCTGTTCCTCATTCTATTCTATTCCTATTCTATTCTATTCTGCATTCTATTCTATATTATTCCTATTATATTCTGCCTTCTATTTTATTCTATTCTATTCCTATTCTATCCTGTATTCTATTCTGTTCTGTTCTATTACTATTCTATTCTATTCTATTCTATTCTATTCTATTCTTAAAAATAGCCAGTAATGGAGCACCCACAACTTCTGCAATGAAGCCCTTCTGCTGATTAATAATTCTCTGTCAGGAAATTTCTCTCAGCTTGTGTTTGTTTTATGCTCTTTATGAAACCTTCAATTGAAAATGCAGCTGGCCAAGTGAGGGGAGTTGACGCCTTGACATTCAAACCCCGAGGAGTCCTTTGGAGCCACTGTCTTGCGCATGGCGGGGAATCCCACCTCGATTTATCTGGAATGCAAAATTGACCCTCGCAATTTGGGTTGGAATGGCTGCACGAGAGGGGGAAGATAAGGCCACTCCTGTCACTAAGTGAGGCGGTTGTTAAATGAGTTGAGCCTGATTTTACGTCCTTTTCTCCTGTGGTCGTTAAAGCCAATCCCGGCAGCCGTTGAGCAAATGATGCTGCCATTAAGCAAATCTGGTTTTCCCCATTGACTTGGTTGGAAACTTGTTTTGTTCTATTCTGAATTCTATTCTGTTCTATTTTGAATTCTATTCTATTTTGAATTCTATTCTATTCTGAATTCTATTCTAATCTGAATTTTATTCTATTTTATTTTGAATTCTATTCTATTCAGAATTCTATTCTGAATTCTATTCTATTATTCTATTCTATTCTGAATTCTATTCTATTATTCTATTCTATTCTGAATTCTATTCTGTTCTATTCTGAATTCTATTCTGAATTTTATTCTATTCTGAATTTTATTCTATTCTGAATTCTATTCTATTTTGAATTGTATTCTAATCAGAATTTTATTCTATTCTATTCTGAATTGTATTCTATTCTGAATTCTATTCTATTCTGAACTCTATTTTTACTATTCTGAATTCTCTTCTGAATTCTATTCTATTCTGAATTCTATTCTATTCTATTCTGAATTCTAATCTGAATTTTATTCTATTCTGAATTCTATTATATTCTGAATTCTATTCTATTTTGAATTGTATTCTAATCAGAATTTTATTGGTCATAAATTGAAGTTTGGTATTTCAACCGAGGATAAAAAGGAGCCATCTGCACTGGAAATGCTTGATAGTCTCCCGTGCCAGTCATCTGCTCTAGATAAGTAATTGGAGAACTTCTTCCTCAAGTGAATTGACTCCCCACCCAAGTTTTCTTCCTTTAAACGGAGTGGAGAATTTCTCCATGCCGTTCGAGAGCAGCTTGAATCGCCTTTGGAATCAGGGTCAAAACGTTTGGTCTATTGATGAAAGCGCCAAGTTAAAAACCAGGAAACGGTGAGTTCTAATCGCACCTTAGACATGAAAGTTACTTGGATGACTTTGGGCCAATCACAAGGAGATTCTGAGTTCTACTCCCACCTTAGGCATGAAAGCCAATTGGATGACTTTGGGCCAATCACCAGGCGACGGTGAGTTCTAGTCCCAGTTCCTCTCTCTCACCCCACCCTGCAGGGTTGTTGTTGTTGTGAGCAAAATAAGAGCAGGAAAGAGTATTAGGTATCTTCGCAACCTTGCATTATTTATAAAAATGTTATTAAAAAAGAGCCCAGCACTCAGTAATTCCTCTTTCGAAGTGGGGTACTCCTTTTGTTCCGACCCAGGCGTCTCCCAAAAGCATAAAGCAGAGTCTGGTCCCAACAAAATCCCTTTTATTAAACGAATGTGAATTCCTCTCATTTCCATTCAGCAAGCCCTGGCAAACAATCTTTCAAAGGCGTATTTATGACCACAGACCTTATCTATCTTGGAAAGCTGCCATGTCAATATTTTCCCAAATGAGGTGCTGCGCAAGGAAAGACTAGGCACAGAGTCTCTGAGATTCACGGACAGATCTTCACACTCCTGAAATGAATCTAATGAATGAACGAAGGAATTATTTCCTGCAAAAGCCCATTCCCCTTTCGTTCCTCTTTTATTTCCTATGGGAGGGGCCATTCACCATCCACCTATGGCTTTACTCCCAAGTCGACCCTGATTTCTGAGCTGTTCTTCTGACAGCTCTGCGCATGTGCACACTGGGAACAGGCTCCAGCTGTTCTTCTGCCTCACTGATGTCCAACTCCGAAGGCAGCTGATAATTGGCATACGGCTCGGGCCCCCTCTCTGCCTCCGACACAGAGCCCTCGTCCGAGCCTTCCCCAGACTCCAGGACTGGCCCATGCTCCCCCCCAACCTCCTCACTGTCTGACTCTGCTGCCAGCTCCGTTGGACGGTGGCAGGCCATAGCAGCTTTCTCCAAAATTTCAGATACTCATTTAGTAGAAAAAAAAACACGAGCCTCTTTTTATTGATTGACATTCAACTAAAAAAGGCACCAATAAATACACTGAAAACGAACCAGGCAGGAGTCTCCCTGTGAATTTGGGGGGGGGGGGGGAGGCTGTTCTCTGCCTCACTAAATGGGTAGAGACTCGTCTCGCAGCTCGTAAGAAAATCTTCGGCCGTTTGCCCCACATTTCCGTCTTCGCACAATGCCCGGGTTTTTCTTGTTTTGTCTTCTCTGGTCTACATCTTTCCAGCGTTCCCTCCGTCCAGGTATGGTGAGAACCCTGGTTGTTAGAACCACTTCGGAGCAACCGAGATGGAGAACTAACCAGGGAAAGGTAGAGATGAGGAGGTGTCTGTGCGTCTTGGTGCTCGCACTTAATCACCACGCACCACAATGTCTGTGTCAGAACACTCCTGGCAGCATGAAAATCATTGTTTTGAAGGGCCCGAAGGCCACAAGTTTCTTTCCTCATGGCAACCCGCAAAGGGAAGCTGAGTTGGCTTCCTTCAAGAAAGAGAAGAACCACAACTAAGAAAGTCCACTTGATTCAAGGTGCCCAGAAGAAAACTTTGGACCTCAAATGTTCTTCTCCGCTGCCAATGCCAACCTTATTCTCATTTTCCCTTCCAAAAAAAGGAAAACCGTAGCGGTCTTGGCAACCTGCTAGCCTGTTGGAAGGGCACGGCGGCCAATGGTTGGCCCTGGGTTTATGATCCTGCAACGCCCGTGGGAGATGCCAGATCCCAGATCCTGATTTCCCCATTGAAGCTCAAAGGCGGGTCGACTGGACGACGGGAGACGCGGAGGCCTTTTTCGGGGCCTCCGCCAGGATGGCTTTGGATTTCCATCTCGCTCTGGGGAGACAAGACGTTAAAAGGCCATTAGAAGCCGCAGGCTTTATTAGCTGGAGGAATAAAGGGGAGGCGAGATGCGTTATTGGAAAAGGAGGCCGCACCCGAGCGGAGAGAAGACGCCTTGGCAAAAAAGAGAGACAGAAAATCAATTTTTGCAGAGATAGGAACCCACGGGCAACAGGAAATTGCAAAATGATGAAAGGCATCGAACCAGATGGATAGACTTGAGAAGGGTAGGGTAAGAATAAGAATAAGAATATAAGAATAAGAATATAAGAATTAGAATTAGAACATGAAATAGAATAGGAAACAAGAATACAATGCAATGCAATGCAATGCAATAGAATAGTAGAATAGAATAGAATAGAATAGAATAACATGTAGAATAAAAATAGAATAGAATAAAATAGAATAGAATAACATGTAGAATAAAAATAGAATAGAATAGAATAGAATAACATGTAGAATAAAAATAGAATAGAATAGAGAAAGAATAGAATATAACATAATAGAATAGAATGTAAAATGAATAGAATAAAATAGAATAATATGTAGAATAAAAAGAGACTAGACTAGACTAGAATAGAATAGAATAGAATAAATCTACTTGACCAGGGGGTTGGACTAAAAGACCAAGGTCCTTTCTAACTCTATTCTGATTAATTGATTGACTAGAACAAAACAGAATAGAGTAATATATAGAATAGAATAATATATAAAATAAAGTAATATATAGAATAGAATAGAAAAGAATAGAATAGAATATAAAATAAATAGGAATAGAATAGAACAGAATACAATAAAATGCAATACAACACAATATAAAATAAATAGGAATAGAATAGAATAGAATGTAGAATAGAAAATAAATAGGAATAGAACAGAACAGAAATGAGAAGAGAAGAGAAGAAAAGGAAAACAATAGAATGAAAATGAGAGGAGAAATAGAAATATAGAAATAGAATACAGATTAGAATGGAAGAAGGACTCGGGGGAAAGAGAAGGAAGCAATGGAGAAGGGGACTCACCTCTCTTCAACCTCTTCCACTGTGTCCAGCAGGGGGACGTTAAACATTTCAGGCAGAAAGACCGCAGAAACGCCAGACACAATGGGCGTCACCCCAAATATCACCAGGGGCAGGAAAGGCTGGTAGTCCCCGGCCATCAACACCAGGGGGGCAATGATGCCCCCCAGCCGAGCCATGACGGTAGTGAAGCTGCTGCCTGTTTGCCTGGCAAGGAAAACCCACAAGAGATCATTTTAAAGCCCCCCTCACTGGTGCTACCTTGTCCTCTTCACCTGCACAATGACCCTGTGAGGTAGGCTAGGCTGAGTCACCTGGGCCATGTTTCTCCACCAGGTGGATGAAATGGCTCTGAATCAGAGGCGGGGGGGGCAGGGCCAACTGGAAGTTATGTGCTGCCTCCGGAGCCTCCAGAGGTGGACACCAGCGAGGCAGAGGAACAGGGGGAGCCTGTTCCCAGTGCCCGCATGCGTAGAGCTGCCAGAAGGCAAGAACAGTTAAAACAAAAGGGGTGACTCAAGAGTAAGACTTGGAGATGATTGGCCCGTCCCATTAGACTAAAGGAGGAGCAAACGGACGTGAGCCTTTGCAGGAAGCAACGGTTCGTGCTGGTCGGTTTCAAGTCAGAAACTCCGTTTTGACTCTGTGCTCCGTGTGACCTTGCCAAGCTAATTGCTAGTTAGGTCTTTGGCAGCGTTTCAAGGAAGATAAAGATGGGGGCTTCTCAGCCTTATCCCGAAAGACTTTGGCAGACTTCTGTCGGACTCTTTACAAACTATTTGTGATTCATTACAGACTGTTAATGAACATCATTCCCAGCCGTCGAAATAAAAGGAGGGTTTTGGGGACTAAGCGTGTGCTTTTTACTGTCTCAGGAATCCTAGGTCAGAACAGCAATGCAGTATTTTTTCAACATCAGCAACTTTAAGAGGTGTGGACTTCAACTTCTAGAATTCCCCAGCTAGCCTCCCAGAATTCTGGGAATTATGTTCCTTCACAGTCCGTAATGATTCATAATGACTCTGTGAAGAGTCCAACAGAAGTCTGCCAAAGTCTTTCAGGATAAGGCTGATAAGCACCCACCTTTTGATAAGTTGTTAGGTAAGAAACTGGCCTAGTGCGCTGCATGCTGAGATTCAAGGGCCGGTTTCTTCCATTCTAGATTGATCCTTTTGGGACAGGCCAAGCAGAGGTCCTCCAGGGTCATTAACCACAACTCCTATCATCCCCTGCTTGCTGGGTCATGAATATGGTAGGAGAATCCTAGGGTGCTGGATCTAGAAAAGGAGCCAGGATGTGTCTGAAAGGGGAACCTGAGCTGGATTTCCAAGAGCGACTCTCTCCCCCAATGTGGTTTCCACCGATCGGCTTACCTGATCACCGTCGGGAAGAGCTCCCCTCCGTACAGGTAGAGGCACATGGAAGATGCTGCTAAGCAGCCTTTACCCAGAACCACAAAGACAAGACGCAACGTCAGCATATCTGGAAGAAATGGTGGGTTGAAAGCATAACCTGGTTAGTTTTCTCTCAATGTAGGCCGGTGCTTCTCAATCTTGGCGACTTGTTTGGACTTCAACTCCCAGAATTCCCCAGCCAGTATGTTGAGAAGCACTGATCTGACTCTATCCCTCCATCCCTCCCTCCATCCATCCACCTATCCCTCCATCCCTCCCTCCCTCCATCCACCTATCCATCCATCTCTTCCTCCATCCACCCATCTATCCATCCATCCCTTCATCCATCCATCAATTGCTTCCTTCATCATTCAACCCATCTATCCATCCATCCATTCTTGTTTCTCAAACTTGACAACTTTAGGATGTGTTGATGTCAACTCCCAGAATTCCCCAACCAGCAAGCTGAGAAGCACTGATCTAACTCCCTCCCTTCCTCCATCCATCCATCCTTCCATCCATCCATCCTTCCATTCTTGTCCGTCCTTCCATCCATCCTTATTTCTCCAACTTGACAACTTTAGGATGTGTGGACTTCAACTCCCAGAATTCCCTAGCCAGCATGTTGAGAAGCACTGATCTAACTCTATCCATCCATCCATCCATTCCTTCCTCCATCCATCCATCTATCCATCCATCCCTTTATCCATCCATCCATTCTTGTACATCCATCCATTTTTGTTTCTCAAACTTGCCAACTTTAAGATGTGTAGATTTTACACATCTTATCCATCCATTTCTCCATCCATCCATCCATCCATCCATCCATCCATCCATCCATCCATTTATTTTTGTTTCTCAAACTTGACACTTTAAGATGTGTGGACTTCAACTCCCAGAAGTCCCCAGCCAGCATGTTGAGAAGCATTGATCTAACTCCATCCATCCATCCAGCACGGCTGGCTAGGGAATTCTGGGAATTGAAGTCCACACATCTTAAAGTTCCCAGCTTCAGAAACACTGCTCTTGATCATGTCTTATCCCTCAAACATAGCTAGAAGGGAGTAAATTACAACTGCTAGTAGACCCCCTGAAGTTGGACATTCCTTCTCGTTGTTTCTTCTTACCAGAAGGGACAGGAAGACTGACCAAAAGGAACATTCCTGCTAGGATGAGGGAAACGGATTGGATGATGCGTCGGCCGACGTAGCTGAGCAACAGAGCACAGACCATCTTGGCCACCAGGTCTGTCGCTCCGAAGAAGAGCTGCACCAAGAAGACGTTCATGCCGAACATGGAGAGGTCCATGGAGAGCCCAAAATAGGCCATGTTCATGGAGAAACTGAGAAGGACAAATATTGGGTTAGAAGTTGTTTAAGTGGAATCCTACAACTGATAAGAAATGCTGGTGTTGGATTGAGGGTCTCCTCATTGGCTGGAGAAGATGGACGTTGCCATCTTCTCCATCTGAGAAGGAACTCGTCTTTGGAGAAGATGGATCTGCTTCGTCCATCCTTCCTTTGATGATGTTTTCACCATACCTGACAAGCATGAGACAACAGCTGATGCGTCTCAGTCCAGGGGTGCGGAAGAGGTCCAAGCAAGAGTGGTTGCCACGTCCTGGAGAATTACTCCCCGATTGGGTCTCCAGCATCTGTGTGGGGAGAAGAAGGGATTACACAAGAATGAATGCAACAGTTTTTGTGTGTAGAGTAGTGTTTCTCAACATTGAGCACTGGGAGTGGACTTCAACTCCCAGAATTCCCCAGCTAGCATGAGGAGTTAAAATCCACAAGTCTTAAAGTTGCCAACTTTGTAGACCCCCTTGGTATAAAATATAGTTGCTCTGACTGGTCCCCAGGCCAAGCGAAGTTGGACTTGGTTAGCACTTGGTTAGGAGACCATCCTAGGATCCTAGGAATGTATGTTAGACCAGGAGGTGAGAAACTATTCCAGAAACAGAGAAGAGTTCCCTGCTTCCATCTTGTTGTCCAAGAAAATGGCCCAGATGAGAAGTTCTGTGGTGTTCAGGAGTCCACGTGGATTTCAGAAGATGCACAGAAGATGTCTGGGCTTCAACTCCCAGAGATTCCTAGCCAGGGTGGGAGTTGAATTCTGGGAGTTGAAGTCCACAGATCTTAAGTTGTCAAGTTTGAGAAAGATGGAGGGATGGAGGGATGGAGGGGTGGAGGGAGGGATGGAGTAAGTTAGATCAGTGCTTCTCAACATGCTGGCTGGGGAATTCTGGGAGTTGAAGTCCACAGATCTTAAAGTTGTCAAGTTTGAGAAGGATGGATGGATGGATGGATGGATGGATGGGTGGATGGATGGAGTAAATTAGATCAGTGCTTCTCAACATGCTGGCTGGGGAATTCTGGGAGATGAAGTCCACTCATCTTAAAGTGGCCAAAGGTGAAGAACAGGGAGGAAGGGATGGAGGGATGGATGGAGGGATGGAGGGATAGATCAATGATTCTCAACATGCTGACTAAAGAATTCTGGGATTTGAAGTCCACTCATCTTAAAGTGGCCGAAGGTGAGGAACAGGGATGGATGGATGGATAGGTAGATAGATGAAGAGATGGATAGATGGAGGGATGGATAGATGGAGGGATGGAGGGGTAGAATTAGATCAATGCTTCTCAATTTTCTGGCTGGGGAATTCTGGGAATTGAAGGCCACAGATCTTTAAATTGTCAAGTTTGAGAAACAAGGATGGATCAATGGAAGGAGGAAGGGATGGAGGGAGGGAGGGGTGGAGGGATAGAGTTAAACCAGTGCTTCCCAGCATGCTGGCTGGGGAATTCTGGGATCTGAAGTCCACTCATCCTAAAGTGGCCGAGGCTGAGGAGCCATAGTCCCAGTTGAGAAGAGCCAGGCCAACCCCTGGAGAGCCAGCTATGGGGATGCATTGAACCTCAAGAGAAACCTCTCCGCTCCTCACCTCCAGCACCACAGCTTCCCCCGCCGCGGCCTTCCCATTAATCCTGGCCACGTGCTGTAGGTTGCGCAGGGCGGCCTCCCGCTCGTTGTTCATGAGGAGCCAACGGGCCGACTCGGGAAGCCACCTGAGGAGGAAGTCATATTGGGAGGGCTTGAAGTCGCTTCTGGGGATCTGGGATCCTGCTCTCTGCGTGGGAAAGCCCAGCGGCCAGGCTGAGCTTCCTCATTGTTTTGAAAAGGGCGTACAGGTAGTCCTTGACTTACGACGGTTCATTTAGTGGCCACTCAGAGTTACAACGGAACCGGGGGGGAAGCGATTTGGGACCATTTTTAAAATGTTTGTGACCGTTGCAGGATTCCCCGTGGTCACGTGATCAAAGTTGAGACACTGGTCAACTGACTCATATTTATGACGGTTGCATGTCCCATGATCCCCTTTTGCGAAGCCAAGTCAATGGGGGAAGCTGGATTCACTTAGCGACTGGGTTACTGGCTTAACGATTGCAGGGATTCCCTTGACAACTGTGGCGAGAGAGGTCGTAAAACGAGGCAAAATTCATTTTTATATATGTCACAGTGTTTCTCAACCTTGTCAACTTGAAGATGTCTGGACTTCAACTCCCAGAATTCCCCAGCAGGCTGGGGAATTCTGGGAGTTGAAGTCCAGACATCTTCAAGTTGACAAGGTTGAGAAACACTTCTAGCAACAGAAGTGATGGGCTCGATTGTGGTCAAGGACCACAAGTCAAGGACCCTCTACGCTTTCTCTCCTGTCGCATTGATACCACTTATCCAGCAAGCGGGGTAGGATGGAGGGCAGGACCCGTAACACACTTACAGGGTGTCCTCGACTTAGGACCGTTCATTTAGCAACCATTCAGAGTTACGACAGTGCTGAAAAAGTCACTTAGGGCCAGTCCTCGCACTTACAACCATCGCAGCATTGCCATGGTTGCGTGTTGTGTGGGTGTTGTGAAGTTGTGAGTGCTCACTATCTGCCATTTTTCAAGAAGAGACTGGACCGCCATATGACCGGAAGGGTCTAGGCCAGGGTCTCCTGCTTGGGACTAGATGACCTCCAAGGTCCCTTCCCATCCTATTTATTCCATGTGGGTATGTTCAAAATTTCGGTGCTTGGCAGCATCCTTTCCAGCGCGCTTCTCATAATATAGAAGCAATAGAATAGCAGTAGACTTATATACCGCTTCATAGGCCTTTCAGGCCTCTCTAAGCGGTTTACAGAGAGTCAGCATATTGCCCCCAACAATCTGGGTCCTCATAAGCAAAGTCTGCATGAGTCATTGGATTCACTTAACGACTTCAGGATTTGCTTTGGACATGCTGTGATTTGCTTAACAACCGTGACAAAAAAGGATCTTAAAAGCAGGGGGAACTCACTTAGTGACCTCACTAAAAAAACAGAAGGTCCAGTCTCAGTCATGGTCATAAGTCCAGGACTACTTATACCTGCCTGGGGAAATAGAACTAGATGTTTTAGGACACGTCTGGACACAGCCAGAGGCCTGCAGCCTTCTTCACAACTAAAGTTATGTTCACAGGTGGTATTCAACAGGTTCAGGCTGGTTCTGGTGAACTAGAAGCAGAAAGTTTAACCAGTTCGGAGAACCGGCAAAAACCACTTCAGGCTGGCCCTGCCCCAGCCCGCCCGCTCGCCTGGTTGACCTGCCCGCCCATTCACTCTGCCTGCCCGCTTGCCACTCGCTCCACCCACCTGCTTGCTGCTTGCCCCGCCCACCCGCGGCTTGCCCTGTCTGCCCGCGGCTCACCCCACCCACTCGCTGCTCGTCCTGCCCGCCCACTTGCCGCTTGCTCACCTTGCTGTGGGTGACGTTCAGTTGGCCACACCCACTCAGTCACATGACACTCCCCCCAACCTAGCCACACCCGCAGAACCGGGGGTAAAAAAAATATTTGAATCCCACCACCGGTTATGTTCTGGCCTGAAGGGAAAATTAGGGACTCACCAGGAATAGGCGAAGAAGGCGAAGAACGGGGCAGAGATGGCCAGCTGCAGCCAGTGCCAGTCGCGGATGGCGTAGGCCAACCCTGCCAGCAGCACCTGCCCACCCGTGCTGCAGTAGCTCTGGATGGAGACCACCACGGCCCGATATTTGGTGGGCACCCACTCCAGACCTGGGAGAGGGAGAGGGAGAGAAGCTGAAATTGCAGACCCCAGCAAGGGTAGGATCGATGTGGCTCAGGGTTGAGCTGAAAGTCTCTGAGCTCCGTGGTTCATCTCATCAGCCAGCCAGCGAACATCTTCAGTGCTAGAAGGGATGTGGGGTTTATGGAGAGGAGGAGGAGGAGGACTGTGGGGTCCTTGGTGCTCTCTGAACATGATTGTTTTCTTCTAGACGTTTCATGACCCAACTAGGTAACATCATCAGTGCTAGAAGGGATGTGGGGTTGTGGAGGAGGAGGAGGAGGAGGAGGAGGAGGAGGAGGAGGAGGAGGACGACGACGACGACGACGACTGTGGGGTCCTTGGTGCTCTCTGAGCTTGGTAGTTTTCTTGCAGACATTTCATGACCCAACTAGGTCACATCTTCAGTGCTACAAGGGAGTAGGAGTGATTTCCTTGCATCATTATTATCACCATCACCACCAGTGATAGCACTGATGAGGTTACCTAGTTCGGTCATGAAACATCTGCCAGAAAACAACCAATCCACGACCGCTTTCCAAAAGTTGGAGGGTCCCCTTGAGGCTAACCAGTCCAGCTCCTTGTTGATGCCAGTAGCCAAGCCATTATTTAACCCAACATTTCTCAAGCTTTGCAACTTGGTGGACTTCAGTTCCCAGAATTCCCCAGCCAGCATGCCTACATTTCACCCAATTTAAAGCAGGCTGGCTGGAGAATTATTGGGAGTTGAAGCCCACCCAGCGCAAAGTTGCCGAGTTTCAGGACAACTGTTGTGGCCCGCCAGTCGCCATCAGAGCTGGCAGCAGAGTCGGACAGTGAGGAGGTTGGGGAGGAAACTGGGCCAGTCCTGGAGGCTGGGGAAGGCTCTGAGGAGGGCTCTGCGTCGGAGGCAGAGAGGAGGCCAGAGCCGTATGCCAGTTATCAACTGCCTTCGGAGTTGGACATTAGTGGGGCAGAAAAACAGCTGGAGCCTGTTCCCAGTGTCCGCATGCGCAGAGCTGCCAGAAGAACAGCTCAGAAATCAGGGTCGAGTTGGGAGTAAAGCCACAGGTGGACGGTGAACGGCCCCTCCCAGAGGACATAACAGAGGAGCAAAAGGGGAGGGGGCTTTTGCGGGAAACAATTTGTTGGTTTGTTTCAGGAGTGTGAAGATCTGTCTGTGAATCCCAGAGACTCTGTGCCCAGAGTCTTTCCTTGCACAGCACCTCATTTGGGAAATGTTTACATGGCAGCTTTCCAAGCCTGATAAGGTCTGTGGTCATAAATACTCCTTTGAAAGACTGTGTGCCGAGCCTTGCCTGAATATGAGTGAGAGGAATTCACATTTGTTTAATAAAAGGGGTTTTTTCGGGACCAGGATTCTGCTTCGTGCTTTTGGGGGAAGCCTAGGTCAGAACAGACCACAGCTCTAACCAAACTTCGCCCCATATTTTCCCACGTGCCCCCCCTCCCCAATCTTCCCATCCTGCCTACCCAGCACTCACTTAAACAGATGTAATTCAGCAGGAATCCAGAGATGCCGATGCCACTCAGGAAGCGGAAGATACAATAGATCAGGAAGCTGTTGGAGAAGGCGGCCCCGGTGCCCATGACGGCCACCATCAGCAGCGACCAAATCAGGATCAGCCGGCGTCCGTATCTGTGCCAAGAGGGTGACAAGTAGGCTTAGGACAGTGATGGCTTTCTCCTTGCATGCCGAAACTGTGTGCCCCCCGCATGCTCCCCCTGCCCATGCGCGCACAACCTCCATGCTTGCACATGCGTCACCCACATGCACGACAGAGACCCAAATATCAGCTGGCCAGCAAGAGGCTAGGGTGCCTGCAAAGGGGGGGGGTCCATGTGCTACCTGTGGCATACATGCCAGAGCTTCGCCATCACGGGCTTAGGACATGTCTGTGAGATCCCAGGTTTTGGGGGAGGGCGGGCAGGAGACGGATTTTGCGTAGGATTCGAAAGGAGGGTGTCAAACTCTCTTCGAAATCTACCCCATCCTTGCCTCGGCGTAGCCAAACTGCTTCCTCTTCTGAGAGCCAGTTTGGTCTAGAAGTTAAGGCACCCGGCTAGACAGTGGGAGACAGAGAGTTCTAGTTGTGCTTTAGATTCAAGGCCAGCGGGGTGACTTTGGGCTAATCACCAGGAGACTGGGAGTTCTAGTCCCACCTTGGCTATGAAAGCCAGCTGGGAGTCTTTGGGCTAATCACCAGGAGACTGGGAGTTCTAGTCCCACCTTCGCTATGAAAGCTGGCTGGGGATGATTGGGCCAATCACCAGGAGATTAGGAGTTCCAGCCCCACCTTATCCATGAAAGCCAGCTGGGAACCTTGGGAGAATCACTGGGAGACAGGGAGTTCTAGTCTTAGGCCTGAAAAACTGGCTGGGTGACCTTGGGAGGGTAAAAGGATTCTTGCCTTGCAGAGGGGTGTGGGTGTTGGACTAGAAGACCGCCAAAGTCCTTCTTCCAACCTATGATTCTATGGGCCCATCCCTCTCTCTCAGTCCAGTCCACTTCACAGGCGCTCTGTGTGTGCCTGTGTGTGCCTGTGTATGTGTGTGTGTGTGTGTGTGTAAGCATAACTCTGGAATGCCTCAAGCAATTTCAACCAAACTTGGTACACAGATGATTTACCCTCTGGAAACAAACACTGTGAGGGTAAGACACCCCTAAAATCCTTCGGGGCATGTGTTCTGTTAAGATACAGCCTGTTGTGCCTTAAAATGGCTTCTACTGTACTGCCGTAAAATGGCTTCTATGCAGTGGAGTTGCCATGGTGACGGCTTCATATCACTCCACAAGGGGCTCCCTCTGCTAAGGGGGAAAATCCAACATTAGAAATTACGTTTCATCCGGACATTTTCCCCCTATGAATAAATACCCGGGCAATGCTAGTATTTATCAGCTAGTAAAATAGATAAACATGCTAAGCTGCAATGTTCAGACTGCCTAAAATACATTCTTTATTTGTAGAATTCTAGCTTTGCACAATTCTGTGGTTTGTAAACCTCTCTGGATTTTCTTTGCTTGCAGAATTTCCTTCAGCCACCTGGGGTCTCTTACCTGTCCGAGAGGTCACCCAGGACGAAGGCCCCCACCAGGACTCCTGCCATGAAGAGGGATTGGGCCAAGCTCTTCAGGGGCTGTAGGTTGCAGACCAGGTCCCACTGCAAGGACACAGAAGGAAGAGCTGCATTCCCACAACAGGCTCAACTGTTCTGACCGAGGCTTCCCAAGAGTTGGAAGCAAACTCCTCCTCCCGACAAAAACTCCTTTTATTCATTGACTGTGAATTCTACTCATTCACATCCAGCAAAGTCTTTCAAGGGAGGATTTACAGTCACAGACCTCATCTGGCTTGGAGACCTGCCAGGCCGAGATCTGCAAAACTTGGCCAGGAGTCTCGGAGAGTCACGAACCAATTAAGCGAACTAATGGTCTCCTGCAAACTCCACTCCCCCTTTGCTCCTCTTTTATTTCCTCTGGGAGGGGCCATTCATCATCCACCTGTGGCCTTACTCCCAAGTCGACCCCTGTTCTTTAGCTGTTCCCTTCATCTGGCAACTCTGCGCATGTGCACACTGGGAACAGGCTCCAGCTGTTCTTCTGCCCCACGGATGTCTGACTCTGAAGGCAGCTGATAACAGGCATACGGCCCTGGCCCCCTCTCTGCCTCCGACACAGAGCCCTCCTCAGAGCCTTCCCCAGACTCCAGGTTTTACATCCCTCAGAACAGATTACAGGACACTGAATGAATAACCAACGGTTTATTAACTAGCTAACTACGAACAACGCAACAGCAATGCCCCATCTGACAGCTATTTATATGGAAGCTGTTAGACGGGGAACCAATCGAAGGGCTGTGATTTTCCCACGTCGCAGCCAATCAGCACTAGCCAGGTGCCGGTTTAAACCCTGAGGACACTGCACTCCTTCCCCCTGGATTGTGCATGCATAATCCAGTATAATAGGCGCGCCACCTGCGTCTCAGCTTGGGTGTGTGCATCGCAGAAGGAGAAGTGTTGTCTTCGGCGGGAACCAGAGGTGGGTTCCTACCAGTTTGCACCTATTTGGTAGAACTGGTTCGTCAAATCTACCGAACCGGTTAGAAGAGGTTCCACCAGTGGACCCGGAAAGCAGGCCACACCTACAGAAGAGGTTCCAAAATTTTTTGAAACCCACCACTGGTCCTTGGATATGATTATTCTACACTATCATGCTCCGGTTGGTAGCGTGAGATCTTGCCATTCATTAATCCAACCTGCCGTCTCCATTTCCTCTCCTTGCTTATAAAAAGAGGGACCTTTCCTTGAGAGCCAAGGTGGCGCAGTAGTTAAATGCAGCACTGCAAGCTACTTCAGCTGACTGCAGTTCTGCAGTTCGGCTGTTCAAATCTCACCGGATCAGGGTTGACTCAGCCTTCCATCCTTCCGAGGTGGGTAAAATGAGAACCTCGATTGTTGGGGGCGATATGCTGACTCTGTAAACCGCTTAGAGAGGGCTGAAAGCCCTATGAAGTGGTATATAAGTCTAACTGCTATTGCTATTGCCGGTACCAACCGCTGAATCTTAATATAGATGTTTTTAATATTCATGTTTTTGTTTTGTTTTTAATCTGGGTACATATCGCAAGCCCATGTAGGATATGCCACAGATTGTCTGACTGACTGATCAGATAAGTAAATAAATAAAGAAAACATAAGTAAATAAGAGAGGCTGGAAGTGACCTCCGAACATACCTCCGTCACAATGGTGGAGGCGAAGGTGCTGTGGTCGTACTGCCACCCGTCAAGGCAGGGTTCCAGCCCCACTTCCCTGCCCGCTGTGTCATTAGAGGCGGGCGCCACCCACCCCGCAAAGCGCCGGCAACTGTCCGGCTTCAGGTCCTGCCCGAGGGGCACCAGGTTCTCTTGCTGGGTGAGGTTGCCCGTCCGTGCCAGCCTACACCGGTGCTCCGGAGTAGCCGCGCTGAAGTTCTGCACCAAGTTGTGGCTGGCCAGGAACAGAACAGGCAACGAGAGGAAGAAGACGGAGAAAATTTGGAAGGTGCCCATGCTGCCGACCTCCTCCAGCAGGTCCCCGAAAGGGATGGTGGCCACGGGAGGCCCCGGGCACAGGGAGAGGCGGCGTTGACCTTTCGCGGGTGCCATGATCGCCCAGTCTTTCTGCCGTTTTTCCCTACTGCCAAGGAAAGGTCCCTCTTTTTATAAGCAAGGAGAGGAAGTGGAGAGGGCAGGTTGGATTAATGAATGGCCATCAGGAAGCTGCGGATGACCGGCTACCCCCTTGGCATGGAAAGCGGGTGGGACAACAGCCATGGAGAAGGCAGGGTCTGTGTGTGTTTGCGTGTGTGTTGATGTCAGAGGTCTTCAAACTTGGCAACTTGAAGACTTGTGGACTTCAACTCCCAGAATTCTCCAGCGTTTTAAAGCCAAAAAATGATTTTAGATTAGAAACTCTGTGGGGAGGAGAGCTGGCCTAGAGGGGCTGAAGAATGAATTCCTCAGCCCTTCTAGGCCAAGTCTCCTCCCCACATGCCATCAAGGTAGAATTGCAAACCAGGTTATTTGGTGGTTTCCAAGAGGCTTCCTTTCCCATGGCCTCCCAACTCCCACAACGACTCCGGAGATTATATTTCTTATTCTGCCTTTTTTTTTTTAGGTTGCAGGCCGAGAGGAAGGACAAGCAGCTTTTCAACCCAGGTGGCCCTCAGCTCACAATAGTTCATTTATTTATTTATTCAAAAAAGTTTTTATTAAACATTTTTACTTTTAAAAACAGAAAGAAAAACCCAACAACAAGAAAAGAGGAAAAAAACAAGACGTCCATAACAATATAAAAGTAATTGTACAAATGTATAAATGTGTAAACATGAATGCCAATACAAAAGGCTGTATAATTACTTTGCTACTGTGCTTCATTTAGTGACTGCTCCAAGTTACAACAGCACTGGAAAAGGTGACTTACAACCATTTTTTTCACACTTACGACTGTCGCAGCATCCCCATGGTCACATGGTCCAAATTCAGATGCTTCGCCACTGACTCATATTTATGACGGCCGCAGTGTCCTGGGAGTCACGCGACCCGCTTTTGCGACCGTCTGACCAGCAAAGTCAACGGGGAAGCCCGATTCACTTAACAACCTTGTTACTCACTGCAATGATTCGCTTCACAACAGTGGCAAGAAAAGTCCTAGAATGGGTCAAAAAAATTCACTGAAGAAATGTTTCACTTAGCAGCCAAAATTTTGGGCCCCGTTGTGGTCCTTCCTGCTTTGCAGCATGTAAAATTGTTTTATGGCAAACCTTCTGTGATTCATAGAGTTGCCAAGAGATATGACCTTGATAAAACGGTAGGTTTGCCCTGAGGTAGGAGATACACATCTTCAGAAATGTGTGCCAGCCTCTTCTAAATGCCAAGCTGTCAGAACTGAGGTTTTGCCATCTCTTCTATCTTAAAAAAGATAATTGGTTTGTTTCAGGTATGCACCCAGCTAGAGGTCAAATCAGTGGTGGGATTCAGGCGGTTGAGACTGGCTCGGGCTTCGACCAGCGGCTGGAGGTGCTAGAGGTGGGTTCTAGCCAAGGTGGCGCAGTGGTTAAATGCAGCACTGCAGGCTACTGCTAGATCAGCAGTTCAGCGGTTCAAATCTCACCGGCTCAGGGTTGACTCAGCCTTCCATCCTTCCGAGGTGGGTAAAATGAGGACCCAGATTGTTGTTGGGGGCAATATGCTGACTCTCTGTAAACCGCTTAGAGAGGCCTGAAAGCCCTATGAAGCGGTATATAAGTCTACTGCTATTGCTATTAGCCCGTTTGCTCATGGTAATATTCAGTCGGTTCGGACGAACTGGTAGCTCAGATCACCCACCTGCCCTGGCATTATGCCATCCTATGTAACCATGTTTTTGAGGTGCATGCACAGAAGGTGCACATGAGAGCAAAGCGCATGCACGGAGGGCGGGCAGGGGAAGCAAGCATGCAAGTACGAGGCAAACCAGTGGTAAAAATAACCGAAACCCATCTGTGCAACCAGTATTGCAACTAACTTAAATACATGCCAGGCGCTTGAATTTTCATCCCATGACTATGATCATGTGGTTATGTGAGAACCAGCCGTAAATTCCTTTTTCCAGTGCCCGTTGTAACACAGAACGGTCGCTAAACAAATGTGGAAAGTCGAGGACTATAGAGCCGAGGTGGTGCAGTGGTTAGGGTGCAGTACTGCAGTCCACTTCAGCTGACTGTTATCTGCAGTTCAGCGGTTCAAATCTCACCGGCTCAGGGTTGACTCAGCCTTCCATCCTTCCGAGGTGGGTAAAATGAGGACCCGGATTGTTGTTGGGGGCAATATGCTGACTCTGTAAAGCGCTTAGAGAGGGCTGAAAGCCCTATGAAGCGGTATATAAGTCTAACTGCTATTGCTACTGCTATTGCTATTGCTAAACGGTGACTTTAGATTTCTTCCTCACCTAAACAATATAGTTGATGCTGTATTTGGGGGCGAAGGTCCACACCGCACGGCTCAACGTTTGAACCAGTGGCTGCAAAGCGAGAGGCAGCGCAGTGGTTACAGCAGGGGACTTGAACCTGCCAAAGATGCTGGCTTAGCAGTGCAGGAGAAGTTGTTCCCCCTTTTAATTTGGGGAGAAACTGAAAAGAAACCTCTACGTCAGCGGGGTCCATTTCCTGCGCTTGCTTTTGCGAGGTGCGCACATCGGTTCTAAGCTCTGCAACAGTTGGCCTGGCGCATTGGTGACAGGAACATTCTGCAACCTCTTCGAGAAACTTTGCAGAAACGTTGCCAAGCCAGGGTATTTTTTTAGCCACGCTTTATCGAGCAGCCTTGCCTTTGAGATTAATAATACAAGGTTCGCAGCAAGCCGGTGCATCAAAATGCGTCATTCCATTCCTGGAACTTTCGTTTCGTTTATCATTTATGGAGAGATTCTTGGGAGCGCCTTCCTTACAACGGTGGTTCCTTCTCATTGGAGACGAATGCTCCCTCCCCACGCGGTCCTAGTTAATGAGTTCGAAGCGGCCTTCCCAGGTCCATCCTGTCTTGCATCCAAGGATGGTCAGAACATGGCTAACCATTGACCGGCTGACCGTCCCTTTCCTGCCAGCTCTGAGCACATGGAGGGCCGCGCAAGCCCTTCGTTTTGGCCATGAACTCAAAAATTCCTGGAAGTCAACCTGCAGACAGAGCCCCGTGGGCTACTTCCTCTAGAGGCCTTCCGACTCCTGGCCTTTTGATGCAGTTCCTGCCGATGTGGGTGCCCCTGCACAGATCGTATCCTAGAGTCCATCGGATTGGAAGGGAACGTGGAGGTCATCTAGGCCAACCCCCTGCTCAGTCCAGGAGAACGATGTGTTTTTCAACTTCAGCAGAGTTTACGGACCGCTTTGTTCTAGTTTGATGTATGTTGTTCCCCAAAACTGGGCTCTTGCTTGGTATCGAAGCCGATAAGTCACCGGACACAAGGTGTGATATAGAATCATACTTTTATTTTGGGACCAAGATATAAGGACCCCAGTTTGAAAAGCTAACCAAGGGCCAAGAGTAGAATCTTACAGCAGTTTTGATAGTCAAGGGATGGTTGCTTTCAACCCTTTGCCCTTCCCATAATAATGCATGCATGACAGATCATTTTGATTGGTTGTTTGGATTTCACGTCACTTGTTTTTCGTCCCAGGTCAGGGGTATCTTGCAAAGTGTGCCACCTCTATGTGGGTTTGGGGGACTTTCTTATAAGCGAGCTATTCCTGTTCCTAACATACCGGCTAGTGGTTTTAAGGTGCTAACTTCTGTCTCGCTATTAATGTACAGCCCCCCCTCCTTCCTATTGCAGAGCAGAATAAAAGAGGCAGCTACCCTGCGACCCACCCACCCCCCTTCAGTGAGAGATAGGAAAGGAGCAAAGCTCTTAATTGTCAAGGCAAAGAAATGAAGACAAAATACAGTACAATACAATAGCAGAGTTGGAAGGGACCTTGGAGGTCTTCTAGTCCAACCCCCTGCCTAGGCAGGAAACCCTATACCATTTCAGACAAATGGCTATCCAACATCTTCTTAAAGACTTCCAGTGTTGGGGCATTTGCAACTTCTGGAGGCAATTTCTGTTCCACTGATTAATTGTTCTCACTGTCGGGAAACTTCTCCTCAGTTCTAAGTTGCTTCTCTCCTTGAATAGTTCCCACCCATTGCTTCTTGTCCTGCCCTCAGGTGCCTTGGGGAATAGTTTGACTCCCTCTTCTTTGTGGCAACCCCTGAGATATTGGAAGACTGCTATCCTGTCTCCCCTAGTCCTTCTTTTCATTAAATTAGAAATACCCAGTTCCTCCAACCGTTCTTCCTATGTTTTAGTCTCCAGTCCCCTAATCCTCTTTGTTGCTCTTCTCTGCACTCTTTCTAGAGTCTCCACATCTTTTCTACATCGTGGCGACCAAAACTGAATGCCGTATTCCAAGTGTGGCCTTCCCAAGGCATCATAAAATGGTATTAACACTTCATGTGATCTTGATTCTCTCCCTCTGTTGAAGCAGCCTAGAACTGTGTTGGCTTTTTTGACAGCTGCTGCACACGGCTGGCTCCTATTTAAACGGCTGTCCACTAGGACTCCAAGATCCCTCTCACAGTTACTACTACTATACTACTAAAAATGTTTTATCAGAATTCATATTCCTCACTCTCATGTCCATTCCATCTACACCTGGGTCTTATCACAACATATGAGCCTTCCTCTGATCCCCAGGACCTCATCTGTGCATACATTCCATCACCTGATCCTTCACATTCCCACCAGCCAGCCATGCCGGGGTGGGGTGGGGGGTGGCAGGGCGCATGCAGGAGAAAAGCGGCCATGCACAGGGGACAGGGGGGTTGCACACTCATGCGTGGGGTGAGGGAGTGTGTGGGGAGTAGCGCCCACCCTCCCATGGCCCATTTCTGGTCCCAGGAGGCTGCAGGGAAGCCTCTGCATGCATGGGGGGGCAGGGGGCGCAGAGGAAGTCATGCGCATATGCGCAGGGGGGCATTCAGAGGAGTGCCACATGCACATTCCATTATGGGTAGGGGCGCGCACTATAGGCATACAACACTTCACACTGGTTTAATGGTTAAGGCATCAAGCTAGCAAGCAGGAGACTCCGAGTTCAAATCGGGGCTCCTCAAACTACAGCCCCCGGGATGGATACGTGCAATGGACGCTTGTGTTGCTGCAGAGAGTCTCCCCCTTCGGGGTCTTTTTGCATGGATCGGAGGGGGGCAGAAATTCTGACTTGGGGTCTGCTTCGGCCTCCTGATGGGGGGCTTTGGGCCAAGGCGGGAGGGAAATGCCACTGGTGGTGAAGAGCCGGGGGGCCTCGTTCCAGTGGGGCTGCATCACGGCCTGGAACTGGCTGACCATCTCAGCCCGCTGAGCCTCCAGGCGCCGGCACCTTGCCTTGCACTCCCGCAGGTCTTCCCTCTGCTTGGAAAGCCTATGCTCCTAGTCCTCAGTGAGGTGCTTCTGCTGAGCCTCCTTCTCGGTCAGATCCAATTTGAACTGAGCTGCTTTGCCAACTCTTTCTCCTGGTGGCTGCTTCGCTCCAACAACGGCTCCCTGTTGGGGCCCTAAGGAGCCCGGGTGGGCTCAGGCAAGAAATGACTGGGAGGGGAAGGGCGAGCAGAGGCGGGAGAAGTGCCCCTTGACATGAGTGACATCCAGTTGGTTACGCCCACCCTGTCACATGACCACCTTGCCACGCCCAGCCAGCCTGTCATTAGGCAGATCATATTAGTGGTCCGCGGGATTTAAAATTATGAATTTAGTGGTCCCTGAGGTCCGAAAGGTTGGGGACCCCTGGACTAGATGACCTCCAAGGTCCCTTCCAACCATGTTATTCTGTAAATCTGTAATCCTAGTCCCGCATCGAATGGCAAAAGATCATCTCTTTTTCCCCGCTTTTAATTCTGCGCTATTTCAATGATCAACAATCACGTTGACTTCGATGGCACAGATGCGCCGGTCCCGTTTTTAATCTCCTGTGTTTGTGTTTTTCCTCCCGAAAGCTGCTATCGGCAGAAGAGAAGGAATTGATCACAAACTGCATTTCAGAAGGGTGAACCTGGGGGCTTAGCGATGAGAGGACATCCGAGCCACACACACACACACCCATCCCAACGCCCGCCCAATCTGCTTATCCAGATTACGAAGCAACTAGCAGCTGCATTCGCATTGCCTGCTAAACTTGGTTAGTTTTAACCTGGATTAGTTTCCAAAGAATTTAGTATCTTGAACAAGTGCTGCCTATTAGCTCGACGGACGACTCGTGCATTATTGCACAGACTCCAAAAAATGGATTCATTCACAGGCTGTCTAATCCCAGGCTGCTGTAGATTATTTTTGTGAATTGCAATTAAGCGGCTCAGCGGGTCAGAGCGTCATAAGAGATTCAGCACCGGAGCATCTCCTGAAGGCAAACTGCGTTCCCAGGATAGAGAGACTTTTTTTTGGGGGGGGGAGATCTTTCTTGTTATTGTCCTCCTGTTCTTTTTCCGGTAACAATTTTGTCCCCCCCCCCCCCCCGGCCTGATTTATGAAGGCCAGAGAGAAGTAAATAAATACAGGGAGAAAAAAGGAACGGACAGATCCTTGATTGGCAAAACAACTTGTTTGCAAAGCTGGTCCTTTGGACTTTTGACTCCAGAGGAGACGGGGGTGTGTGAGAGGGAGTCATTTCCTTTTTCGGTCCAGGATGGCAAAATAAACTGGATTGGTCTTGGGTGCAAATCCAATATTTTCCAGCTTCAGCTGGTTTTCTCTCCTGAGTTTCCTCAGGAGAGGCAGGGGTGAACAAGGACTTCTTACTCAAAGGGCGAACCGTGCGCACTCCAATCCATGGGTCAGTGGTCACATTGGCCGAGGGACTGCTGCACACAATTCAGCCAAACTCCTGCTGCAGCTGGATCCAGATGCCACAGACGGCATGATATTGACGGGGAGATTACATGGCAATAGCTCGTGGTGTTGGGTTGAACTCAGCATGATAGGACCTCGTAGACGACCCACACTCTGCCAAGGACTTGGAGTCCTCATCTCAAACAATCTAAGCCCCAGAGCTCACTGTAACAGCATTGCCAAAAAGGCATTAAGAGTTGTTAACCTAATTTTGCAAAGCTTCTTCTCCGGTAACATTGTGCTGCTAATTAAGGCATACAAAACCTTTGCCAGACCAGTCCTCGAATACAGCTCATCTGCCTGGAATCCACACTGTATATCGGACATTAATACGAGCGAGCGAGTCCAGAGGTATTTCGCGAGAAGAGTCCTCCACTCCTCTGCTCACAACAGAATCCCTTATGCCACCAGGCTCAAAATTTTGGGCTGGGACAACCTGGAACTACACCGCCTATGGTCTGACCTAAGAATAGTACATAAAATTGTCTGCTACAACATCCTACCTGTCAAGGACTACTACCACAATAACACACAGGCAAACAATAGATACAAACTCAAGGTAAACTGCTCCAAACTCGATTGCAGAAAATACGACTTAAGCAACAGAGTGGTCAACGCCTGGAATCCTCTACCTGACTGTTGTTACATCCTCAAACCCCCCCACAGCTTCAACCTCAAACTGTCCACCGTGGACCTCACCCCATTCCTAAGAGGTCCGTAAAGGGGGCGTGCATAAGCGCACCAGCGTGCCTTCTGTCCCTGTCCTACTGTCCCCATTTATTTGTACCCATTTCCTGTGTTTATGTCCATGTTTATACTTATACCTGTTATCTCGTACACGTTTGACAAAATAAGTAAATAAATAAACAAATGAATGTTCTCAGAGTTCGAATCAGACTCAGAGAGTTGGAAGGGTGCTTGGAGGTCTTCTAGTCCAACCCCTTGCACAGGCAGGAGGAGGCCCTACCTATACTACTTCAGAAAAAAAAAATCCTGGAAACTAGGCAGTGGAGGAAGGTAGACAGTGGTGAGTTTCAAATATTTTTGGAACTTTTTCTGTAGGTGTGGCCTGCTTTCCAGGTCCACTGGTGGAACCTCTTCTAACCGGTTCGGTAGATTTGATGAACCAGTTCTACCGAATAGGTGCGAACTGGTAGGAACCCACCTCTGAAGGTAGAGGTGGGGAAAATACTTAGATTGAATGCCAGGAAGCAGTGCCGAAAGAGATAAAGGTCTTAGAGAGAATTCCTGTAGCCATTCTTCTTATGTTTTTGTCTCCATTCCCCTAATCATCTTTGTTGCTCTTCTCTGCATCCTTTCTAGAGTCTCACCAAGGTGTGTTGTATTTTGCAGCTTCATGTATGATTCATGTATGATGAATCTGGATACAGACAGGAGGTTGTACAATTAGCCTTGTGGTGCAATCAGAACAATCTTGAACTAAATACACCCAAAACCATAGAAATGGTGGTAGGTTTTAGGAGAAACCCTCTTATACTACCACCTCTTGCAATACTAGGGAACTCAACAGTAGAGACCTTCAGGTTTCCAGGTTTATCCTGGACATAAATTATTTCGACTTCTGCCCTCAAAACGACACTATAGGGCACTGCACACCAGAACAACTAGACACAAGGACAGCTTTTTGTGACTATAACCATGTTGGTTGTATCACTACGCTTTATGTTGTTTTTATTTGTTTCCTAGTACGATTTGATTGCTTATTAGTAGCAATAGCAATAGCAGTTATTTGTATTTGTATTTGTATTTACTTGTCTTGTATACCGCCCACTCCCGAAGGACTCCGGGCGGCTCACAATAGACAAGGGAAGGGGAATAACTAGACAAAGACAACACTTTAAAAAAAAATGCGACATTCACAGTTTCCGTGGGGCTGGATGTTTCACAAGCCCCCCGGCCTGCTGGAGCAGCCAGGACTTGGTGGCTTTGCGGAAGGCCGGGAGGGTAGTAAGGGTCCGGATCTCGACGGGGAGGTCATTCCAGAGGGCTGGAACTGCAACAGAGAAGGCTCTCCCCCGGGGGGTCGCCAGCCGACATTGGCTGGCGGATGGAATCCGGAGGAGACCTAACCTGTGAGATCTGATCGGTCTATGGGAGGTAATTGGCAGGAGGCGGTCTCTCAGGTACCCAGGTCCGATGCCATGTAGGGCTTTATAGGTAGCGACAAGCACCTTGAAGCGGATTCGGAGACTAATGGGTAGCCAGTGCAGCTCGTGGAGGATAGGTGTGACGTGGGTGTACCTGGGTGCACCCACAATCGCTTGCACGGCTGCGTTCTGGACTAACTGAAGTCTTCGAACACTCTTCAAGAGCAGCCCCATGTAGAGCGCATTACAATAACCCAGTCTTGAGGTCACAGTTAGACTTATATACCGCTTCATAGGGCTTTCAGCCCTCTCTCACCTTTGAGCCAAGGTGGCGCAGTGGTTAAATGCAGCACTGCAGGCTACTGCTAGATCAGCAGGTCAGCGGTTCAAATCTCACCGGCTCAGGGTTGACTCAGCCTTCCATCCTTCCGAGGTGGGTAAAATGAGGACCCAGATTGTTGGGGGCAATATGCTGACTCTCTGTAAATCGCTTAGAGAGGCCTGAAAGGCCTATGAAGCGGTATATAAGTCTACTGCTATTGCTATTGCTCTAAGCGGTTTACAGAGTCAGCATATTGCCCCCACAGTCCGGGTCCTCATTTCACCCACCTCGGAAGGATGGAAGGCTGAGTCAACCTTGAGCCGGTGAGATTAGAACCGCTGAACTGCAGATAACAGTCAGCTGAAGTGGCCTGCAGTACTGCACCCTAACCACTGCGCCACCTCGGCTCTCACCTATGACTATTACTAAGTGTTGTGTCTTATTATTCTTGATGAATATATTTTATTTTTCTTTATGTACACTGAGAGCATTTGCACCAAAGACGAAATTCCTTGTGGGTCCAATCACATCTGGCCAATGAAGGATTCTATTCTATTCTATTCTATTCCATTCCCCATTCTCTTTCCTATATTCCATTCCATTCCATTCTTTCTTTTCCATTCCATTCCATTCACATTCCCTATTTTCTTTCCTATATTCTATTCTATTCTATTCTATCCTGATTCTGTTCCATTCCATTCTATTCCCATTCCCCATTCTCTTTCCTATATTCTATTCTATTCTATTCTATTCTATTCTATTCCCCATTCTCTTTCCTATATTCTATTCTATTCTGATGCTATTCCACTCTATTCTATTCCCATTCCTCATTCTCTTTCCTATATTCTATTCTATTCTATTCTGTTCTGTTCCATTCTATTCTAAATATAATCTATTCCTAGTCTGCTCTGCTCTATTCTATTCTATTCTAATTCTATTCTATTCTATTCTACTCTACTCCATTCCTATTTCCTATTCTATTCTATTATTTTAGTTTCTATTCTATTTTATTCTAATTGTATTCTATTCTATATTCCTATTCTATTCGAATTCTATTCTAATTCTAATTGTATTGTATTCTAATTCCAATTCCAATTCTATTCTATTCTGTTTTCTATTCTATTCTGCAAATGACAAATTAATCAGTAAGCAAATTAACCCACTCAGCCCGCAAACGCTCTCTTTATTTCTATTCTCAGCCCTTCTGAGAATTGCTGAGTTTTACTCATGGATGGACAGAGATCTTAGTGGAATGCTTTAAAAAAAAAAATCTAGGTCAGCCACGGCCTCCTTGTCACAAAACCTTGGCAGTTGCCATTCAAAAGTACAAGTACAAGGAACACTGTATTTAACTTGTCTTTTTATCTGGGTCTAAGGCTGTAAAAATTCCTAAATATGGAGAGGGTTTTTTGTGGGTTTTTTTAAAATGTCTTCCTGCAAGCCTGATAAAGAATTAATGTCCCTCAAAGGTTGCTCAGTTTTCCAACAGTTTCTCTGGGTTCACCCATCATCAAAACCTACAACCTGGGGAGAATGGAATGGAATAGGAATGGAGAGTAGAGAATAGAGTAGAGTATAGTATAGTAGAGTAGAGTAGAGTAGAGTAGAGTAGAATAGAATAGAATAGAATAGAATAGGAATATATGCAGTAATAGACTAAAGTAGAATAGAACAGAAAAGAATAAAATAGAATAGGAATATAGAGTAGAGTAGAGTAGAGTAGAATAGAATAGGAATATAGAATAGAATAGAGTAGAGTAAAGTAGAATATAATAGAAAAGAATAGAATACAATAGAATAGGAATATAGAGTAGAGTAGAGTAGAGTAGAGTAGAATAGAATAGAATAGAATAGAATAGAATAGAATAGAATAGAAATATAGAGTAGAGTAGAGTGGAGTAGAACATAATAGAATAGAATAGAAATATAGAGTAGAGTGGAGTAGAATAGAATAAAATAGAATAGGAATATAGAATAGAATAGAGTAAAGTAGAATATAATAGAAAAGAATAGAATAAAATCGAATATAGAATAGAGTAGAATAAAATAGAATAGAAATATAGAATAGAGTAGAATAGAATAAAATAGAATAGAATATAAATATAGAATAGAGTAGAGTGGAGTAGAATAGAGTAGAATAAAATAGAATAGGAATATAGAATAGAGTAGAATAGAATAGAATAGAATAGAATAGGAATATAGAATAGAGTAGAATAGAATAGAATAAAATAAAATAAAAGAATAGGAGAATAGAATAGAATAGAATAGAATAGAATAGAATAGAATAGAATAGAATAGAATAGAATAGAATAGAATAGAATAGAATAGAATAATCTAAAAGGGACCTTGGAGGTCTTCTAGTCCAACCCACTGCCCAAGCCGGAGACCCTACACCATTCCAGACAAATGGTCCCAGAAGCTTCTTCAGCTCTTGCCATTGATTAATTGCTCTTCAATCAGAGCTGAAGAAGCTTCTTGGCGGAGAAGCGAAACGTCTTCAAAGAAAAACCAGAAAGTCTCTTTTGCCTCTTGGAAAAAAAGCGCTTTGGGACAATTCTGCATTCTGTTCCCAGGTCTCCCTGAAGGCTGGTTTGATCCATTCCTGGCATCTCTGGTTTCGGTCCGGGCTGCCTCCCCAGGGCCATCGTTTTGTTCTCCCATTCCCATATTTCTCTTTGCTGCTCTACATTTCTTTGACACACACACACACACACACACACACACACACACACACACACACACACACTGCATTTTACAACAAGAGGCCCACAAAGCACACATACTGAAAGATGGCAGATGTGGCCATCCCTCGCTTGATGCTGCCTAGGACTGCATTAGCTTTTTTTGCAGTTGTGGCACCCTGCTGGCTCATGCTTAAGTGGTTGTTCATTAGGATTCCTACATCCTTCTCACACTTACTGCTATTGAGCAAGGCACCACCTATTCTACACCTGTGCATTTGGTTTTTCCTGCTTTAAGAGTAGCACCTTGCTTTTGTCACCAATGAACTGCCTCTCGTGGGCAAACCTGTATAGTTCAACCTGCCCTGAATGACAGCATTTTTAACAGTTATTTTCCACCACTGCCGGTTTTTGCCAGATGGCAGACGGGAAAAAGCTTGGCTGACAAAATATAAAGGAAGATCCGTTGTTCTGACCTAGGCTTCCTGAGACAGTAAAAAGCACACGCTTAGTCCCCCAAACTCCTCTTTTATTTCGACGGCTGTGAATTATGTTCATTCACAGCCCGTAATGAGTCACAAATAGTTTGTAAAGAGTCTGACAGAAGTCTGCCAAAGTCTTTCGGGATAAGGCTGAGAAGCCCCCACCTTTATCTCCCTTGAAATGCTGCCAAAGACTTAATTGGCAATTAGCTTGGCAAGGCCACATGAAGCACAGAGTCAAAATGGAGATTTAGACTTGAAACAGACCAGCACGAACCAAGTTGCTTCCTGCAAAGGCTCACGTCCGTTTGCTCCTCTTTTATGTCCTATGGGAGGGGCCAATCACCTCCGAGCCTTACTCTCAAGTCATATAGCAATAGCAATAGCAATAGCAGTTAGACTTATATACCGCTTCATAGGGCTTTCAGCCCTCTCTAAGCGGTTTACAGAGTCAGCATATTGCCCCCAACAACAATCCGGGTCCTCATTTTACCCACCTCGGAAGGATGGAAGACTGAGTCAACCTTGAGCCGGTGAGATTTGAACAGCCGAACTGCAGAACTGCAGTCAGCTGAAGTAGCCTGCAGTGCTGCATTTAACCACTGCGTCACCTCGGCGTCATCCCTTTTGTCTTATCTGTTCTTGCCTTCTGGCAGCTCTGTACATGCACACACTGGGAACAGGCTCCCCCTGTTCCTCTGACTCGCTGGTGTCCAACTCTGGAGGCTCCGGAGGCAGCTCATAACTTCCAGATGGCCCCTGGACCCCTCTCTGCCTCCAATGCAGAGTCCTCATCAGAGCCTCCCCCGAACTCCAGGACTGGCCCATGTTCCTCCCCAACCTCCTCACTGTCCGACTCTGCTGCCAGCTCTGCAGACCGCTGGCAGACCACAACATATTATTATATATTTCATTCATTAAACATGAAACTCAGCCAACTGAACATTCAAAAATGCATTACAGATACCATTAACTGGTGCTAATGTTTGATACGGGTTGCTGCCAGCATCCTAGGTATCAACCAAGGACCTTCTTAAAATATAAGATGTTCCGAGTAGCGCAGTTTTTTGCAGTTTCGCTGGGGTTATTGCCGGAAGCTGCAATTTGTGGATGTATCTTGTGAAATTCTTGGACATGGTGCCAAGTGCCCCAAAGATAGTGGGTATCCCTGTTACATGTTTCATCCATAGCCATGTAGTTTCGATGGCCAGGTCGCAATATTTCGTGATTTTTTCCAATTCTTTTTCTTTGACTCTGGCATCTCCAGGAGCAGCAATATCAATAAACTGTACACTTTGACCCTCCACAACCGGGATATCTGGCGTGTTGAGCTCCAAATGACGATCCGTTTGTATTCGAAAGTCCCACCAGATCTTCACCTTCCCATTCTATTGTTTCTATTTTATCTTCTAATTTTCTATTCTATTCTGCATTCTATTATTCTATTCTCTATCTATTCTATATTCTGTTCAAACTGTTCTCTAACTATTCTATATTCTATTCCATCCTATTCAGTATTCTATTAGATTCCATTCCATTCTATTCTATTTTGTATTTTATTCTCTATTCTGTTCCATGCAGTACCATGCCATGCCATTCTATTTTCTATTTTGGTTGACTCAGTTTTCCATCCTTCCCAGCTCCATAAAATGAGGATCCAGATTGTGGGGTGCAAGAGGCTGACTCTGTAAACCGCTTAGAGAGGGCTGAAGAAGAGGTATATAAATCAAAGTGCTGTGGCTATTCCTGTTCCTATTCTAGCTGTGGGTCGCAGAGCTTAGAATACAGAATTACAGACTAACTCTGCCCACTGCCAGCAGTTCAACCCTGACCAGCTCAAGGTTGACTAAGCCTTCCATCCTTCCAAGGTGGGTAAAGTGAGGACCCCAAATTGTAGCCATGTATGTGCTTCAACATATGAGGCCTCTGTCATGTGGGATGCCAGGCAAATACTCACCGAGCCTCTGCTTTCTCGTGTAGGATCCTATTGTATGAGCCGTGGTGGCGCGGTGGTTAGGATGGAGTATTGAAGGCTGACTCTGCCCACTGCCAGCAATTCGATCCTGACCGGCTCATGATTGACTCTTCCTTCATTCTGAGGTCTGTAAAATGAGGACCCAGATTGTTGGGGGGCGAAGAGGCTGACTCTGTAAACCGCTTAGGGAGGGCTGTAAAAGTACTATGAAGCGGTATATAAGTCAAGTGCTCTTGCTATTTTCCTCCCTCCCTCCCTCCCTTCCTGTTTTCCCAGTGGTTAGAGTGCAGTATTGCAAACTAATCCTGCTGACTGCCAGCAGTTCAATCCTGACCGGCTCAAGGTTGATTCAGCCTTCCATCCTTCCAAGATTGGTAAAATGAGGACCCAGGTTGTTGGGGGCAAGGGGCTGATTCTGTAAACTGCTTAGAGAGGCCGAGAAAGGACTGTGAAGCGGGATATAAGTTTAAGTGCCATTCCTTCCTCCCTCCCTCCCTCCCTCCTAAAGGTTGACTCAGCCTTCCATCCTTCTGAGGTGGGTAAAATGAGGACCCAGATTGTTGGGGGCAAGAGGCTGACTTAGAGGGAGCTGTAAAGGCTTTGTGAAGTGGCATATAAGACCAAGTGCTACTGCTATTGTCCTTCCTTCCTTCCTTCTTCTTAAAAGTTGACTCAGCCTTCCGTCCTTCCGAGATGGGTAAAATGAGGACCCAGATTGTTGGGGGCAAGAGGCTGACTCTGTAAACTACTTAGAGAGGGCTGGAAAGCACTGTGAAGCGAGATATGTCTGCTATTCCTTCCTTCCTTCCTTCCTTCCTTCCTTCCTTCCTTCCTTCCTTCCTTCCTTCCTTCCTCCTAAAGGTTGACTCAGCCTTCCGTCTTTCCGAGGTGGGTAAAATGAGGACCCAGATTGTTGGGGGCAAGAGGCTGACTTAGAGAGGGCTGTAAAGGCTTTGTGAAACGGCATATAAGACTAAGTGGTATTGCTGCTCCTTCCTTCCTTCCTTCCTTCCTTCCTTCTTCTTAAAGGTTGACTCAGCCTTCCGTCCTTCCAAGGTGGGTAAAATGAGGACCTAGATTGTTGGAGGAAAGAGGCTGACTCTGTAAACTACTTAGAGAGGGCTGGAAAGCACTGTGGAGCGAGATATGTCTGCTATTCCTTCCTTCCTTCCTTCCTTCCTTCCTTCCTTCCTTCCTTCCTTCCTTCCTCCTAAAGGTTGACTCAGCCTTCCGTCTTTCCGAGGTGGGTAAAATGAGGACCCAGATTGTTGGGGGCAAGAGGCTGACTTAGAGAGGGCTGTAAAGGCTTTGTGAAACGGCATATAAGACTAAGTGGTATTGCTGCTCCTTCCTTCCTTCCTTCCTTCCTTCCTTCCTTCCTTCCTTCCTTCCTTCCTTCTTCTTAAAGGTTGACTCAGCCTTCCGTCCTTCCAAGGTGGGTAAAATGAGGACCTAGATTGTTGGAGGAAAGAGGCTGACTCTGCAAACTACTTAGAGAGGGCTGGAAAGCACTGTGGAGCGAGATATGTCTAAGTGCTATTCCTTCCTTCCTTCCTTCCTTCCTTCCTTCCTTCCTTCCTTCCTTCCTTCTAAAGGTCGACTCAGCCTTCCGTCCTTCCAAGATTGGTAAAATGAGGACCCAGATTGTTGGGGGCAAGAGGCTGACTTAGAGAGGGCTGTAAAGGCTTTTTGAAGCAGCATATAAGTCTAAGTGGTATTGCTGTTCCTTCCTTCCTTCCTTCCTTCCTTCCTTCCTTTCCTTCTTCCTTCTTCTTAAAGGTTGACTCAGCCTTACGTCCTTCAGAGGTGGGTAAAATGAGGACCCATATTGCTGGGGGCAAGAGGCTGACTCTGTAAACCGCTTAGAGAAAGCTGGAAAGCACTGTGAAGCAGGATGTGTCTTAGTGTTATTCCTTCCTTCCTTCCTAAACATTGACTCAGCCTTCCGTCCTTCCGAGGCGGGTAAAATGAGGACCCAGATTGTTGGGGGAAAGAGGCTGACTCTGTAAACCGCTAAGAGAGGGGCTGCAAAGCACTGTGAAGCGGGATATAAGTCTAAGCGCTATTGCTAAGCGCTATTCCTTACAGAAAGCTGGCAGAGGGCATTGGAAATGGTGACCATACGACCATATCTGGCTGCAGCACCGCAGCACCGCAATGTTGCCAAATTTCAATCCTTTATGGTTGCTCCCCAATTTTGGATGTATTCTGCACATCAGCCCATCTGGGATACGTTAATTCAAAAAATGGCTGCTCTTAAGACGCACCGTTTCACCCAATGAAAAGTCAACAGATACGCAGCATGCTTTTTTTTTTTTTCCCATGAATATTTGGGATGCCTCCAGAAGCCAATGCGAAACGCCCTCTGCGAATTCACGAAACGCCCAGGCTGCACGGCATGGAGAGGAAGGTTATGATCGTGCTCATGTTGTAATTTCCATGCTTTTCTGAAACAAGCAAAAATACGGCAGCCTTCTCGTTTCATCAAAACAAAACCAGAGCAGATGGGATTGCTCAGTCGCATTTCGGGTTTCTCTGTGCTGTTTAACTTACAACAGTGTTTCTCAACCTTGGCAACTCTAAGATGTCCAGACTTCAACTCCCAGAATTCCCCAGCCAGCATTCGCTGGCTGGGGAATTCTGGGAGTTGAAGTCTGGACATCTTCAAGTTGCCAAGGTTGAGAAACACTGACTTACAATGACAGTATTATGGAAATCCAATTTTTTTTAAAAAAAGGATTGTGCTAATAATCACTGTTCATTTATCTATGCACAGTTAAGCATGTTATGAGGGGAGGGGGGAGGGGGAAATCACATATTGTAGGTAAAAGTATTCCTTAGCAGTTCCAGATTGGATAGCCTTATCTTTTCATAAAATCATCCCTGTTTACGGCTATTGTTTTGCAGTGGAATTAAGTGCTACGTAAAGAATCTGCAGCTAATGTTGGTCTGACCCAAGGGTGGGTTCCTGCCAGTTCTAACCTCTTCTATAGAAGAGGTTCCACAAATCTACCGTGCCGTTTAGAACTGGTTCCATTTCCCTCCCCCCGCCCGTCCGCACATCATCAAGATGAAGAGCGAGAGGAGGAATTCTGGGAGTTGAAGTCCACGAGTCTTAAAGCTGTCATGTTTGAACACCCCTGGGGTTTTTTTTCTCAATGGTTAGGGGTGCAAGGGTCTTGTAACTTGACAGCTTTAAGACTTGCGTGCTTCAAATGCCAGAGTTCCTGAGTCAACATGACTGGAGGAGGAATTCTGGGAGTTGAAGTCCACAAGTCTTAAAGCTGTCAAGTTTGAACACCCCGGGTTTTTTTTCTCTAAAGGGTTAGGGGTGCAAGGGTCTTGTAACTTGACAGCTTTAAGACTTGCATGCTTCAATGCCAGAGTTTCTGAGCCAACATGACTGGAGGAGGAATTCTGGGAGTTGAAATCCACAAGTCTTAAAGCTGTCAAGTTTGAACACCCCTGGTGTTTTTTTTTCTAAAGAGTTAGGGGTGCAAGGGCCTTGTAACTTGACAGCTTTAACATTTGAATGCTTCAAATGCCAGAGTTTCTGAGCCAACATGTTGGTTGCTAAGCAAGAGCGTTGTTAAGTGAGTTTCACCACATTTTACAAGTTGGCCACGCCCACCCAGTCACATGGCTGACAAGTCACTCCCAACCGGTCACATGGCTGGCAAGCCACTCCCACCCAGTCACATGGCTTGCAAGCCACTCCCACAAAGCAGGCAACACCTACAGAAGAGGTTCTAAAAAATTTTGAAACCCACCACTGGTCTGACCTCTTTGTTTCTTTTGTTCTTTTGTTCTTTCTTTCTTTCTTTCTTTCTTTCTTTCTTTCTTTCTTTCTTTCTTTCTTTCTTTCTTTCTTTCTTCCTTCCTTCCTTCCTTCCTTCTTTCTTTCCTTTCTTTCACGTATCATAGAATTGTTGTGAGGTAGTCCTCAGTTTACAATCACAACTGAGCCTGAAATTGATGCTGCTGAGCAAGGCGATGGTTAACTGAATGTTGTCCTATTTTACGACCTGTCATTGACAGATTAACACAGTTGGAAGGGACCTTGTAGGTCATCTAGTCCAACCCTCCACCCAAGCAGGAGACTCTACACCATTTTTGAAAGCCCACTCTGTTCTTGAAAGCTTCCAGTAATGAAGCTCCCACAACGTCTGAAGGCAACTTCTGTTTCATTGGTTGGAAGGGACCTTGTAGGTCATCTAGTCCAACCCCCCAAAGAGAGTTGGAAGGGTTAGGGTTAGAGTCATTTAGTCCAACCACCTGCCCAAGCAGGAGACCCTACACCATTTCCGACAGATGGCAGTCCAGTCTCTTCTTGAAAGCTTCCAGGGATGAAGCTCCCACAGCTTCTGTTCCATGGGTTGATGGTTCTCCCTGTCAGAAAATTCCTCCTTGTTTCCAGGTTGAATCTCTCCTTGGTCAGTTTCCATCCATTCTTCCTTCTCTGGCCTTCAAAGGTGCTATGGAGAACAACTTGACCCCCTTCCTCCTCTCTGTGGCAGCCCCTCAAATATTGGAAGATGCTCTCTTGTCTCCCCTGGTCCTTCTCTTCACTTGTCCTGCCACAGTTGTTAATCAAATTATTGCAGCTGTTAAATTAGTCACCCGGTCATTAAGTGAATCTGGCTTCCCCATTGACTTGGCTTGTCAGAAGGTCACAAAAGGGGACACTGCAACCATCATAAATATGAACCAATTGCCAAGCATCCAAATTTTGATCGGGTGACCATGGGAATGCTGCTCGGGTCGTAAGTGTGAAAAACGGATACAAGTCACTTTTTCTGGTGCCGTTGTAACTTCGGTCACTAAATGAACTGTTGTAAGTCGAGGACTGCCTATATTCTGCTGCCTAGTGCTGATGACTTGAGCCTGGCAGCTGAAGCTCCCCATTTTGTTCCAGACAATTTCTGGAATATATTGTTCCTGGTATTGATTTTTGCTGCCGTAATTCTCCAGCCACTGGTATCCGAATATAGATCTTTTTAACATTCATATTTTATTGTGTTTGCTCATCTAGGTGAAATGTTAATAAATATATATTGCTTGTTTGTGTATGGCATGCCGTACGCTAAATAAATTAATCCACAGGCGTAGTTGCTACAATGCCTAAGTAGGAAAAGAAGCAAGCAAATGTTTTAACTATCTCTTGCAGTGTCATCCTCAAAGATTCCGGGTGGGAAAATGAGGTCCCTTTTACGACGGGCTCAGGAATTCTGGGAGTTGAAGTCCACAAGTCATAAAGGGAGTCATCATGGATTAAGAGAGTTGGAAGGGACCTTGTAGGTCATCTAGTCCAACCCCCGCCATAATTTAGAGGTCTCTTTGATTCTTGCTTATATTGCTTTTTCAACTATACTGCAGATTAAGACTGTTTTTTCCCCCCTAAATTATTGGCTGGGACTGCAACTCCCAGAATTCTGAGCTGGGACTACAACTCCCATGATTCCTAGCCTGGAGAGATGCGACTTGGGAATTGCAGTCCTCGACTGGAGGCTGTGAGTGAGAAGGCCATAGATAGTCCTCCGCTTACAACCATTCGTTTAATGGCCAAACAGTAGTGAAAACAGGTGACATGCGGCCGTTGTTCACACTTACGACCCACTGCAGCATTCACGTGATTGGGATTCGGATGCTTGGCAATTGACTCATAGTTACAACACCTGCAGCGTCCTGGGGGGGTCATGGGATCCCAGGGGAAGTGAATCTGGGAAGCCAGATTCACTTAACGACCATGTGACTAGCTTAACGGCAGTGATGTACGTAATAAATGTGGCCGGGAAAGTTCGTATAAATGTGGCAAAACTCCCTGAACCAATGTCTTGCTGGACAAAATGAATTTTGGGCTCGATTGTGGTCGTAAGTCGGGGACTAGCTATATACTATCGGTTGCACAGGTCATGATTCTGTGATTTTTCCAAGGGGGGGGGGTTGCAACACCTTTGGCTGGGGAGGATGGGTAATGCAGATGGACTGCCCCAGAGGAGCCCGTGGGACCGGCTGGGGAAGGTGAGTGTTGTAGGTGGATGCCGAGAGCAGCCTTGTGGGATTGGCTGGGGAGGATGGGTGATGTTGCTGGATGCCCTGACAACAGTCCCATGGGATCGGATGGGGAGGATGGGTGCTATAGCTGCAGGCCCAGAAAACAGCACCATGGGAACAGCTGCGGAGGATGGGGGATGCAGCTGCATGCCCCAAAGAGCAGCGCCATGGGATCAGCTGGGGAGGATGCGTCCTGCAGCCGGATGCCTAGAGGAGCCCCATGGGATCGGCTGGGGAGGATGGGTCCTGCAGCCGGATGCCTAGAGGACCCCCATGGGATCGGCTGGGGAGGATGGGTCCTGCAGCCGGATGCCTAGAGGGGCCCCATGGGATCGGCTGGGGAGGATGGGTCCTGCAGCCGGATGCCTAGAGGGGCCCCATGGGATCGGATGGGGAGGATGGGTCCTGCAGCCGGATGCCTAGAGGGGCCCCATGGGATCGGCTGGGGAGGATGGGTCCTGCAGCCGGATGCCTAGAGGGGCCCCATGGGATCGGCTGGGGAGGATGGGTCCTGCAGCCGGATGCCTAGAGGAGCCCCATGGGATCGGCTGGGGAGGATGGGTCCTGCAGCCGGATGCCTAGAGGAGCCCCATGGGATCGGCTGGGGAGGATGGGTCCTGCAGCCGGATGCCTAGAGGAGCCCCATGGGATGGGATGGGGAGGATGGGTGATGCAGCTGGATGCCTAGAAGAGTCCCATGGGATCGGCTGGGGAGGATGGGTGATGCAGCTGGACGCCTAGAGGAGTCCCATGGGATTGGCTGGGGAGGATGGGTCCTGCAGCCGGACTCCCAGTTGAGGACGGGCGCTTCTCCCTTCCCTCCCTCTCTCTCTCTCTCTCTCTCTCTCTCTCTGGGAGGGGCGGCGATGACATCACCTCTGCCGGAGCCTGACGCAGCTTCTATTTTTAGGCGGCCAATGGGAGGGACCGCGCAGGGGTCACGTGAGCGCGGGGCAGGTGGCTGAGCCGGGAAAGGCGCGGGCGCGCGCACGCGGGTGGAAGGAGGGGGGGGCAGGAGAGGGAGAGCGAGCCGGCGCCAGAGCGGCGCGCGCGTGCCCGACCGCCCGACTCCTGGGCTCCGTTGCCGCCTTCGCTGGTTTTGCTGCCGCCGCCGCCGCCGCCACCGCTACTGCTGCGACGCCCGCCGGGAGCCTCGCTCCGCACCTGCCCGCACCTGCCGGGGCTACGGGCGTCGCCTCCTCCGCCGCCTTCCCCGCGGCTGCTGCTGCTGCTGCTGCTGCTGGTCCCCCTGGGAAGGGGAAGGTCCGCGCCCCGCTCGGCTGATGCCTCCTTGAAGCTCGCCCGGCTGGGAGGAGGAGGAGGAGAAGCGGAGCCGCCTTGACCTTGCTGGGACAACCTGTTGGCCGCCTCTGGCAGGCGGAGGAAGAGGAAGGAAGGAGGGAGGAGGAGGGGGGGTCTCTGCTCTGCCGCCAGGCCGCTGCCCCACCGGTGAAGCCCCTTCATCCCTCTATCCATCCCTCCATTCATCCCTTCATCCATCCATCCTTCCATCCCTCATCCCTCTATCCATCCCTCCATCCATCCCTCATCCCTCTATCCATCCCTCCATTCTTCCCTCATCCCTCTATCCATCCCTCCATTCATCCCTCTATTCATTCCTCCCTCCATCCCTTCATCTATCCCTCCATCCCTCCCCTTCCAAAGGGTCTTCCCGCAGCCCCCTCTTGATGGGGAGGGGGTCCTGAGCCGGATGCCCAGACGGCCTGCAGCCCCCCTCCTCCCCTAATGTGACCCACTGCTGAGGACTCTGCTCACCTGCATCCTCCCTACCACCTCTACACACACCTGAGATTGGCAAGGAGCCAGACTGGGACTTGCGCCCCCCTCTCCCCTCCTCCGCCTTCCCTTCCCCAGGACAGGGGGATGGGGCTGCCGCTGCTGCATCCGGAGGGGATGCCCGACGCCCCCCTGCGAGATTAAGCAAAGCCGGACATCATCGCTTAAAACGGACGGACAGGCTGTCCCGCTTAACGACATGGAGACCAAAATCCCTCCGGCCGTCACGCCGACCAGCCCTTCGTCCCCTGGGTTGTCCCCGGTGCCTCCGCCGGATAAAGTGGACGGATTCTCCCGCCGGTCGCTCCGCCGGTCCCGCCAGAGACGGTCGCACAGTTCCTCCCAGTTCCGGTACCAGAGCAACCAGCAGGAGCTCACGCCTCTCCCACTGCTGAAAGGTAGGGCTGGGGAAGGAGTGGGGGGGGCTGGTTGGTCTGCTGGACTTTGGATCCTCGCCCCATGAATTGGGGCTTGGTCAGATGCCCCTCCTGGGTGCCAGTTTGATGCCTTGAGGCAGCCTTGCCAAGCTGTGTCCGGAGAGCCCTCCCCCCCCCCTCCGAGACAGGCCAAATAGGAGAGAGAACAGAATTGGAAGGGACCTTGGAGGTCATCTAGTTCAACCCCCTGCTCAAAACTAGACCGCTTCCCAAAACGAATCCTGCATTGGCTCTGCAGAACTTGGCCGAATAAACTGTGGCTTGCTTATTTCTGAGACCCCCTTGAAGGTCCAGTAGCTTGTTAATGTTGGCTTGTGCTGTACAGTTTTGGGTTGTTTCATAAAGTAAAACTGCGGGTAATTTATATTTTTCCTACGTTAATCCTGCCTCTATTCTTTTTTTTACAAATGGAAGGCAAGGGGGTTGGACTACAAGACCTCCAAGGTCCCTTCCAACCTTATTATCCTAGGTTCTAAGGCAGCAAGCATGCCTAAACGCTCCTCCTATTTTCCCCACAACAGCCCTGCGAGGTGGGCTGGGCAGAGAGAGAAGGACTGGTTCAAAGCAACCCAGCTGGCTTTTGGGCCTAGAGACGGGACTAGAACTCCCTGTCTCCTGGTTATCTGCAGGCAATAAATAAACAAACCAGAGCTATTCATTTGACAACTTTATTTATGTATTAGGGTGTATTTTTACTTCCTCCGTTCCTTCCTTCCTTCCTTTATTCCTTCTTTCCTTCCTCCATTCCTTCCTTCCTTCCTCTATTCCTTTCTTCCTCTGTTCCTCCCTCCCTCTATTTTTTCCTTCCTTCCTTCCTCCCTCTATCCTTCCTTCCTTCCTCCATTCCCTTCCTCCCTCTATTCCTTCCTTCCTTTCTTCCTTCCTCCCTCTATCCTTCCTTCCTTCCTTTCTCCATTCCCTTCCTCCCTCTATTCCTTCCTTCCTTTATCCCTCTATTCCTTCCTTCCTCTGTTCCTTCCTCCCTCTATTCCTTCCTTCTTTCCTCTATTCCTTCCTTCCTCTATTCCTTCCTTCCTCCATTCCTTCCTTCCTTCCTCTGTTCCTTCCTTCCTCCCTCTATTCCTTCCTTCCTCTAGTCCTTCCTTCCTCTATTCCTTTCTTCCTTCCTCTATTTTTATCCTGCTTTTATTACTGTATAAGTAATTGGAGGCAGAAATATCTAATTCAGGTGGTCCTCGAGTTACAACTGTTCATTTAGCGACCGTTCAGTTATAACGGCCCTGAAAAGCGGGACATAGGACTGTGACGTGACCATTATTCAGAGTTACAACCCTTTGCAGCATTCCCCCATGGTCATATGGTCAAAATTCAGAGGCTCGGCCACTGACTCATATTAATGACCGTTGCAGTTCCCCTGGTTCATGTCAGTCCCTCTTTTGCGACCTTCTGACCAGCAAAGTTAGTGGGGGAGACGGATTCACTTAACAACCAGGGTGACTAACTGAACAGCGGCAGCGATTCACTTAGCAACGGAGGCAAGAAAGGTCGTAAAATGGGGCAACGCTTGCTGAAATGTCTCGCTTAATAACATAAATGTTGGGTTCCATTGTGGTCGTAAGTCGAGGACTACATGTAGCCCCTCCTCCTCCTCTTCCCCCAATGGAGATTTCCACTTTGTGTTTTTAAAGCTCTCCTGGTGGGGAGATGTTGCCGGAATAATCTGCAATTCAGTAGCTGATGGGATCCATCTTCCCTCTTCACCAATTACAGGTCGTCCTCGACTTACGACGGTTCATTGAGTGACCGTTCCAAGTTACCATGGCCCTGAAAAAAAGTGTCTTAGGAGTGACCGAAGCTTATCACACAACCGTTTCCTCATTCCTGTGGTCGCGCGACTCAAAATTCAGGCCCTGGGCAACTGACTCATCATTATGACGGTCGCAGTGTCCCCGGGGTCACGTGGGGTCCCCTTTTCGCAAGCAAAGTCCACGGGGGAAGTCAGAATCACGGTCTAACTTGACAGCTCCAGTGATTCACTTAACGACTGTGGCAAGGAAAGTCGTAGAATGGGGCAATGGAAAATAGCAATAGCGCTTTGACTTCACAGTGCTTTCTCGCCCTCTAAGCGGTTTGCAGAGTCAGCCCCTTGCCCCCAACAATCTGGGTCCTCGTTTTATCGATCTTGGAAGGACAGAAGTGTGAGTCGACCTTGAGCTGGTCAGGATTGAACTGCTGGCAGTGGGCAGAGTTAGCCTGCAATGCTGCATTCTAAAAGGAAGGAAGGAAGGAAGGAAGGAAGGAAGGAAGGAAGGAAGGAAGGAAGGAAGGAAGGAAGGAGAAATAGCAATAACAGACTTATATCCCACTTCACAGTGCTTTACAGCCCGCTCTAAGCGGTTTACAGAGTCAGCCCCTTGCCCCCAACAATTAGGATCGAACTGCTGGCAAGGGGCAGAGGTAGCCTGCAATACTGCCTTCTAGCAGGAAGTAAGGAAGGAAAAATAGCAATAGCACTTAGACTTATATCCCACTTCACAGTGCTTTCCAGCCCTCTCTAAGCGGTTTACAAAGTCAGTCTCTTCCTCATTTTACCAACTTTGGAGGTATGGAAGGCTGAGTCAACCTTGAGCGGGTCAGGATCAAACTACTGGCAGTCAGCAGAATTAGCCTGCAAATACTGCATTGTGCCCACTGGGAAGGGAAGGCGGGAGGGAGGAAAAATAACAATAGCCCTTAGACTTATATCCCGCTTCACAGTGCTTTCCAGCCCCCTCTAAGCGGTTTACAGAGTCAGCCTCTTACCCCCAACAATCTGGGTCCTCATTTTACCCACCTCAGAAGGACAGAAGGTGAGTTCGACCTTATTAAGTCGAACTCACTTAACAAAATGTTTCTCTTAGCAACATAAATTTTGGCCTCCATCGTGGTGCCCAAAATTTATTAACTTAAAATTATTCACTTTACTTAAAAATTAAGTGAACAACAATTGTAGTGCCAATTGCTAGGTTTTTTTTTAAGTGCCTTAGTGAAGTATGTTAGAACATAGAAACATAGGACTGGAAGGGACCTCAGAGGTCTTTCAGTCCAACCTCCTTGCCTTGCATCGGACGAATGGTTACCCAGTTATTTTTGAAAAAATTGAGTGATGGAGACCCCACACCTTCTTGGAGGAAAGCTGTTCCCACTGCCAGGAATTTCCTCCTTAGTTCTAGGTTGCTTCTCTCCTTGATTAGTTTCCATCCGTTGTTTCTTCTGCTGCCGTCTGGTGCTTTGGCGAATAGCTTGACTCCCTCTTCTTTGGGAGAAGATATCTCTTTTAAACACGTAATGTTGTATGTCATAGTTATAGGCATTATCTTCAAATATTGGAAGATGCTCTCCTGTCTCCCCTGGTCCTTCTCCTCCCTAGACTAGCCAGGCCCAGTTCCTGCAACCGTTCTTCGTATGTTTTAGCCTCCAGTCCCCTCATCATCCTGGTTGCTCTTCTCTGCACCCTTTCTGGAATCTCAAGATCCTTTACAGATTAACAGAGTTAGAAGGGACCTTGTAGATCATCTAGTCCAACCCCCTGCCCAAGCAGGAGCCCCTACACCATTTCTATCCAGTCTCTTCTTGAAAGCTTCCAGGGATGAAGCTCCCACAACTTCTGAAGGCAACTTCTGTTCCATGGGTTGATTGTTCTTCCTGTCAGGAAATTCCTCCTTATTTCTAGGTTGAATCTCTCCTTGGTCAGTTTCCATCCATTATTCCTTCTCTGGCCTTCAGGAACTTTGGAGAATAGCTTGACCCCCTCCTCCTCTCTGGGGCAGCCCCTCAAATATTGGAAGATGCTTTCCTGTCTCCCCTGGTCCTTCTCTTCCCTAGACCAGCCAGGCCCAGTTCCTGCAACCGTTCATCGGATGTTTCAGCCTCCAGTCCCTTAATCATCTTTATTGCTCTTCTTTCCAGAGTCTTAATATCTTGTTTTAACAAAGTCTCAGTATGGCTCTGATTCAGCTACTAAAATAGATTTTTTTTAGGAAGGCAGCCTCTGAAACCTAGTTTTGGATAGCTTCATTCTTAGGAGAAACTTTCAAGAGTGGGACATCCGTTTTGCCTACAAGGGTTAGCTTCGCACAACGCTGTCGTCTAGGCTCAAAATGAAGTAGGGGGCTTTTTGATTCAGTGCATTTAGGAAGATTAACCTTTGATTTAGCCCGTTGTGTGAAACAGCCGTCAGGCTCGTATGAATGCAGCAATCGTGGTAACCAGAGTTTAGCATGTTGTGTGAAGGCAGCCAAGAAATTCCAACTCCCTCTTTTGACAGGATTCAGGAAAAGATGTTGAGGAAGTGCCTGATTTATTGGAGAGTCCAGAATCCTGCAGCCACACCGCTTAGGTTGGGCGAACAACCGGCAGAAATTGATAACACAACTTTGGCATTTTTGAGATGGGCATTAAATTAGTGAGCGCCGTAAAAGATTCGGAGGCCTTGATGCTTCCTGTGAAAAGGATCAGCCCGTAAGTAGGTGACAAAGGTAATCCTCATTGTGCAGCTCTCGTGAATGGATAATTTTAGAATAGAACAGAATAGAACAGAATAGAGAATTGGATAGAATAGAACAGAATAGAACAGAACAGAACAAAATAGAATAAAATAGAGAATTGGATAGAATGGAATAGAACAGAATAGAATAAAATAAAATAGAGAATTGGATAGAATGGAATAGAATAGAGAATTGGATAGAATAGAACAGAACGGAACAGAATAAAATAAAATAGAGAATTGGATAGAATGGAATAAAATAGAGAATTGGATAGAATAGAACAGAATAGAACAGAACAGAACAAAATAGAATAAAATAGAGAAGTGGATAGAATGGAATAGAACAGAATAGAATAAAATAAAATAGAGAATTGGATAGAATGGAATAGAATAGAGAATTGGATAGAATAGAACAGAATGGAACAGAATAAAATAAAATAGAGAATTGGATAGAATGGAATAGAATAGAGAATTGGATAGAATAGAACAGAATGGAACAGAATAAAATAGAATAAAATAGAGAATTGGATAGAACAGAATAGAATAAAATAAAATAGAGAATTCGATAGAATGGAATAGAATAGAGAATTGGATAGAATAGAACAGAACAAAATAGAATAAAATAGAGAATCGGATAGAATAGAATAGAATAGAGAATTGGATAGAACAGAATAGAATAAAATGAAGAATTGGATAGAATGGAATAGAATAGAGAATTGGATAGAATAGAACAGAACGGAAGAGAATAAAATAGAGAATTGGATAGAATAGAATAGAGAATTGGATGGAATAGAATAAAATAAAATAGAGAATTGGATAGGATAGGATAGGATAGAGGAATAGAATAGAATAGAATAGGAATATAACATATAGAATAAAATAGAGTTGGGAGGGACCTTGGAGGTCTTCTAGTCCAACCCCCTGTCTAGGCAGGAAATCCTATACCATTTCAGAGAGATGGCTATCCAACATCTTCTTAAAGACTTCCAGTGTTGGGGCATTCAGAACCTCTGGAGGCAATTTCTGTTCCACTGATTAATTGTTCTAACTGTCAGGAAATTTCTCCTTAGTTCTAAGTTGCTTCTCTCCTTGATTAGTTTCCCCCCTTTGCTTCTTGTCCTGCCCTCAGGTGCCTTGGAGAACAGCTTGACTCCCTCTTCTTTGGGGCAGCCCCTGAGATATTGGAAGACTGCTATCATGCCTCCCCTAGTCCTTCTTTTCATCAGACTAGACATACCCAGTTCCTGCAACCATTCTTTTATTGGGGCTTCCCCTAGGGAGATGTCTTGATTTAATGCCGCTTCCTGGGTCACAATCTTGAGAAGGTGGGTAAGAGAGGGGATGGCTGAGAAATCTTGGGTCAGAGTTCGGATCCTGGGGGAATAAAAACCTTAAATTATAGGTGTGTTTGCAGGAACTGGCCAGCTCGCATCTCGCATTTTCTCCAGCATCTTCTTACTTAAGGGAATATTTTCTAAGGCTCCTCCTGGGAGGAAGGCAGGGATTTGGCTAGGATGGGGGGGGGGGGGATGCCGTTATCGATTGCTAGTAAAAACGATAGGAAGGCAATCATTTTACTGATGGTCTCCTGGCCGAAACGCAAACCTTAATGATTGCTAAACAGCCGAAGAGCCATTAAAACTCATGACGTGTTTCAAAGAAAGGGCCGGGCGGATCAGGAAGAAATAACAAGGCTTACTAGCTATAAAAGAATTAAAAAAGCAAAGTAGCCACACATTTTAACACACACACACACACACACCACTCTAGAGCCATGCCCCACCCCAGCTGAACAATGATGTCAAAGGAGGATTCCATTGCCACAAAGTATTTTTTTTTAAAAAAAAAAAAATGAGAGAAACTTAAGAAAACATTTTGTGTTTTTTGGAGGCTGGAAGAAAAAAAACAAAAGGGAAATCAGAGGCTCCCCAAAGACCAAGAAACCCAAATGTGAAAAAGCAGATTTTTTTTCACCATTAAACCTTCCTCCTGTCTGTCTATTCATCTATCCATCCGTCTGTCCGTCTTTCTATTCTCCCTGTCCTTCTTTCCTTCCTCTATTCCTTCCTCCTTTCCTTTCTCTATTCCTTCCTTCCTACCTTCCTCTGTTCCTTCCTTCGCCTACTCCTTCCTCTATTCCTTCCTTCCTCTTTCTTCCTCCCTCCCTCCCTTCCTCCCGTCCTTCCTTCCTTCCTCTATTCCTTCCTTCCTACCTTCCTCTGTTCCTTCCTTCGCCTATTCCTTCCTTCCTCTATTTCTTCCTCCCTCCCTCCCATCCTTCCTTTCTCTATTCCTTCCTTCCTCTATTCCTTCCTTCCTCTATTCCTTCTTTCCTCTATTCCTTCCTCCATTCCTTCCTTCCTCTATTCCTTCCTACCTTCCTCTAATCTTTCATTTGCCTATTCCTTCCTTCCTGCCTCTATTCATTCCTTCCTCTATTTCTTCCTTCCTCCCGTCCTTCCTTCCTTCCTCTATTCCTTCCTTCCTACCTTCCTCTGTTCCTTCCTTCGCCTATTCCTTCCTTCCTCTATTCCTTCCTTCCTCTATTTCTTCCTTCCTCCCTCCCTCCCATCCTTCCTTTCTCTATTCCTTCCTACCTTCCTCTATTCCTTCGTTTGCATATTCCTTCCTTCCTTCCTCTATTCCTTCCTTCCTCTATTTCTTCCTCCCTCCCTTCCATCCTTCTTCCTCTATTCCTTCCTCCCTTCCTTCCTCTATTCCTTCCTCTATTCTTTCTTTCCTTCTTCCTTCCTTCCTTTCTTCTTTCCTTCCGTCCACTGTATATTTATCACCTGTCTGTCGGCATTTATCTACCTATCTACCTATTCTATTTATTCATCCATCTTCTATCGCCCATCCTTCATTTGTCTGTTCCCTCTCCCTCCTTCCCTCTCTCTCAGTATAGGTATTGCCCATCTGGCTGATAGAGTGACTCTGGGCAACTGCGTACCATTAAAGCTGTCCATCCTTCTCTCTTCCATCTTTGTCCAAGCCGGTGCTCTTCCTGAGGGGAGTCCGGTCTCCATCATCCTGACCCAGAAAAGCAGCTGGGAGCTTCTGAAATTTGAAATCAAGCAAATTGGGGTTTGGGGAAGGCCAGGTAAACAAAGCAGGCCTGGCTGGGGAATTCTGGGAGTTGAAGTCCATCCCTGATCACAGTTGAGGAGCATTGGCAGATGGGGTGCTGGGGTTATCCAGCTCTGCCTCCTGGGCTTAATAAATAAGAATATGTTTAGGGTTGAAATGAGGCGTTTTGCGTGTTCTCTGACCTTGGTGGGTTTTCTTGCAGGCGTTTCAGGACCCAGTGAGGGAACATCATCAGTGCTAGTAGGGAGTATGGCTTGCAGGGGGAGGAGGGGGAGGAAGAGGATTGTGGGGTGCTGGGAGCTCACTGAGCTTGGTTGCTTTCTTGCAGACTTTCATTAGCCGTGCACTGATTTCATTACGTATTTTGGTAATGAAACGTCTGCAAGAAAACAACCAAGCTCGAGAGCACCCAGCACCCCCACAATCCTCCTCTTCCTCCTTTTCCACAAACCCCACCCCCTTCTAGCACTGATGATGTTCCCTAGTTGGGTCATGAAACGCCTGCAAGGAAACCACCAAGCTCAGAAAGCACCAAGGACGCCACCATCCTCCACCTCCTCTTTCTCCCTCTCTTTCTCCTTTTTCTCCTTCTATCTTTCTCCTCCTTCCCCCCTGCTAAGTCCTCAAGAGAGCACCAAGGGCCTCAAAGTCCTATTTCCCCATCTCCTTCCCTTCTTCCTCCTCTCCTTCTCCTCTCCTCCTCCATTCTGCAAGCCCTGCTCCCTTCTAGCACTGATGATGTTACCCAGTTTGACTAATGAAAGGCCTGCAAAAAAACAACCAAACTCAGAGAGGACTAAGGACCACTTCCTGCTTCCTGGGCCTTTTCCACGAGAAGCCAACTGAAATCATGGCGGGCTCCCTCCCTCCCTCTTCCTCCCTCTCTCTCCCTCCCTCTCTCCCTCCCCCCTCCCTCCCTCCCCCCTCTCCCTCCCTCCCTTTCTCTCTCCCTCCCTCCCTCCCTTTCTCTCTCCCTCCCTCTCCCTCTCTCATTCTCTCCCTCCCTCTCTCCCCCTCTCCCTCTGTTTCTCCCTCTCTCTCCCTTCTCTTTCTCCCTCTACCTCCCTTCTCCCTCTCCCTCCCTCTCTCTCCCCCCTCCCCCCTCCCTCCCTCTTTTTCCTCTCTTTCTCCCTTTCTCTCTCCCTCCCTCTCCCTCTCTCATTCTCTCCCTCCCTCTCCCTCTCTCATTCTTTCCCTCTCTCTTTCTCCCTCTCTCCCTTCCTCTTTCTCCCTCTCCCTCCCTTCCCCCTCTCTCTCCCTCTCTCTCCTCCCTCCCTCTCCCTCTTTCTTCCTCTCTCCCTCCCTCTCTCCCTCCCTCCCTTTCTCTCTCCCTCCCTCCCTCCCTCTCTCTCTCTCTTTCTCCTTCTCCCCCTCCCTCCCTTCCCCCTCTCTCCCTCTCTCTCCCCCCTCCCTCCCCCTCTCTCCCTCTTTCTTCCTCTCTCTCCCTCTCTCTCTCCCTCCCCCCTCTCTCTCCCTCCCTTTCTCTCTCCCTCCCTCTCTCTCATTCTCACCCTCCCTCTCTGCCGATAGGTGCATTTAGTTCCTTCTCCAGATGTGACCTCAGATCTCCCGAGATTCCTTGCCGAAGGAACACGGTCATATTGCGAAGGTCACCTGATGCTGCCAGGTCCCTCCTGGCTCCTGGATGCTTGGAGTTTCATCTCCTCCACATCAGCCATCAGCCTCCCAGCTGCCATGGTTACAGTTCCCGGGGGGGGGAGCGCTGCCAAGAGTGGCTTGGTGCCCCCAAGGGGCATCGCGGTGAATGGAGAAGAAGGCAGGAGATAGTGCCAACATGCCCACAGCGCCTCCGTCACCACCAGCCTTCTGCTGTTTGGGCCATTCCTGACAGGATTCCTGGCTCCGAATGGCCGCGGGCGATGGGCGGAGGAGGGCAGCTCCTTGGCATCCATGCCATGGCTGCCCTGGGACCGCAGCTCTTTCCCTCTGCCAACTCTGGTAGGGGGCTCTAATCCAAAAATGTGCAGAGAAGAGCAACTCAGATGATTTTTTTTCAATAAATATTTTTATTGTTCATTTTTCTTTATAATGCATCGGCATTTCCACTTTTGCAGCGATAGAGTATTGGCCCTTATCTAGTCCTTTTTGAGTATACTTAGTTTTATATCCCCTGATGATAACCAATATTCTCTTAATCATACATTTATAATATCTTTTAAACACGTAATGGTGTACCTCATAGTTATAGGCATTATTTTCATAATTGTACCATAGCATTCTATATATTTATCTCTCTCCTTTCCCCCTCTCTCCTTCTTTCTCCTTTTCTCCTCTCCCCTCTTTCTCCACTTCCCTCTCTTCTACTCCTCTCCCCTCATCCATTTCCTTCTCTCCTTTTCCCTCTCTTCTTCCTTCTCCTTCTCCTCTCCCCTCTTCTCTCTCTCCTTCCCTCTCCTTCCCTCTCTCCTATTCCTCTCCCCATGTCCATTTCCTTCTCTCCCTTCCCTTCTTCCTTCTCCTCTTCTCTCCCCTCTTCCCCACTTCCTTCTCCTTCCATCTCTCCTACTCCTCTCCCCTCGTCCATTTCCTTCTCTCCTTTCCCCTCTTTACTTCCTTCTCCTTCCTTCCCGAGGTGGCTCAGTGGTTAAATGCAGCACTGCAGGCTACTTCAGCTGATTGCAGTTCTGCAGTTTGGCTGTTCAAATCTCACCGGCTCAGGGTTGACTCAGCCTTCCATCCTTCCGAGGTGGGTAAAATGAGGACCCGGATTGTTGTTGGGGGCAATATGCCGACTCTGTAAACCGCTTAGAGAGGGCTGAAAGCCCAATGAAGCGGTATATAAGTCTAACTGCTATTGCTATTGCTATTCTCCTTTCTTCTCCCCTCTTCTCTCTCTACTTCCCTCACCTCCCCGCTCTCCTATTTCTCTCCCCTCATCCATTTCCTTCTCTCCTTTCCCCTCTCTCCTTTCCCTTCTCTCCTTTCCTCTTCTTCCTTCCTTCTCCTTCTCCTCCTTCCTCCTCCTCTTCTCCTCTCCCCTCTTCTCCGCTTCCCTCTCCTTCCCTCTCCCCTACTTTTCTCTCCTTGTTCAACTAAGGTGATTAAAGGCCAGGAGACTAAAACATTTGAAGAACAATTGCAGGATTTGGGTTTGTCCAGTCTAAAGAAAAGAAGAATTAAGGGGGAACACGATAGCAGCCTTCCAGTATTTTTGGGGCTGCCACAAAGAAGGAGGAGTCAATTCATCTTCCAGAAGGCAGGACAAGAAACAACAGATGGAAACTAATCAAGGAGAGAAGCAAGGAGAGAAATTTTCTTAATAATGAGAACAATTAACCAGTGGGACAGCTTGTCACAAGAAGTTGTGGATGCTCCAACACTGGGATTTTTTAAGAAAAGACTGGACAGCCACTTGTCTGAAATAGTATAAGCTCTCCTGCTTGAGCAGGGGGCTGGACTAGAAGACCTCCAAGGTCCCTTCCAACTCTGCTGGTTAAATGGCAGCAGAATTATCCTATTGGAGGGGGGAGGGGGGATGTTTTGATATGTGGGGGAGCAATCCTTTTGGCTGCAATTAATGAATTTACAGTAATAACATCCTTCGGTCCGTGAAAAGCAAGTTTATTTTCCATCGATTGTTTTGAGCTGGTCCAAGGCGCTGCCTTGCACTAAATAAAAATATAGATGAGCAATTTGTGAACCTGTAGAAGTTGTTCACTTCGTTTTCTGGTCATTGACAAGCTAGCAAAGATACTGGGAGAATAGTTTAGATCTGTGTTTCTCTACCATGGCCACGGGAAGACGTGTGGACTTCAACTCCCAGAATTCCCCAGCCAGCTAAGCTGGCTGGGGAATTCTGGGAGTTGAAATCCACACGTCTTCCAAGTGGCCAAAATTGAGAAACATTGTTCCGAATGTACAAACGTTTAATGAAAAAGGGGTGTCCTCCTTTGTCTATTGTTTAGGGGAAATATTTTTTTATCTATACTAGCTCAAAGGGTCATTGTTGTTTTTTTTAGGTTTTTATCAGGACCAAAGAAAATCAGAAGTTTCCTTTTGTTTTTTCCCCCCACACAAATGGAGAGTTTTCTCCATGTGACTCCCTAATTTTCCCGACCTTTCCTTCTTTTCTTTTTTTCCTTTTTTTTATTCCCTTGTTTGTGTTTTCATGCTTTTCTGAAACTTAGTAAACTTTTGGGGGCGAGAAAGGGAAAAAAAATGATCTAGGAAAAGTTAGAAGTGATTTAACGTATCCTTCCTTTGTCCTCAATTTTAGATGGATGGAAGGAAGGAAGGAAGGATGGATGGATGGATGGATGGATGGATAGACAGATAATAGATAGATAGATAGATAGATAGATAGATAGATAGATAGATAGATAGAGATAGATAGATAGATAGATAGATAGATAGATAGATAGATAGATAGATAGATAGATAGATAGATAGATAGATAGATAGATATAGATGGTAGGTAGGTAGGTAGGTAGGTAGGTAGGTAGGTAGGTAGGTAGGTAGGTAGGTAGATAGATGATAGATAGATAGATAGATAGATAGATAGATAGATAGATAGATAGATAGATAGATAGATAGATAGATAGATATAGATGATAGGTAGGTAGGTAGGTAGGTAGATGGATGATTGATAGATAGATGGATGGATGGATGGATGATAGATAGATCTGAGTTGGCGCAGTGGTTAAATGCAGCACTGCAGGCTACTTCAGCTGACTGCAGTTCTGCAGTTTGGCTGTTCAAATCTCACCGGCTCAGGGTTGACTCAGCCTTCCATCCTTCCGAGGTGCGTAAAATGAGGACCCGGATTGTTGTTGGGGGCAATATGCTGTCTCTGTAAACCGCTTAGAGAGGGCTGAAAGCCCTATGAAGCGGTATATAAGTCTAACTGCTATTGCGATAGATAGATAGATAGATAGATAGATAGATAGATAGATAGATAGATAGATGATAGATAGATAGATAGATAGATAGATAGATAGATAGATAGATAGATAGATAGATAGATAGATAGATAGATGATATAGATATCTTAATTCTGTAAGGCCCAACCCTTGGTCTGTAAAGAGTTCAGAGAATCAAAATTGGTATCAGAGCTGGAAGGGACCTTGGAGGTCTTCTAGTCCAGCCCCCTGCTGGAGCAGGAGACGCAAACCATTTCAGACAAGTGGCTGTCCAGTCTTTTCTTAAAAACTTCCAGTGATGGAGTACCCACAACTTCTAGTGGCAAGCAGTTCCACTGGTTCATTGTCCTCACTGTCAGAAAGTTTCTCCTCAATTCCAGGTTGCTTCTCTCCTTGATTAGAATAGAATAGAATAGAGTAGAATAGAATAGAGTAGAATAGAATAGTAGAGTTGGAAGGGACCTTGGAGGTCTTCTAGTCCAATCCCCTGCTTAGGCAGGAAACCCTACACCACTTCAGACAAATTGATATCCAGCATCTTCTTAAAAAGGTCCATTGTTGGGGCATTCACAACTTCTGGAGGCAAGTTGTTTCACTGATTAATTGTCCTCACTGTCAGGAAATTTCTCCTAAGTTTGCTTCTCTCCTTGATTTCCACCCATTGCTTCTTGTTCTGCCCTCAGGTGCTTTGGAGAATAGCTTGACTCCCTCTTCTTTGGGGCAGCCCCTCAAATACTGGAATGCTGCTATCATGCCTTCCCTTGGTCCTTCTTTTCTCTAAACTAGCCATATCCAAATCCTGCAATCGTTCTTCATATGTTTTAGTCTCCAGGCCTTCAATCATCTTAGTGGCTCTTCTCTGCACATTTTCCCGAATTTTTGACCTCTTATTTGTAACGTGGGGACCAAAACTGGTTGCAGGAGTCCAGGTGTGGCCTTACTAAGGCTTCATCAAGCGGTACTAACACTTCACGTGATTTTGATTCTATGCCTCTGTTTAATCCAACCAAGGATTGTATTAGCTTTTTTAGCTGCCTCCGCACACAGCTAGCTTATGTTTTAAGATCCAGAACCAAACTCCAACCGCATATACATGGGATGTGCATAAAACTACATATTTCCCCTGCTCCGTGGAACTGGTCCCCGTGCCCAAAAGATTGGGGCAAGATTTTTTTTATTAAAAAAACCATGAGCGAGTGTGGTGGCCGTAGACATTTTCCTGAATAAATCAACGAGAACAAACTGTTTTTAGAGAATCAGGCTGAAAAATCGAAGGGAATTTAGGAGATGCTAATGCCAAATTAGCTTCACTTAGCCAACTGAAGCCAACAAGATGCTGTTGAAAAGGACATTTATCCTTTTGCCCGGTAATAAATTGATTTGGGGGTGGGGTGGGGGAGAGAGAAGCTGCTTTTGGTCACAAGCCAGTGTGAATCAGCAGTGTGAGTGATGACTGTTTTAAAAAGAAAGAAAGAAAGAAAGAAAGAGAGAGAGAGAGAGAGAGAAAGAAAGAAAAAGGAAGGAAGGAAGGAAGGAAGGAAGGAAGGAAGGAAGGAAGGGCATTTTAGGCCCCATCAATGGAAGCGGTCATGGGATTTTCATCCTTTCACTGCTTTCCCCCTAAACCCCGTGCGCCTCGTTTGAAAGCCGAGCGCTTTAACCGGGAGTCGTGCCAATGTGGAGTCATGAAAAATGGAAAAGGCTTGGAAAACGGGATAGTGTGGGAGCTGGGAGGAGAGGTATGGAGGCTGCCGGAAAATTGTTTAGCGCTGAGAAGCAGTGTGGGTCGTTTTCAGGAGGACACTCCTGCGCTCCCACAGTTCTTACTTGTTGGCTGCGTGGGCCTGAGCATGCACGCCTGCCCACCACTCACACGAGATGAGCCATGTGTGCACACCGGTCCAGCACTTGCGTGGCTCGGTTCCCCTCTCCCACCCACCCACCCCGCCACCCCACAGCCAGGCCAGCAAGTGGGGGATCGCTGAAGTAGGTCAGTGTTTCCCAAGCTTGGGAACTTTTAAGATGTGTGGACTTCAACTCCCAGGATTCCTGGCTGGGGCATGCTGGCTGTGGAATTCTGGGAGTTTTAAGGCCATCCATCTTAAAGCTTGCTGCTTGGGGGATTCTGAGAGTTTTAAGGCCACTCCTCTTAAAGCTTGCTGGCTGTGGAATTCTGGGAGTTGAAGTCCATTCCTCTTAAAGCATTCTGTCTGGGGGATTCTGGAGGTTGTAATCCATCCCTCTTAAAGCATACTGGCTGGGGATTCTGGGAGTTTTAAGGCCACCCCTCTTAAAGCTTGCTGGTTGGGGGATTCTGGGAGTTGAAGTCCATTCCTCTTAAAGCTTGCTGGCTGGGGAATTCTGGGGGTTGTGGTCCATCCCTCTTAAACAGGCTGGCTGGGGAACTCCGGGAGTTGTAGTCCACCCAATTTAAAGTTGACCTGATTTCAAACCACTGATATAAACTGATGGTTGAGACAAACTTTGTGATCCGTTTGTGTGAATCCACCGGAATTACACTGGAAATTAGATTAGTTAATCTTTTTAAAAAATACTAAAAATATTTCTTTTTCACAAAAACTGTAGTTGGTTTCTTTTTAAAAAAATCTGGGAATTAGACTACTTTATCTTCTTTTTAAATTTATTTATTTATTTATTGGAATTTGTCAAAACAAAAACGAGAACAAGAATAAAAATACAGTGACAGGGACAATAGGCACGTTAGTGCACTTACGCATGCCCCCTCCACTCACCACTTAAGTATGAAGTAAGGTCCACAGGAGTATATTAAAATACTTCTTTTTTCACAGGACCTTGTGTAATAATTTTTTTAAAAAATAATGATCTGCTAATTTGAACGTAGAGGTATGCATGGCATGTCCAGACTTAGGCTAGCTGAGGAATTCTGGGTTTTGAAGTCCACACATTTTAAAATTGCCAGGTGGAGTAACTATGATCCAGGTTCTTCCTAAGAGCTGAAAACAACTCAATAGCACATAACGAAAAAGATATTTGCTGGATATCCCAAAGCACAAGTTAGGCGCTCATATCTCTGGGATGCTTTGATTTCAATTCCTACACCAAGCAGACAGGTTGGGCCTAATAGCCTATTGATACTCTATTAGAATAGAATAGCATAACAGAGTTGGAAGGGACCTTGGAGGTCTTCTAGTCCAGTGTTTCTCAACCTTGGCGACTTTAAGTCCTGTGGACTTCAACTTCCAGAATTCCCCAGCCAGCTATGCTGGCTGGGGGATTCTGGGAGTTGAAGTCCATAGGACTTAAAGTCGCCAAGGTTGAGAAACACTGTTCTAGTCCAACCTCCTGCCTAGGCAGGAAACACCACTTCAGACAAATGGTTATCCAATCTCTTCTTAAAAAGTTTCCTATGTTGAAGCATTCACAACTTCTGGAGGCAAGTTGTTCCACTGATTAATTGTTTTAACCGTCAGGAAATTTCTCCTTAGTTCTAGGTTGCTTCTCTCCTTGATTAGTTTCCACCCATTGCTTCTTGTCCTGCCTTCAGGTGCTTTGGAGAATAAATTGACCTACTCTTCTTTGGAGCAGCCCCTGAGATATTGGAAGACTGCTATCATGTCTCCCCTAGTCCTTCTTTTCATTAAACGAGACATACCCAGTTCCTGCAACCGTTCTTCATATGTTTTAGCCTCCAGACCCCTAATCATCTTTGTTGCTCTTCTCTGCACTCTTTCCAGAGTCTCCACATCCTTTTTACATCGTGGCGACCAAAACTGGATGCAGTACACTAGGTGTGGCCTTTCCAAAGCCTGATAAAGTGGTATTAACACTTCATGTGATCTTGATTCTATCCCTCTGTTGAAGCAGCCTAGAATTCTGTTGGCTTTTTTGGCAGCTGCTGCACACGGCTGGCTCCTATTTAAATGGTTGTCCACTAGGACTCCAAGATCCCTCTCACAGTTACTCCGATTGAGCAAGGTACCATCTATACTGTACCTGGGCATTTGGTTTTTCTTGCCTCAATGTAGAACCTTACTCTTTTCACCATTGAATTTCATTTTATTAGATAGTGCCCAATGTTCAAGTCTGTCAAGATCTAAGATCCTGTCAAGACCTCCAAGGAAGGGATCTTGGAGGTCTTCTAGTCCAGCCCCCTGCTCAAGCAGGAGGCCCTTACAGAATAACAGAGTTGGAAGGGACCTTGGAGGTCTTCTAGTCCAATCCCTGCTCAAGCAAAAGACCCTTATAGAATAACAGAGTTGGAAGGGACCTTGGAGGTCTTCTAGTCCAGCCCCTTGCCTAGGCAGGAAAACCTACACCACTTCTTCTTTAAAACTTCCATTGTTGGAGCATTTACAACTTCTGGAGGCAAGTTGTTCCACTGATTAATTGTTCTCACTGTCAGGAAATTCCTCCTTAGTTCTAAGTTTGCTTCTCTCCTTGATTAGTTCCCACCCATTGCTTCTTGTCCTGCCTTCAGGTGCCTTGGAGAATAGCTGGACTCCCTCTTCTTTGGGGCAGCCCCTGAGATATCGGGACACTGCTATCATGTCTCCCCCTAATCCTGCTTTTCAGCCTCAAGGAACTCTTCCAAAACTAGGACGTTAACCCCTGCTGATCTTAAAATATCCCCCTCCCCATTTGTGAGCTGAACTATTTGGGGTGACAAGGGGACAGCAGCAGACTTAGCTTAGGGTTAGTTTTCCTGGTACGTCCATTTGGGGCAAGGGAGAGGGGGGTTGTGTCTGTATTTACCGGGCAATCTGTCAACATTTTGAAGCATTCTTCTGTTCCTATTTTAAGAAAGGGACAAAGTCCCTGAAAATAGAGCAAAGTTTTGCTTGCAGAGGCCACGGAGGATCAGTGGTGGAGCTGAGCCGTGGGAACGCAGGAAAGGTCAAGCGACTCTCCCATTGCAAACGGATCGCATTTCGGCGTCTTCCGAAACTTAATTGCCCTGCAAAATTTAAATGCAAGCTTGCCTCTGCAATATAAGCTTATAATATATTTATGGCTGCTTAGTCAGTTCTATCCGAAAGGTACGCAGGTCTATCGAGACAAGCGAATTTTTTTTTTCATGTGCCTCAGGGAGCGGCACCCTTCTTAATTATTATTTGTACCAGACGCGCCCAGAAATTATCAGAATTATTATTATTTTTTGCACTGCAGGGATTTTTGGAAGTGCAAACTCTCGAGTTGAGTGTCACTTTCTGGCGACTTGGGGAACACAGTTATTTTGGAAATGGTTTTCTGTTGGTTTTTGGAGCCTATAGAAAAGAATAGTATAGAAATAGTATAGAAAACAGAATTGGAAGCGACCTTGGAGGTCATCTAGTCCAACCCCCTCCCCCCCCAAAGCAGGAGACCCTACGCCATTTCTGACAGAGGGCAGTCCAGTCTCTTCTTGAAAGCTTCCAGGATGAAGCTCCCACAACTTCTAGAGGCAACTTCTGTTCCATGGGTTGATTGTTCTCCCTGTCTGAAAAATTATCCGTATTTCCAGGTTGAATCTCTCCTTGGTCAGTTTCCATCCATTCTTCCTTCTCTGGCCTTCGGGTGCCTTGGAAAATAACTCTTTAAAAATGCATGGGTTTGAAAAATCAATTGGAGATACAGGAAGATACCTTTTTAAAATTATTTTATTTTTCAATTATAAAAATAAACATTCTATCTTTCCTTATGCCATGTGTTGTCTGGGTACAAACTCTGTGCAAAATTGTTCCTCTTTTGCCACAACTTTCACATTCATATTAACATTCTTTCCTTAAGTTTCGTATTATAATATATCAAGCATTATAAAAACTTTATAAAACACTCCATTTTTCTTCTTAATATCTTCTAGTAATAGTATCATATCAACATTAAACATCATTATTCTTATCATACGCATACTGTGTCATACATTTATCTAAGCGTATTATCTACTTTTTTTTTTAGTTTTCTTCATTTCCAAACTCCTTTCTTTTTTCTCCAACCACTGGTAAAATACTTCCCAAATCATATAATATGCAGTTTGCTCTTTCTCCTTAATTGCTAATGTTAATCCGTTCATTTCTGCACATGCTAATATTTTCCTTCTCATCTTCTCACCAATAGGGATCGCTGCACTTTTCCAATGTTGTGCAAATACAATTCTAGCTGCGGTTAATACATGAATGGTTAAATATACATTCTCTTTATTTATAAGTTTCAGGTAGAACTCCTAGCATAAATTCCTTTGAAAGGGAGATAGGGGCCTGGGTAGAAATTCTAGAAACTAGGCAGTGGAGAAGAGGGGGGGGGGGGATACTTAGATTTAACAGGCAAGAAGTAGATTCAGAAAGAGATAAAGTTCCTAGAGAGGAACATGGGAGATAAGTAAAAAAAGAAGAAGAAGAAGAAACATAGCAATTAAAAGTATTGAAGCAGGCAAGAGACAATGGATAGATGATTTCTCTGTTTTGCTGTTCTGATTTGCTTTTCCTTTTCCTTCTCTTTCTTTTAAAGCATAGCTATTAAAGTATTGAAGCAGGCAAGAGACGATGGATAAATCATTTCTCTTTTTTATTCTGCTTTGCTTTGCTTTTCCCCTCTCCTTTTTTCTAGGTAGGTGACATCACTAGAACTTAGGCAAGCTAGAAAGAAAATGTTTATTAATAAAGATGACATGATGAAAAGTTAGAATAAGAGCTACACTTAAGAGAAAAGGGGAATATCAGTGTATACATTTTATATCATAAAATGTATACACTGATACAGAGCAATAATAAGAGAAAACATGGAATAATTGAATAATGACAGGCTGCAACTTAATATAAATATGTATTACAATTAGAAGTATATAGGCTGGTTAAAGTAATAACCATGACTATCAACTATGATTAAAACTAATAACTATTAGTTTTTATAAAAGTAATTTTTATTGAATGCTTTAATCTTTAAAAACAGAAAGAAAAACACCACAAGAAAAAAAACAAAATACAAAACATACATAACAATATAAAGTGATTTTACAGCCTTCTATATCTGCTTTCCTGTTTAGCTTTCGTAATTCTCCATTCTACATTGCCTTCCTATTGCTCTTACCTTGTCCTATAATATAACAACAGCAGTGCTAACACTTATAATAATATTGATTATTTATATCTATTAATAAATATCCGTTTTATTTGTATTAGAATGTAGGACGCCCAGGGGCCACACAGTTCACCCACTGATAAGCTTGTGAAAAAAAATAAAAATAAATAAATGCACAAGTTGTAAGTCACCCAACTTTGAATTGAGATATTTCTGTGCACAGTACTAGCAATAAAGTTTTACGAGCCGCCTTCGAAGTGTGGCATAAAAGCCCAGTAATTAAAATATCCTGCTAATTGCTGTTGGGTGATGCTGTTTGATCGCAGTTAGCCCCCCAGAGATAGGGATGGGGCTTTTCCCAGGTCTGTTGAGCTAGAGATGTGGCTTTTCCCATGCAATGTTCAACAGCTCTGGTCTTCAGAAACAATGGAAAGGAGAAAGAGGTAGAAAATAGAATGGTATTAATACCCAAATATATATTTAAAAGATCTTATATGTGGAATCACTCTAATGTAAAGGAAGAAGAGGAAACTTAAGTGGTATGTTTGTTCAAACACCATCATGAAAATACATCAGAGTAAAGAAAATATGAAAACAGAAGAATGGAAGGAGGGAAGGGAGAGAGGAGGAGAGGAGGAAAGAGGAAAGGAGAGAGAAAGAAGAAAGGGTAAAAGAGAGGAAGGGAGGAGGGGTAGTAAGGAGAGAGGGGAGGAGGGAGAGGAAGAGAGGAGGAGGGGAGGAGGGGAGAGGAAGCAGAAGAAGAAAAAAGAAAGGAGAGGAGGAAAGAAGAAGGGAGAGAAGAAGGGAGAGTAGGAGAAAGAAAGAAAGCTTGAATATAGTATTATATCTTTAGGGAAAGAATGGAAGCATAAATGTTAAAGGCTAATGATATTTATGAGAAATGTATATTTGTGAATGTATGAGAAACCAAAAAAAAATTTTTTTTAACTTTTCTTTAAAAAATAATGGAAAGGAATGAAAGGAGGTGTCATGCGTGTTACTGCAGTCATGCAGTAACACGCTGGATTGCAATGAAGGGAAAGAGACAGACATGTATGTGCTTCAACGTATGAGGCCTCTGTCATGTGGGGTGCCACGTAAATTCTCACAGGGCCTCTGCTTTCTCGTGACCCTATTGTACGAGCCATGGTGGCGCGGTAGTTAGAATGGAGTATTGCAGGCTGACTCTGCCCACTGCCAGCAGTTCGATCCTGACCGGCTCATGGTTGACTCTTCCTTCATTCTGAGGTCTGTAAAATGAGGACCCAGATTGTTGGGGGCAAGAGGGTGACTCTGTAAACCGCTTAGAGAGGGCGAGAAAGCACTGTGAAGCGGGATATAAGTCTAAGTGCTATTCCTTCCTCCCTCCCTCCCTCCCTCCTAAAGGTTGACTCAGCCTTCCATCCTTCCGAGGTGGGTAAAATGAGGACCCAGATTGTTGGGGGCAAGAGGCTGACTTAGAGAGGGCTGTAAAGGCTTTGTGAAGTGGCATATAAGACTACTGCTATTGTCCTTCCTTCCTTCCTTCCTTCCTTCCTTCCTTCCTTCCTTCCTTCCTTCCTTCCTCTTAAAGGTTGACTCAGACTTCCGTCCTTCCGAGGTGGGTAAAATGAGGACCTAGATTGTTGGGGGGAAATATGCTGACTCTGTAAACTGCTTAGAGAGGGCTGTAAAAGGACTGTGAAGCGGCATATGTCAAAGTGCTCTTGCTCTGTGAATTCCCACAGTGCCTCTGCTTCCTCCTGAGAGATCGCATGTAAATCCTCTGCTTTCCCCCTGCAGATGCTCCTGTTTCAGAGCTGCACGACCTCCTGTGCAAGAAGCTGCAGCAGTGCTCCATCGTCTTTGACTTCCTGGACTGCGTGGCTGACCTGAAGGGCAAGGAGATCAAGCGGGCAGCCCTGAACGAACTGGTGGAGTGCGTGGCCACCAACCGTGGCATCCTCATTGAGCCACTCTATCCCGAGATCATCAAGATGGTAAAAGGCTTCGCAGGCCCTGGGCCTGTGAGGGGAAAAAAACAATGCGATTTTCACCTGGGTTTTGTGGATCAGAAAGACTGGTCCTCATACAAAAAATGGCTAGTCATATTGTTGTTGTTAGTTGTGAAGTCATGTCTGTCTGTCTGTCTGTCCATCCATCCATCCATCCATCCATCCATCCATCCATCTACCCATCTATCCTGCTATCTATCTATCCATCTATCCATCTATTCATCTTTCTATATCTATCCATCTATCTTTTTATTTATCTTTCTATAGCTATCCATCTATCTTTCTATTTATCTATCTTATTCTATCTTTCTTTCTATCTAGCTATCTATCTCTATCTATCCATCCTCTTTATTTATCTTTCTATCTATTTATCTTTCTATCTGTCTATCCTTAATCTATACGTCTGTCTGTCTGTCTGTCTATTTATCTATCTATCTATCTTTCTTTCTTTATCTCTATCCGTCTGTCTGTCTATCTATCTATACATCTATCTTTCTTTCTTTATCTCTATCCACCCATCTGTCTGTCTGTCTGTCTATCTATCTATACTATCTATCTATAATTTATATGTCCATCTTTCTATCTTTATCATTTATCTATTATCTGTCTGTCTGTCTGTCTGTCTCTCTCTCTCTCTGTACATCTATTTGTTGTTGTTAGTTGCGAAGTTGTGTCCAACCCATCGCGATCCCATGGACCACATTCCTCCAGGGCTTCCTGTCCTCTACCATCCTCTGGACTCCATTGAAGCTCAGGCCGACTGTTTCGGTGACTCGATCTAGCCCCCTCCTTCTCTGCCGTCCCCTTCTTCTTCTTTTGCCCTCCATCGTTCCCAGCATGAGGCTCTTCTCCAGGGAGTCCTTCCTTCTCATCAGGTGGCCAAAGTCTTTGAGTTTCCTCTTCAGGATCTGGCCTTCCAAAGAGCAGTCTGGGTGGATCTCCTCTAGGACTGACCGGTTGGATGGCCTTGCAGTCCAAGGGACTCAATGCAGGAGTCTTCTCCAGCACCAGAGTTCAAAGGCCGCCATTCTTTGGCGCTCAGCCTTCCTTGTGGTCCAACCTTCACAGCCATCAGTTGCAACTGGGGAAACCATCGCCGTGACTAGAGGCACTTTTGATTGGCGGGGTGATGTCTCTGCTTTTTAGGATGCTGTCTAGATTTGCCATCGCTTTCCTCCCCAGGAATAAGCCTCTTTTAATTCCTTGGCTGCCGTCCCCATTTGCGGTGATCTTGGAGCCCAGGAAAATAAAATCTGTCCCTACCTAAATGGCTAGTCTTATATTAATATGTAAAAGCAAAAAGTGGAGGCTGCAGTGGGTTTTTCTTTTACTGTGTTAGGAAGAGTCGGAAGCCAATGGAAGCCCTTTTCTTTTTCTCTTCCCCCTTGTATTCCACCCCCCCCCCTTTCCCATTCCCTTAACTTCCCTTAATTTCCTATTTATTTATTTTTTGTATTTTGTACAATAAAAAATGGGGACGGGGGTGGGTGGGGAGAAGATGGTAAAAGGCTGGCCAAAAAACACAGGGGGTAGGAAGTTGAACTCGTACTACAGGTTGTAGTGACTTGACTTATGACTGCTGTAGTGGCCCAACTTTCTGTTGCTAAGCGAGACAGTTGGTAACTAACTTTTGCTCCATTTTATGAGCTTTCTTGCCGCCGTTGTTAAGGAAATCAGCGCAGTTGTTACATGAGCAATGCGGTCGTTAAGTGAGTCTGGCTTCCCCACTGACTTGGGCAGTCAGAAGGTCACAAAAGGGGATCATATAACACTCCCGGGGCACTGTGACTGTCGTAAGTACCTATCAGTTGGCAAGCATCCGAATTTTGATCGTACGACCGCAGGGATGCTGCAAACGGTCGTAAGTGTGAAAAACAGCCCGAAGTCACTTTTGCCACCGCCGTTGTAGCTTTGGTGACTAAATCAATGGTTGCGGTTTGAGGCAATTAACTAGCCTTCGTGAGAGTTATATATTGATCCGTTGCTTCTGAAAGGAAACAGGAAGAAACCACGATAAAGAGAAAAGGGGAAAAAGGGAATTACTTATCCAAAGCATTACTCATCGTTAGACTTATCCAATGGAAGGGGAGGCTGAACTGAAGATGACTCAGATGCTGTCATAAGGAAGAAAAGATCAGATACCTTTTATATTGTGTTTTCGGGGAATCTGAGAAGTCGCTCCAGCACTGCACTTAAATCATTTGGAGAACTAAGCTGCCAGTCTTCCAGTAGTTTAAAAACAGGAGTTTAAAATTCCAATGTGTGGGCTGCATTACATAAAATGTGTTACCGTATTTTTCAGAGTATAAGACACACTTCCCCCCCCCTAAGAGAGTGAAAATTTGGGTGCATCTTATATACCAAATGTAGCCCCACCCAGCTGCCAGCCCCCACCCTTTGGCCCCTGCCTCCAACAATTTGCCTCCTTGCAGCAAACAGCAAACACCCTGTTTCAGTTTCAATGTTAGCACAAGGGGGGGAAAAATCTGCCTCCCAGCAATTTGCCTCCTTGCAGCGAACAGCCTGTTTCAGTTTCAGTTTTAGCACAGCCTGAATAGCGTAAGGGGGGAAAAATCTGCCTCTCAGCAATTTGCCTCCTTGCAGCAAACAGAAAACAGCCTGTTTCAGTTTCAATTTTAGCACAAGGGGAAAAAAATCTGCCTCCCAGTAATTTGCCTCCTTGCAGCAAACAGCCTGTTTCAGTTTCAGTTTTAGCACAGCCTGAATAGCGTAAGGGGGGAAAAATCTGCCTCTCAGCAATTTGCCTCCTTGCAGCAAACAGAAAACAGCCTGTTTCAGTTTCAATTTTAGCACAAGGGGAAAAAAATCTGCCTCCCAGTAATTTGCCTCCTTGCAGCAAACAGCCTGTTTCAGTTTCAGTTTTAGCACAGCCTGAATAGCGTAAGGGGGGAAAAATCTGCCTCTCAGCAATTTGCCTCCTTGCAGCAAACAGAAAACAGCCTGTTTCAGTTTCAATTTTAGCACAAGGGGAAAAAAATCTGCCTCCCAGTAATTTGCCTCCTTGCAGCAAACAGCCTGTTTCAGTTTCAGTTTTAGCACAGCCTGAATAGCGTAAGGGGGGGAAAATCTGCCTCTCAGCAATTTGCCTCCTTGCAGCAAACAGAAAACAGCCTGTTTCAGTTTCAATTTTAGCACAAGGGGAAAAAAATCTGCCTCCCAGTAATTTGCCTCCTTGCAGCAAACAGCCTGTTTCAGTTTCAGTTTTAGCACAGCCTGAATAGCGTAAGGGGGGAAAAATCTGCCTCTCAGCAATTTGCCTCCTTGCAGCAAACAGAAAACAGCCTGTTTCAGTTTCAATTTTAGCACAAGGGGAAAAAAATCTGCCTCCCAGTAATTTGCCTCCTTGCAGCAAACAGCCTGTTTCAGTTTCAGTTTTAGCACAGGGGGGGGGGAATCTGCCTCCCAGCAATTTGCCTCCTTGCAGCAAACAGCCTGTTTCAGTTTCAATTTTGCACAAGGGGGGGGATCTGCCTCCCAGCAATTTGCCTCCTTGCAGCAAACAGAAAACAGCCTGTTTCAGCTTCGCACAGCCTGATTCGCACAAGCAGCTGATTGTCGGTTGGATTGGCCTCCCGACCATCAGCTGTTTTAGGCTGCAGGGATTGCCATTGCCTATTGCAGCCTCCGCTTGCCCCATTTTCTGTCTTCATGTTTCATTTTTGGGTTCTGTGTGCCCCGTTTTCGGCCTCTGCACGCTCCATTTTCTACCTATTCCGATCCCTGCTTCTGTTTGCTGCAAGGAGGCAAATTGCTGGGAGGCAGATTTGTTCCCCCTTGTGCTAATCAGGCTGTGCTAAAATTGAAACTGAAACTAAAATGGGTTGTTTGCTGCAAGAAGGCAAATTGCTGGGAGAGGAGGCAAGCAGATTTTTCCCCCCTGCTTTCCTCCCTAAAAGTTAGGTGTGTCTTATACTTCGAAGTGTCTTATACTCCGAAAAATACGGTAATTAGTGGGCCGCATTCATAAACATGCAAATATGTAAGAAACAGTCAGTGTTTGTTCATTATTCATTGTTTAAATTAGTAAAACAAACACATGTATATAACACATGCTTTATAAGTAATACTGGCTTAATCATTTTTAAAATTAAAGTAAAATGGCACTTATGGATGGCTAAGGGAGCCAGCCTGGGCTTGTAGTTTAGGCACCAGGCTAGAAAACCAGGCATTAGTGAGTTCTAGTTCCGCCTTAGGTACGAAGCCAGCCGACTGACCGTGGGCCTGTCACTCTCCCTCAGCCCTAGGAAGGAGGCAACGTCAATCCACTTGGGAAAATCCTTGCTAAAAAATCTGCCAGGCTAGGAGTTTATACTGACCTTAAGACACCTCCCGCCCAAAATATAATGTATATTAAAAGAAAAAAAACAGAATATAACAGGTTTGGGAGGGAGCTTGGAGGTCTTCTAGTCCAACTCCCTGCTCGAGCATGAGACCCTACGCCAGCGATGGTGAACCTTTTTTGGCTCACGTGGCATAAGTGGGGGGAGCGCGGGGGGGTCGTGTGCGGGCGTGCCGCACCCATAATGCAATGCACTAACACACACACACCCAGTGCGCATGCACGCACTACAGGTGCTCCCGCCTCCATTTTTTACATCATTTTTTCACCCTCCCCAGAGGCTCCAGAGGCTTTATAGGAGCCTGGGGAGGACGGAAACGGCCCTCCGGAGGCTTCAGGGACCTTCAGGAGGCTTCCTTGAAGCCTTCGGAGCAGTCAAAACGACCCTCCGAGCAAACAGGAAGTCTGTCCCCCAACTTCCGGTTTGCCCGGGGGCCGGATTTTTGCACTCCGGAAGCTTCAGGGAAGCTCATGAAGCCTCCGGAGGTCCTCCAGGGGGATGGGGGAGGCTCTTTTCACCCTCCCCAGGCTCCTATAAAGCTGCCGAGCTGACAGGGCAGTGCTTCGTGTGTCCTGATAAATGACTCCGTGTGCCACCTGTGGCACGCATGCCATAGGTTCACCATCACTGCCTTACGCCATTTCAATCAGAGTAGAGCTGGAAGGGACCTTGGAGGTCTTCTAGTCCAGCCCCCTGCTCAAGCAGGAGACTCTACACCATTTCAATCAGAATAGAGCTGGAAGGGACCTTGGAGGTCTTCTAGTCCAATCCCCTGCTCAAGCATGAGACTTTACACCATTTTAAACAGGTGACTGTCCAGTCTCTTCTTGAAAGCTTCCAGTGATGGAGAGCCCACAACGTCTAGTGGCAAACTGTTCCATTGGTTAATTGTTGTCACTGTAGGGAAATTTCCCCTTAGTTCTAGGTTGCTTCTCTCCAGTTATATTTTTTTCCATGGGGCTCAGCTGTGGGTCTGAATCTTGCAAGGAGTCTGTTTTGGTTGGCTCATTTGACCTTGAAGGGGTGTCTCATTTCCAGGTTTTGGGTGTGGGCTGATCTCTCCCTTCTCCCTCCAGATCTCAGTCAACATTTTCCGAATTCTTCCACCCAGTGAAAACCCCGAGTTCGATCCCGAAGAAGACGAGCCAAACCTGGAACCATCTTGGCCTCACCTGCAGGTAAGAGGCCGCCTGGAGGCCACGAGATTAATAGGAATAGCCCTTAGACTTATATACCGCTTCATGGTGCTTTCCAGCCCTCTCTAAGCGGTTTACAGAGTCAGCCTCTTGCCCCCAACAATATGGGTCCTCATTTTATCCCCCTTGGAAGGACAGACGGCTGAGTCAACCTTGAGCCGGTCAGGATTGAACTGCTGGCAGTGGACAGAGTTAGCCTGCAATACTGCATTCTAACAGGAAGGAAGGAAGGAAGGAAGGAAGGAAGGAAGGAAGGAAGGAAGGAAGAGCTCTTAGAATTATATACTGCTTCACACTGCTTTTACAGCCCTCTCTAAGCAGTTTACAGAGTCAGCCTCTTGCCCCCAACAATCTGGGTCCTCGTTTTACCCACCTCGGAAGGACGGAAGGCTGAGTCCACCTTGAGATGTCCCCTTAAGGAGAGGCTCATGGGTTTGGAGGTATCACTGGCTGGGGGGAAAGGGCCTGGTGGAACTTCCATGTCTCCCAGTGGAAG